>NW_017731444.1:3340881-3376215 GCF_001890085.2 Hipposideros armiger | reverse complement strand
CCCCCAATTCCCCATCGCTGTTTCCATCCCCCCAATTCCCCAATAAAAAAAAATCTAAAAAAAAAATAAAAATTGTAAAATATAATTTGAGATCATATTAACAATCTATCAAAAAAAGGGTAATTGTGAAGATTTTGTAGCAGTATGAAAAAAAAAAAAAAAGGAAATAGTCTCATAATGACTATAAAGAACCCAAAGGTTGTTGATAGACTGAAAATATGTATTTTACTTGAGTAAAGACCAGAATAGAGCTTGGCAAAATAAAAACTGTTCAATTTAGATAGTAAAAGAACCTTTACTTTTTCCTTTTATATTTCTTTTAATGTGCTCTAATAGTATATTTTCCCCGATGTTTAAGACTTGAGCACCCACCAGGACAAAACAAATCACCTCACCCTGATGATAGCTTTAGGAGTTTCCCAGTCTCCACGTGCACCAAACAGATGGCAGATGTTCCCATTTGTAATTTCACTCTATTGACCCTAATGCTTAAATTCAGAAAAGAAGCATACCTTACAGGTGGTATACAAGGCACAGTATGTCTGCCCTTCACTTTCTCTGGAGAACACTCATTCGTTTCAGAAGTATCTTGAAGAGCACTGCCTTCTTCCTCTTCTGGCTTTTTTTTGTTAGAACTTGAGTTCAAAAAGACAAAAAAGGATCCCTTTAATTCCCTAAAGCATACCCCACTCTACTCTCCTCCCCAAATGTACCACATATATGTGGCTTAAATTTTCTCATTCTTGAGGACAACAAGCATGCTTCAACTGCAAGATTCTTCCAATAGTATCATCAGATCACTTATAGCAATCAATAGCTACAACGGGTAAACTTTGAAAACACCGACAGAAGTCAAGGTATTAGTTGTATGGTGATGATTCAGGAGGGTAGGAGGAATTCCAACTGCTCATCATCAAATGCACAAATTGCAGATTGCTAGTTGCCTTCCCAATATCTATTGCATCTTATTTCTTACTAATAGAACTCCAACTTTGTTTGGGGCAACAATGTACAAAGGCAAAAGTGTTGTACTTGCATCAACAGCCTCTATTGCAAATCAGAGGGATCTGTGACACAGTTGGGCAACTGAGGGAAAAAAAGGGTTTCTGGAAAATATTTCACTTTTGTGATATGGATGCTGCCCCCTTCTTCTTCCTTTGCCTCCTTCTTCTCTTGAACATGGATATGATACCTACAGATATAGCAGCTATCATGTGATAATGAGGCAACAAGCAGAAGGAAGAAGCTAAGAAACAGAGAGGAGCCATCTTGAGCAAAAAGTATGAAACAAAAGCTAAAACTCACAGAGACGCTACCCTAGCACTGTTCGCTCGCTGAACCAAAGCCAGCAGCAAACTTCTGTGAAGCAAATAAATAACTATTCTGTAAACCACTCTAGCTGAATAGACTATTACTTATAGCGAAATACATTCTAACTGATAAAAATAAGAAAAAGTACCATATATTCTGCTTGCTATTAACCATAGGAACAGACGGGTAAAACCTATGCCAACGGACAAAGTTGTGGCTACTTACACTTTCATTCTTTTGGACGGTGGAATTTCATTGATGATTACAGGAGTAGCACATCTCTTGGCTTTCGTTTGTATTTGGTGTTTTTCGTTCTGTGCCAAATTCTTCCGAGCAGAGAGTCTAACAGATCTTCAATGGTAGAGGAATTGACAAGATTTATCTAAAATAAATTTATCTACTACAGATATGCAAATATTCTTCAAAAATATGAAAGTATGTAAACTACAAAGGGCTATAAAAAGTTTAGTGGTATTATTTCCACTCTAAAAATCTAATCTCTTGTCTGATTGTTTTTGAAATTTCATCACAAAATGTTGTTCCTTAGATACATTGGTGTTTGTAAACTAGATCTCAATAAAGATAATTTTTTTTTTTTGAAAGCATTGGCAATTACCGAGTAGAATGCCTTCCTCTTTCAGGTAAGGATAAAAGTTTAAAAAGGCGAGGTGACTTGATCAACCCTGTTACATAGCTAATTGCTGTCACAATGAAATTAGAGATCAGCTCTCCTGGAAACTGACTATAGTATTTATTTTCTCATTTTTCTTTTAGTCATGCCCCCCCCATTTTTGTTAAAATATAACAAACATCAAAAAGTGCACAAAACAAAACTTAAATAATTACAAAGTGAAGACTCATGTAATCACCCCCGAGGCTAAAAAAACACAACACTGGCAGCAGCTGCTATCTTGACTTGTCTAACAGCAATCATTACTTTTTCTTTATCATTTTACCATATAAGCATGCATTCTATAAACATGGTACATTAGTTAGGAAACAAACAAACCAAAAACAAAAACCTTTATATAATGTAATAAGACTGCTGCAAGTATTTTTTTGTCTAGTTTATTTCACTCAAAATTATGTTTGTGAGATTCAACCACATTGATTCATGTAGCTTTAATTCACTGTTTTCAATGCTGTATAGCATTCATCGTAGGAATATACCGCTATTTATACAGTCTACTGTTGATTGTCATGTGTCTCTTTGTGCACGTGTACACATGTTGCTATTGGGTATATTAAGTCATAAGATTGCTAGGTCATAGGCCATTGGTTAAAACAACTAAAGTTGTTTTCCAAAGTGCCTGTACCATTTATGCTTACACTGGCAAATATATAAGAGTTGCATTGCTCTACATCCTCCTGAACACAAGATATTATCAGGTGATTTAATTTTAACCTTATTAGTTGGTATGTAGTAGAATGTCACTGTGGTTTTAATTTGCTTTTCACTGATTACCAGTGAGGCTGAGCAACTTTTCACATGTTTATTGGCCATTTGGCTATCCTCTTTAATAAAGTGCTACTTCAGGTCTCTTGCTTTCTTTCTATTGGTTGTCAATCCTTTCCTAATTGATTAGTAGGGATTGTTTATATACATACTATAAATATGAGCCCTTTGTAGGTTTTATCTGTTACAAATATCTTTTCCCACTATGGGGGTTGGTTTTTTACTCTCGTTATAGTATCATTTGATTAGATAAAGATACTCAGACACATCAACCCCCTCCCTATTATGGTTAGTGCTTTTCTGTGTGTACCATATTGAAAAAATCTTTCCCTTTTCCAATGTCATAATATTCTCCTATATTTCCTTATATAAGCTTTAGCTTTCACATTTAGATCTACATAACATTTAGATCTGCAATCTACCTAGAACTGACTGTTTTATATGGAGGGAGGTAGTGGCCAATTTTCATTTTGTTCTTTTTGAATATCCTTTGTCGAAGCATTGTTTAATGAAAGGAGGGGGGAAAAAAAACACCCTTTCCCTATAGGTCTACAGTACCACATTTGTCATACATCGTGTCCATATATGAGAAAATGAATTTTCTATATGATTCCACTGGCCTCACTAATCCTTGGGTAAAACTACAAAGCTTTAATTACTATAGCTCTATAATATGTATTGCTATCTACTAATGCTTCAAAAGTATCTTGGCTATTCTTGGACCTTGGCATTTCTGTACAAATTTTAGCATCAACTTATCATTGTGCAAAATGAAAACCACTGGGATTTTTATAGGTATTGTGCTGAATCTATAGATCAATTAGGGATAACTGATATCTTTAAGATATTGAGTCTCCCAATCCATGAACATGGTATATCCTACAATTTATTAGGATGTTGTTTAATTTCTCTCAAAACTTTTTGTGTACAAGTCCTAAACACTGTAAGATATTATTATATATTCAAAATTTTATGTTATTACATAGAGTACCTAATTTTAAAATTTATTATGGAGAATTACAAGCATAATTTTAAAATGAAGAGAATAAAATGGCCTGCTAGGTACTTGTCATCCAGCTTCAGAAAACTATCAACTCATGGTCAATCATACATCAATTTTCCCTCCATCTATAACTCCTATAGATTTTGAAGCGAATCCTCCCAAATTTCATGTCTTTCATCTTAAAATATTTTCATACTAATCTCTAAAAAATACATGGAATAATGAAGAGTGAATTTATCAGGCAAATCTACCTGCATATCTTTACAAAATGTAGAGAAAATACAAAAATCCAACTATCTAAAGGCACTGGAAAGTGACCAAAAGCAGGCGGAAAACAGAGGAACATTTATCCATGAAAAACAGCAAATGCAAAGGGCAAGAATTATTAGTTAGTAGCTTTTTTTGCCTGAGGATGCTCCCCAAACATCAGAAAACTCCAGTCTCATTGGCTACAGATAACAGAAGATAGAACTCAATGCTAATACAGCAGCTGGAAAAATCCTGCAAGTGAAAGAGCCACAGGAAATGTGTCACTCAAAATCTGAGCAAAACTTTGCACAAATTCCTGTTTGACTGCTAAACTATGCATGTTTTGGGGAGACCCAGGAGGCCCAGTGAAACAGCAAGCTGGTGAGGTGTCCATCCTTAAAAGACGTAACTGCATCAGACTGGTAAGTTTGCAGCTTTTTTTATTAAGTGCATTCTGCAATGTGTATATAGTAGGACTGCACAAAGCCAAAGTCTTACTAGCATGAGGTGTCAAAAGACAAACATCGGGGCTGGAAGAACAACTGGAAATTTAGAGGCAAATCTCCATACATAGGGAGCATTTGAGATCTTGCTCCCTGCCATATGTCATCAGTTTGGCTCAAATAAATTCTTAATAAAATTAAGGAAAAAGGAAAAAAAAAAAACTCCACATGCAAGAGAACCACAGAGAGGATGAACACTTAAACCTGAGTATAAGCTCTAGTCAAAATCTTGGCTGACCACTGACTTTTGCAGGCACAGGGGACACTCCAGGGAGCCAGACTAAAAAAGCAACAGCTATATAAGAATGGCCAGTAATTACATGAAAATGTGATTGACATCATTAGTCATCAGAAAATGCAAATTAATAACACAATGAAATACCATTAAAAAGACACAACACCAAGTGTTGGCTAGGATGTGGAGCAACTAAAACTCTCATATATTGCTAGTGGGAATGTAAAATAGTATAGCTATTTTGGAAAACTTTCTGGCTGTTTCTTATAAACATACACTTAATAGTAAGAGAGAAACACATGTCCCGGCGAAGACCTATTAGTAACTACTCATAGCAGCCGTATTCACAATAGCTCAAACTGCAAACAACTCAAATGTCCATCAACTGGTAAATGGATAAATTGTACTATATCCATTCAATAAAATTTATTATCAGAAATAAAAAGGAACAAAATACTAATACATGCAATGATGTGGGTGAATCTCAAAAGCACATGCTAAGTGAAAGAAGTCAGATATAAAAGAATACATATTATACAATTCCATTTATAAAAATATCTATAACAGGCTAAATTAATCTATGGTGACAGAATCAGAACAGTGGTTGCTTCTGGGTGGGAGGTGGGAGAGTATAAAGGTAGAACAAGCAGTAAAGATTGACTATAAAGGGGCATAGGTGAGTGTTGTGGTTACATGGTGGTATATATTTGTCAAAACTAATCAGACTGTACACTCAAGATATGTACATTTTACTATATGCAAATTATGCCCCAATAAAATAAGTTAATTTTAAAAAACAGACTAGGAATCATAAAAATTAGAAAGAAAGAACATAAAGACATGACCATTTTGGATCATTACTTAAATTTAATATACAATGAGGTTATAAAATGAAAAGAAGAATTGTTGGGTGCCTTTAGGGATAAATGGCTAAGGGATGAGATTCCAAAAAATTAAAACTTAGACTTGTGGTAAAATAACAGCTCCATGGAAAAATTATTATTACAGACTACAGCCTTGTTGACGCTTTCCTTTGTCAAAGGAGTTTTGGTCACTTATAGCCTATCCATCAAAACCATGTGAAAATAAAATAGAGAATTTGTATGATTGTCTACACCATCCTATTCCATCTCCCGTTTCCTTTCTAGATTAGGCATCTCTGGACTAAGATAAATCTGAGATCTGAGATAAACGGCACTGATGTTTTACCTCTTAGTATGCATTTTCATAGCACAGTATCATTTACATATTATCTTATTTGGCCCTTTCTTACAGTTAGCCTGAGAGATATAATTATTCTCAGTAAACTGAGGTTTTAAATGGGAGAGGGTACCTGCCTTAAAAAAATAAAACATCCAGGTCTTCTGACTCTGAGAGCAGCTGGCTTCCTGTCATACCATCATTTCCAAAAAGCATTCTACAATTCAGTCAGGGTAAGGGACAATTTTAGTAACCATGTACATATACTATATGGAGACGCCAAGACACTAACGCTTTCTTAGATTCGGAAGGAATCTACAGGAAAATGGGTCCCTTGTCCATATGCCCCACTTCACAATCTAACATGGACCAGAAACCATAGAATCAACCAATAGCAATCTCTTAAGACTCCCGTGACATTATACCTAGCTGGTTGAGATTTCGAAGAATTCTTTGATTAAAATGGGCTTCTTTACCAGAAAAGATTCGTATAAGCTTGTATGATACCATCCTCAAAAGGTGATACCCTTATGCCAGCATAAGGCTTTGCAAAGGGTAATTTTATCGCTTCTGAGCAATAATATTATAAATATTCTGCCATTCCTCTTCCTTAAGGATATTCTAGGCAACATCAAAGTATAAAGCAATAAACAGTCCTGTAATTTAAACTCTGTGGGTTGGTGGTAATTATTAGATGGTGTAAAGTTGTAAAAAATTTAATCTGAATATTCTTTTGATTAGTGCCACCTGAAAGCAACTCATATTAAGACTCACAGCAACCAAATGCTATGTTTTTGTTACCAAAAAGAGGATACTGATGTAAAATGCAGCATCCAAAGACATTAGATGTTCTGAGATTGCTAGTGCCAAGATTACAGGTTAACCTATCTATCCATCCATTTGTTTATTCATTAAGTATTTAGTCAGCTTCTGCTCCTGCCAGAATTTGTTAGGTACTAGGGTTACATACTTGCCCTTAAGAAGTTTATTTACAATGGGAGGAGTCGGGGGGATCTGCCAAATGGACATACAAATAAACAGAAAATTGCAACCCATTTTGATGGTGCAAACAGCAAGGGCTTTGGAACCAAGTAATCAGTTTGAATCCTGGCTCTGAAATAAACTTGCCTTGGACTTAGTACCTCTGAGCCCTTATCTATGAATTAAACATATTAGCTACAACTCATAATGTTACAAAGATTAAATAAGGTAACATAAAAACTCTAATATAGTATGGGACACATATTAGGTGCTCTGTCCAGTAAGTATTCTTTGAACATTATTTAATATAACCACCACTTTTGAGCCCCGAAACAATCTTACCTCTGAGACTGGGCTGGAGTGTTTCTGGAGGTGGTTCCCTTGACTTCTAGAGAAGAATAAGCATTTGATGGAATGGATTGTTGCACCAGATTTTCTTTTTCTGCCTCCTTGTAGTAAGTGTTGTCAACTACATGAGAGCAAAAACTAGTCAGCACTCAAATCCCAAGGAAATAAGTTGGAAATTATATATATATCTCAGAACTAGAGATTGAAATTTTTACATATATGTGTATATACATATAGACTTTCTCGTCAGTGGGATCTTTGGTTCCAGTGAAATCTTATGCAGACCAATTTATAATAGCTACTTTGGTTGAAGCAGAAACCAAGTATACAGGGCCCTGCCCATTTGCCAGCCTAAGGCACCACCTCAGAAAAAAACATCCCAAACACATCCACGTGAATTTTAAAACGACAAAATTTTGAAAGCTCCCAGAAAAAGAAATCACCTAAGATACAGGGAAAATAGGATAAGCTAAATTCCTCATCAGTGACACAGGATGGTAGAAGATAAAAGAACAATGCCTTCAGAGTAGTCAAAAAAATTTTTTTAATCTACAATTCTATATTAAGTCAAATGTTCAATTGTATGAAGATGGAATGATGACATTTCAGACATGTGAAAATGTAAAGTTTTCTCCTCCTGCACCTAATCTTAGGAAGTTCCCTGAGGATGTATTCCGTCAAAATGAGGGACAAAGAATACAAGAAAGAGTCTTCTAAGATCCAGGGAATAAGACAGCAAAGATATTAGAAGATATTAAGAAAAATAATGCCCTTCCTCAAAAAAGTAGGTATAACTTCCAAGGATCATTGTCCAGTATGAAGTGAGCTAAAATGTGACAAAAATTTAAGCAATTAATGAAGTTTTAAGAAAAGGGAATCTACCTGACCTTGATGTCAGGATCATCTTTATGTGGCCCAGGAGCTGTGATAATGTAACTGTGGAGAACCAAGAAGGAATGCACTTGCATCACACTAACTGATCTGGCATCACACAATATTTACATAATCATAATAATGTAAATATGGCGGATATAAACATATTATCAGATATTATGGGTATAACCACAATTTAAAATAGTAAGAGTTAAAAGATGTAGCACTTGAAGGGCCGGCTGAGTGGCTCAGTTGGTTAAGAGCTCGCTCAAGAGTTTGAGCTCTGAGCAACAGCGGTTCGATGCCCGGCCCAAGCTGAGCAAAAAAAAAAAAAAAAAAGATGTAGCAGTTGAGAAACGGAACTGGGTATAGGAATGAAAAGGGGAAGACGACATTTTATCATGAAGTATTCTGATGTTATAATAGCAAGGCCATCATGAAACAGAAACAGAAAAAAGTTCTATGAGAATATGTACTAAGAAAGGATCAAGTAAAGGCTGGAAGAAGAAACAGCATTTGATGGTAGCTTATGAAATCAGCCTTGATAAAAGAAAACTCTAAACATATGACAGGAAAAAAAAAAGGCTATGAAAATACATTTCACACATTTTTTTATTCCAGAGAACAATCATTTGGCTCATTCCCTCAAGTTTTTTTGGATAGAAGAAAAAGATATAGAAACAAAATGATGGCATTTTATGTCAAGAATATAACAGAGGTGGGCCGGCCGAGTGGCGCGATGGTTAAGAACTGGCTTGGGACGCCAGAGGGCCCCGGTTCGGATCCCACATATGAGGGCCAGTGACACTGCCCTCTTCAGCTAAGATGCTGAACAACAGCTCAACCTGGAGCTGGGCTGCTGTGAGTCGCCGGCGACGGCGTAGTCTGCAGCCCCTGTGGCAGTGGGTTGCCATGGGCTATCGTATGTAGCCAGCCGTGAGCGGCCAGCAGCCGCAGTGAGCGGCCGTCCAGAAGCCGGCGACTGATGTGCCTCGCCCGGGAAGCGCGCAATGATGGTGCCAACTTGTCTGTTCCCCTTCCCCCAATTCCCCAGCACTGTTCCCTTCCCCCCAATACCCCAATAAAAATCTTAAAAAAAAAAAAAAAGAATATAACAGAGGCACTCACCCCAATTAAAAGGCAGAGATGATTATATTAAATTTTTAAAAAGCAAGGTCAAAGTATATATTGCCTATA
Source organism: Hipposideros armiger (assembly GCF_001890085.2). Taxonomy (NCBI): domain Eukaryota; kingdom Metazoa; phylum Chordata; class Mammalia; order Chiroptera; family Hipposideridae; genus Hipposideros; species Hipposideros armiger. The sequence goes on along the minus strand of NW_017731444.1, from coordinate 3,366,859 downwards.
AAAAATGTACTTAAAATATACAATGCTAACACTAATCAAAATAAAGCCAGAGTGGTTATACTACTAGTATCAGACAAAGTAGATTTCAGAGCAAACAATATTACCAGAGATAAGGAAGATCATTTCAAAATGATAAAGTGGCCAATTCATCAAGATGACATAACAACCTAGATATTTATGCACCTAATAAAAGCTTCAAAATACATGAGGCAAAAACTACAAGGAGAAAAAGACAAATCCATAATTATAGTCTGAAATTTAAGACTTCTGTCTCTACTTGATACAAGAAGTAGACAGAAAAAGCAGTAAGAATATAACAGCCATAAATAATATATAAGTGAATGTGTATGGCTGTATTCCAATAAAACTTCATTTACAAAAATACGTTGCAGTCAATTCATCAAGATGTAACAATTATAAACATATATGTACCTAACAACAGAGCTCCAGATACATGAACAAAAACTGACAAAACTGAAGGGAGAAAGACAATTCAACAATAATAGCTGAATACTTCAATATCCCCACTTTCAATAATGGATAGAAATAAAGGATATTAGATAGATGATCAATAAGGAAATAGAAGACTTGAGCAACACTATCAACCAGCTTGACCCAACTGACATTTACGTAACTCTCCAGAATATACATTCTTTTGAAGTGCAGTCAGAACATTTACCAAGACAGACCTTATTCTGGGCCATGACACAAGACTCAATACATTTAAAAGGATTTAAGTCAGATAGCATGTTCTTTGACCACAACGGAATTAAATCCATCAAGAAATCAATAACAGAAAAGGTTTCTGGAACCCCTGCAAATATTTGTAAATTAAATAACACACTTCTAAATAACATGCTAAGTAATTTGCAACTAGTAGATAAGTCCTGGGGAGCTAATGCACAGCATAGAGCTTATTCTCAACAATACTGTATTATAAACTTCCAAGTTGCTTAAGAGTCTTAGATCTTAATTGTTCTCAAAACAAAAAAGAAATAATTATGTGATGTGATAGGTGTTAATCACATTGCAATATGTAAATATATAAAATCAACATGTTGTACTCCTTAAACTTATATGTTATATATCATTATATCTCAATTTTTAAAAAATGGGTCAAAGAAGATATCAAAAGGGAAATTAAAAGTATTTTGAATGGAATGAAAATGAAAACACAGCATACCAAATTTCTCAGATGCCACTACAGCAGTACTTAGGAGGAAATTTATAGCAGTAAACTCATTTAAAAAAAAGAAAGATCTCAAATCAGTGACTTCAGCTGCTACTTTAAAAAACTTAAAAAAAAAAAAACACACTGAACCCAAAGCAAGTAGAAGGGAAATTATAAAAAACACTGAAATGTACTCTTCAAATAGATGAATTGTATATATGAATTATAGCTGAATATAGCTAAGCTATCACTTTAAAAAAAATCATTTTCAAAGATTTATGACCTCTTAAAGAATGCCTCTTTTGTTCTGATCAAATAGACAATATTCCGCAGATTTAATAATCACCAGTTTAAATGTTAATCATCTTTTAAAATCAGAAACATGACTCAAAGAATTCTTGTACAATGGCAAGAAGTACCTTCTTCTCTCCTACTGTTTTGCTTCCCAGCCAGGCCCATAGAAGTTACCTTAAATCTTGTCATAAAAAGAAGACAGTTATGTATCTCACAATAAAATTCTATGTTAACTTAAGTTCCAAGAGAATATTAAAAAAGTGTAGCACATCGTTAGTTTCACATTGACCATGAAACGAATTAGCCCATTTCACCAATAATAAACCAAGGAATACAACATTTAGGTAATTCCCCAGATCCTCAAGCTCCTAATACACTGTCCCACTTTTCTGCCAAGGAGATGTTTTTCTAATATGGTCTCTCTTACCTGGTCTGAAAGGTGTGACAATAGCTTGCTGAGGATTAGCCTTCCTCAAAGGAGTCTTGTCCTGAAAAAGCCCTCCTGTACCATTCTTCCCAGGAAGTTTATTCTCCAAATTGGCCTTCTCCTCTGTGAAAAGGTTAAGAGTGTCATCATCTAAACAATCAGCAAGGAAGTAAAATAAGTCAGTGCCATGCACTTAAAATGGGGCTTCAACTCATTTGGCAAGTGCAAGCAAAGCTCTAGTGACAAAGGAAATGAGTACCCACTATACGTCAGAGACAGAGATGGTGAAAAGTATCTCTAAAACACTGGCAACACTGAACAATGTGCTATAGAAAAGGAGACGTGTAGGCTCTGTGTGCAGTGTGACTAGCTCCTTATCTTCGCTTGCTACACATTTAGGACCATCCAAGCATGAACTGGCCTTATCTACCACCTAAATACATCATGTTCCTTTTAAAGAAAACTGTAGCCACCAAGATCTTACAAGGGACATTTTATAGTCTGTCTGAGATGAGGTTCTTCCTCAACTGGGGTGGTGAGAGGGGAGTGTAGGGTGTGTGAGGATGGAACAGAGCTAGGCTCTCGCAAAGAATTTTATCTTAGGTTCTGCTGTGTCCGAAAGTCAGCACAAAGCAGTGAAACTCCTGTTCTACCAATAGCTTGAAAATAGACAAAAGGGTAAAAAAAAACGGTGGGCCTCAGCAATAACACTGCACATGTACACTAATTGCAACTCTGTAAAAAGATGTGATTATTTAGAATTAGAAAGTAATGTATTAGAGCTAAGGTGGCCTTGAAAAAATAGTGGGATTAATTTTTTTTCTTCCAAAATGTATTTAATAGTGTTGTTATACTAATATGTCCTCTTTTTTGTTTTAAAGAAAAACTTAGAGAGAGTCAGACAACCCAGCCATTTCCTCAGGGTTTCAGTGGAGCAAGTGCATGGGGAAAGCCCCTGTAGGGCAGTTGGTCCTCTTACCCGCCCTTCTCCCCACACCACTTCCTAGAGACCTCTCCTCTCAGGATCCCCAATGGATATCATCAAAGTGTTTTCCAAGAGAATGGCATATGCTGTCACATTTGGACACTCCATTATCAGTGATAAGTGCGGCTGCAATGGACTCATTTTTGTCCTCATCACATACCGACTTCTCTTAATAAGGAGGATAAGGTCATGAGAAAGAATAAAACAAAGGGGTCCCATCAACTACCAACTTGACGTATCACTGGTCTCACATATTATTCCAAAGTAATATAAAAACATAACCACATCCTTATTTAGTCTTGGCCTGGTGTCAGGGTTTGTGCCATTATCACATGACTCAACATCAGGCAATCCTCTCTCTGGGGATTGGGTTCTGAGGAGCATAGTCCCTCCATTTAAAAATGAAATGGGGGCCGGCCGAGTGGCGTGATGGTTAAGAACTGGCTTGGGATGCCAGAGGGCCCCGGTTCGGATCCCACATATGAGGGCCAGTGACACTGCCCTCTACAGCTAAGATGCTGAACAACAGCTCAACCTGGAGCTGGGCTGCTGTGAGTCGACGGCGTAGGCTGCAGCCCCTGTGGCGGTGGGTTGCCATGGGCTACCGTGTGTAGCCAGCAGCCAGTGTGAGTGGCCAGCAGCCGCAGTGAGCGGCCATCCAGAAGCCGGTGACTGATCTGCCTCGCCCGGGAAGAGCGCAATGATGGTGCCAACTTGGGCCAGTGAACCAACGTCCTCCACAACTAGACTGAAGAACAAAAAAAAAAAAAAACGACAGCAACTTGTCTGTTCCCCTTCCCCCAATTCCCCAATAAAAAAAATAAATAAAAAATAAAAATGAAATGGGATGGGGAGGGGAGCAAGAGGGAAGTGAGTGTGGTTCCAAAAGGGCCACACAAGGATCCTTGTGATGTTAGAGCTGTTCAATGTCTTGTCTGTGGTGGTGGATACATGAACCTACCAGGTGATAAAATTGCATACAACTTAATACACATAAATAAAACTGAGTACCTGTGAAATGGGAAATCTGAGTAAGGTGGGTAAATTGTATAATGTCAGTATCCTCGTTGTAGTATTATACTCATGGCCAGTGACAAGTAGAGCAAGTTTTTATGTGGCTGCCATCACTACAGACATGTTTTTGAGTCCTAAAGTTTCACTCAACTTTGTTTCATCATATTTCTAAGGAAATATGGGTTTCTAGATTTCCCCATATAATCCCTAAAGCTTAAATATTTGTCATTTTTAACTGCATAATAACATTGATTTGTACTTATAGTCCATTCCCCAAATACTGGGCACTTCAATTATTTCTCTCATATCATGGTGACAAAGTATGAGTATCTAAATGCAGACAGCTTGTAACCCCTTCTACAAAGCAAACCAATAACCCTTAAAATGGCCAGAGATAGCAGACACTTACCAAACCACGAGTCTACATTTTGGGTTTCTTCCTCATCATTCAAAGATGTAAAATTGATGAAGTCCATGGGAGCATCATAGGAATAAGAGGCTTTAACCTGTGACATTGTCCCTGCCTTCGCACAGAAGAGCCGGTTTTTCCCAGTATCTGTGTCACTTTTCTCAACAGGTCACCTTTCTAAGGAAAGAAATGGTTCAGAAACTTGGCTGCACATTAATCTAGGGTACTGATTACGTAGCAATTGCTTTGCTTTTACTACCATATTTGCAACTCTGAAAATCACCTGGACAATGTCTTATTTTTCAAATCAAACTAAAAGTGTCCTTTTGGGTAACTTGAAGACCTTCCTTGAGGTAGATATGTTGGAATTAGAAAGAGAAGTTTCATAAATACCTACAACATGCCATGCACTGTGCTAAATGTTTTACACTCATTATTTTATTTTCCCCTCTATCTACCATTTTCTTGCTTTTAGTTATCACCACATTTAATTTACTCTCTCTCTGCCCTAAATAACCCAATTTCTGAAACACACCATAAATTTTATACCTACCAACCAAAATGCTACTCATCATTCACAGTGCAATTCAATTCTCTATAAGCTCTTTTCCAATTTCTATCTATTATACATAATTGTTACCTCTCCAAAGCCACAGTGCTTTGTTTACCACCCAATTTTGTATTAGTCAACTATGCAAGTGTCGCTCCTAGTAGACTGTAAGTTCCTAAAGGATGGATTTTACTCACTTGTGTACACATTCATCCATCAAGCTGCATAAAACACTATCTTATACACAATAAGAGCCCAATACAGTTTTGTCAAGTACAGGCTTTCTTTCCTTATTTTCATAAAAACATTGTTCCTGCCATGAAGAAAAAGACTAAAAAATACATGAAAGGCACAACACACAGATTAGGTAAAAGGAACAAGTCAAAGATATGGGTCCATTCTACTCCTGGGTACCAAGTTCTACACTCCATCCTGTGGAAACCTGTGTAGGTTTAAAGTCAGCCCTCACTCCAGCCCTGTACGGTTAAGAAAACAGTTGGAAGTAGTGTGAAAACTAGCCTAAAGGCCACATTCACTGGCAGGCAATATCCTATGAAACCCAACGAGCCATTTGTTTTCATCCAGGGAACAACATGTACTAAACATATTCTGTATCTTGGAAGAGAAGTAGATATCAGTAGTCACTTGCATACATGTTTATTAAATTAAGTATCTTTCTTTAAGCCTTTATTTTATTATAAAAATACATGCTCATAAAAAAATTAGATTACAAAAAAGCTTTTATTGAAAAAATCTATAAGGCCATATACTTTCAAACTCTCTTCCCCATATATACTATGTAAACTTTTTTTAAATGAGATCGCTGACATTTTGCATCTGCTTCACATATTATAAGCATTTTCCATGTCAATAAGTAACAATATATCATCTATTGATGGCTGAGCCATAATTTACTTATCCCCTATTTTTAGGCTTTTCTCAATATTTTCACTTTAAAGATACCACTAGAAGAATATTTCTGTACATATCCAAAATTCTTCCCTTAAGATAAATTCTTAAAGATGGAATTGCTGGCTCTTGATATATACTGTGAAAATGTTCCTCAGAAAAGTAATACCCACTTACACTACCAGAGGTGTGCCAGTTCCCCAAACTGTCACCGATTCCGGGCACTAACAGTCATCAGTGCTCATTTTCTCTATATTATACCACTATACCTCCACTCTGAGAAAAACCACAAGATTAGTTACACCCAACCTCACCGCTGCTCAGTGCTCTGGGATTAGCTTCTCCCAGTGGCCTGGGACAATTCAGGAGGCACTTCAGTGCCTCAGAAACATTTGTTCTGATACAGATTTGGTTTCCATAGTGACATCAATCTATGCACCAGAGAACTTCATCTTCCCATGGTCTCCTATGAACTCACTGCAGTCATAACAATGCCCCAATGGAGGTACTTAGTGTAGAAATATGACATTTTGGAATTAGGAGGAAACTTAGATAACACCTAATATTTGCAGGTTATAGATAAGGATTAATTAATGCAAAAAGGGGCCCTCCATGATCACACAACAATAACACTAATCATCATGATAAAAAGTTACCAAAGGTGGCCCGGCCGAGTGGCGCGTTGGTTAAGAGCTGGCTTGGGATGCCAGAGGGCCCCGGTTCGGATCCCACATAGGATCCCACAGAGGCCAGTGACACTGCCCTCTACAGCTAAGATGCTGAACAACAGCTCAACCTGGAGCTGGGCTGCCATGAGTTGCCAGCGACAGCATAGGCTGCAACCCCCTGTGGCAGTGGGTAGCCATGGGCTACCATGTGTAGCCAGCAGCCAGCGTGAGCAGCCAGCAGCCGCAGTGAGCAGCCGTCCAGAAGCTGGCGACTGATCTGCCTCGCTGGGAAGAGCACAATGATACCAACATGGGCCAGTGAAGAGACGTCCTCCACAACTAGACTGAAGAACAAAAGGACAGCAACTTATCTGTTCCCCATCCCCCAATTCCCCAATAAAAATCTTTAAAAAATAAAGTTACCAAAGGTGCCATGGCAACACCATGAAGTACTAAATTCGTACAGTTCTAACACTCTCAACAATCCTGTAAAACAGCAATTATTATCCCCATCCTAGAAGATGAAGCTGAAGCTAAGAGAGATTAAATGCCTTGTCCAATATGGCAGTTATGTAAAGGCAGAGCTACGTCTAGAACTGAGGCTCCTGACTTCAGTACAACGTTCTGTCCTCTCACTCTGTGAATTAGAGAAGCATGTCAATGTAGTAAAGGGTTCTATTTTCACAGAAAATACTACTGTGTTTATTTCCAAGGAGAGCCATTCTCCATAGTCTTTTGCCCTGAATAGAGGATTCTTTATTATCCTCCTTCTAAATTTTTCACTCTCCCTCATTTCTACTTTCAAAATTTAATTTAACTCAATAAGCTATTTGTTAGCAGTCCACTCAGATTACACACTTACTAAAGGGCCAAACATGTGGGCTTGATCATGTTGAAGTTCCTGTCTCACTAATATTCAAGGATGAGATACTAAGTCTCATACAAAAAGAAGACAACACAAAGGAATTGAAAATCTAGACAGTAAAGTCCTATCACAATAAGATACTATACTATATTTAAATTATATAGTATGAACTGTAAGTATAAAGAGAATTAGAGATTAACATGGCTTAAATCAAGCCACAGTTAAATATTTAAATATTTTTCATTGAACATCAAAACAGTAGCAAGCAGTCAACTTATTGCCTGAGGAGCTCTTAGCCCAAGATCTAGCATAACAAAGGCCTTTGTGGAGTTAGGAGGACTGTAGTTCCTACTCCTTTCCTTGATTTGCATGTGTTCTGCAAGAGCCAGCTTCCCTAGAAGGAGAACTAAACCTGAAGCAGGGTGCTTATTATTATCAAGGCTATGGAGGAGAGACAGTGATAGTTTGGGCCAGGGTATAGATCATGGAGAAGTGAACAGATATGAGATAAATTTTAAAGGTAACCGTGAGAAGATTCAATGGCAGACTGGATACAGGTATGAAGGAAAATGAATTAGGAATAAATCCTAGCATTTCTTGGGTTGGAAGTTGAATGGATTGTGGTGCTATTGACTGAGACAGAGAGAACAAATAGAGAATGAGCTAAAACCAGGAGTTCTGTATAGCACCTGTACCTTCTGAGAGGACTATTGGATTTCAAGTATCCACTTGGATATCTAGTAGCTAATTGGAGAGATGACTGTAACTGAAGAGAGACACCTGGGTCAGATGTAACATTTTGATCTCCCGAGGTAATGCAGTCCAAACAGCAATGACCCAAGCATGATTTTCAGCCCCTGCTCTTTTTTAGTTCTCAGGCCCTGAAAGAGTCACTTCCTTCTCTCCATATTGATTGCACATCTGCTATTGTGCGGCACACAGCCACGGGCAAAAAGTTAAATCACAGGATCTATTTTCAAAGAGTTCAAGCTTTCCAAGGACACCAGGTATTGGGGAACTTAGTACCTAGTATGGGCGCCCTAGTAAAGATGTGGATCTCTGCTTCTCCAGCAAACGAAGAGTCTCAAGGAGTTGCCACTTCAGTTCTTTCTCAGTGTTGGTGGAATGCAGCTGTTTTAATTTTTGCTCTATAGCTAAAAGAGCACTATTTTATCAAGATGAATTGGTAGGCCCTGACCAGTTATTTCTGGAGACTGGCTGTTAGGCAATTCAAGTGCAACCAGATGAACTTGAATTTGATTATCCTGTTAGTCTCTGTGGAACCGTAACAGATTTTCTCTGATGGACTGTCATTCAATCCTGGCTTACCTATACACCAAGGAATCAACTGCTGAACTTCATTTGACGTGTATGGTTCTCAGCTCCTATATCGTTCCTAACAGCACTGAACTGAGCAGTATCTTTGTTGTACCCCCACCCCCACCTACTCAACAATAGTTCTTGGTACAGAACAGATACTGTGCGATATGTGGCTATGCCCACTTCAGAGAACACTGGTCAACATCTTTCTATGGACTACGCAATTACTCACTTCCAGGGAATTTCACCCAGCCTTTCACTTATGAAATCTAGAAGCTTGTGCCCTTGGACATTGAGCAGCAACACAGAAGTAGCCCAGTTTAATGACGCCATGTGACATTTTATTTTTATATATTTACATGATTTTAATTCATTTTGATCTATTGTAATGCCCTTCATGATGCCTTGGAGAAGAGGCCATTTGTGTTTTTAACTGTCAATGTGGACACAAATCCATGAATAAAACTTGACATACTTTGTTGTAAAAAAAAAACAAAAAACAGTAGGAAGCACACCATAATGAAAGTCACCTCCTTGATTGCCACCTTCCAAGCTTAGAGTAGCCACAGGACAGTTCTGGCCAATGAGAAAGAAGTAGAAATCTGCTGAGGGAGTCATAGGAAAACTCTTCCTTTCCTGGTATAGCTACAGCCCTTGTTCCTGTCCTTTCCCTTCACCCTTCTTCCTGCCTTGAAGGTAAATGTAATAGCTAGAGTTATAGCAGCCATTGTGTACACGAGTGGGCCAAGAGTATAACAGACATGGACCCTGAGATCACTGAGCTACTGATCATTAATGACCAAGGACCAGCAATCTTTTACGTCCAGACAGTAATGCTCTTTTTGTATAAGCCATTATACATTTTCTGTCTTTTAGTGCTGAAAACAATCCCAACAAACATAGAAATACAGAATTCTAGCCCTGTCTCTGGCATTTACTAGATATATATGGTAACGGGCAAGCCACTCTACCTTTCTGCCTACCTACTTCTCATACACACTTGGAGCGCTGTGAAATATACTACCAAAAAATATTATCAGTCTTTTTTTTTTTTTAATTGGGGAATTGGGGGAGGGGAACAGCATTGGGGAATCGGGGAAGGGGAACAGACAAGTTGCTGTCCTTTTGTTCTTCAGTCTAGTTGTGGAGGATGTCGCTTCACTGGCCCATGTTGGTATTGTGATCACTGCGCTCTTCCAGGGTGAGGCAGATGGGTCGCCAGCCAATGGACGGCCTGCTCACGGCGGCTCATGCCCACTGTCAGCCAGCCCCACTACAGCCTACGCCGAAGCCAGCGACTCACGGCAGCCCAGCTCCAGGTTGAGCTGTTGTTCACCATCTTAGCTGTAGAGGACGCAGCATCACTGGCCCTCATGTGGGATCTAAACCAGGTCCCTGCTGCTAAGAGCTGGCGTCCCAAGCCAACTCCTAACCAATGCACCACTCAGCCGGCCCTATCACTGGTCTTTTGACCTACTGACAGCTTTCGTCTCCTTGACCACATTTCTAATCAAAAAAACCCTTACTGAAAGATTCTCCAGTGACTGACAGTGGCTAAAATTCCCCTTCTGCAAAGAGGAAGTTTCCCTGTTCTTGTGAACAAACATGCTGGAAGACATGGGAAAATCTTGGATTCCCATGATCTCAATGCCTAAGCCAGGTCACTGGGAACACTTCCCAGGCGGGAATGTAATGACAACTAAAGCTGGGTGGGGGTGGGGGGAGAAGCAGGAATGCAACTTGCAGCAACCCCACTTAGCCGCCTAAAAACCATGATTCCCCCAAAGCATGGGGCTAAAAACCACCTGGAAAGGATTCAGATTTAACCCCTCATACCCCTTTCTCTTTTTTTAATTATGGGGCTATACTGCTAGCCCTCTTTGGAGGACAATTTGCATTTTTCTTTTTGAGAGATCTTGCCAAACGTAGAAATTTATCTTTCAGATACGCATTTATGCATACGTTGAGGATAAGAAAGTTAACTATAGAATTGTTCATAAAAGTCAAAAAACTGAAAACCCAAATTCTACCAATAGGAGATTGTGTGAATAAATCATGGCACAAATGTATAATGAAATAATAATTTTAATATTAGTAGGTAACTTTACATATGTGATTATATGTACAGAATGAGCTCCAAGAGCTATTAAATGAGAAAAGCAAAATACAGAAGTGTATGCTCCCAATTCATGTTAAAAAGAGGAAAAGGGTAACATATACTCATATATACCTTTGTATATACATAAACTATTGTGGCAGGAGATAGAAAAGTGCTAACCGTACTTGGGTCTGAGGAGAAAACTGGCAGTTCTTGGTCAGGGTAAGACTTTTCACTATATAAACTTTTATACTCTTTAAATGTTTTATTGTATAAATGCATATCTTTTCAGTTTGAAAAACTAGTTAAACAGTATTTCTTTCCCCTTAAATCTATATTTACATTACAGTCTAGAAGGCACTTGGCTTTCTGGAAATTTTTATTATTCTTAAATCCAGCAATAATTGTTAAACCTCTTGATTTTTGGAAATAATGCTTCTCATTTACATGGTCTATACATTGGCTACTAACTTCACATTCTCTTTTGTAATGTTTCTGTAAAAAAATAAAATGTTCCTGGTATTGACTTAATAAAAAGGTATATAAACTTCAAAAAAAAGTTAAAAATAATAATAGCTATGAATTACTGAGTGCTTATGACATGCCAGGCACTGTGGACTGTGTTTTGCAATTATTAATTCACTAAATCCTAACAATAACCCTATGAAGCAGGTAGTATTATTACCTTTCTTTTACAGAAGTGGAAAATGAGGCACAGAGAGATTTACTATTTGTTCACGGTCACACAGCTAAGAAGTAGCAGAGCCAGAATTTGAACCCAAATAGGCCCTAAAGGGTATGTCTTTATCCACTGCACCATCTACTACCTCCCATATTTATTTAAATATAGATATAAATATAGTACAGATCAATATCAAATGTCAAGGAACAAGAGACAAAACCATTTATAGGTAATAATAACTTCCAAATATTGAATGTCTACTACAGGCCAAGCACCTTACCGGGCACTTCACATACATCATCTCATTTAAACTGAATTAACAATATAGAAGGTAGATATCATCTTCATCATCACCATTTTACAAACAAGGAAACAAGCTCAGAGAACCTAAGCTACTCCAAGATCACAAACTAGTGTAGCAGTGTTGAGTTTTAAGACCAGGTCTGTAGGATTCCAAAATCTGGGATCCCTATAACATACAGAGTTTTCCTATAAATATCCCTTCAAAAATGAAGTAGGTGACCAAATCTTAACAACCTGTTAAACAAAAAATAAACTCTGCTCTGTACAAAAAACTAAGCATCCCTGACAAGTTGTTCATAAAGAACACTGATAGATTAAAAACCCTATTCTAAATATACCAGGAAAAGCTCTGAGCTCAATCTTCCCATAAAATAAAACATCGCCCTTAATTCCTCTTTCTGAGTTTGTACTCTTGCATATAAAGTTTTTGCTATACATAAAATGGAAGTTAGTCTGAACGTCTTAGTGGATATTCTAAGTAAAAGAGGCTAGGAAGAGGGTATTCAAGCATCAGAAGGAGGCATGCCTTTTGGGGTCTAGGACTGCATTTAATTGGTGAGAGTTAAAAGGCAAGGGGCTCAAACCTAAATACACTCAATCTTTATTTAGTTGAAATTTTAAAACCCAAATACTATTTTTAACATGACCTCTTTTTTAGAAAGCTTCTTTTGAGCTATCTTTTGGTGTAGTATGGCCAACTCAGGAGGCCATTCCCCTCCCCCAAAAAAGGGAACAAAAAAGGAAATATATATCCATTGAGAAGTCTGACTCTCCTCAATAAAGGATGACAGCACAAGTACATGAACAAAGCCAAAAGTAACTACGGGGCTATGCCAATTTCACCACACTGCCTCTCCCATAAATAATAAATATTAGGATGTAAAACCTTCAAAAATGAAAGAGCACAAGGCCTAGTGGGAAATGGAGAGGGCCAGGGTCAAAGCCAACTGTTTAAATGAGAGCGCCTCACGCATGGTGGGAACTGGATGCCTTCCTGCACCCCTTAATCAAGATTGAATTTCTGTCAACAGGTCTCACTGGAAAAAAAAAAGAAGGGCATATGCGTCAACCACATTCCCCCAAACAAATTAAACTGCCAAGCAAGGGAATCAGCATCACATTTCAAAATTATCTGAATCCACCATAGCTTCAGACTCCTGCAAATCTACAAACATTGTAAGTTAAAAAATACTCTTCCTGACCAACAATCCTACAATAGACATGAGGAAAAAAGCCTGTCCCGAACTAGTTAGGTTCCTTTTAAAAAGTGCCTATCAAGACCATCCATCATATCATATCGCTATATTTTTGTTTCCAAAAAATAACAAAGGATATATATAATCCCTTCCCTTAAGGAACTCACAGTTGAATGGAGAATACAATTATGATACAGGGTGATCCCTGCTGTAATGGGGACTAAACCAAGGGCAACTAAGGATAAACTATGGAAGTGCAGAGAAGGGGAACAGAGTGAAGAAGGGGCAGAGCAAGCTTCCTGGTGAAATTGATACCTAAAAGATACAGACAGACATGCAGAGCTCTCTAGGCTAAGGATGAATATTGACTTTTTCTAAGGGGAGAGATAAATGGAAAGGGGAAACAACTGTGGGTAAAGCACACAATTGAGGAAGACTGCAAAAGAAGCAATGCAACCTATTTCCACAGTCATCTGAAATTAACCTCCATCACCTCCTGTCTCTTCACTCTCAAACCAAAAATAACTAGCCTTGACAAGCTCTATAAATCAAAAGGTGCAGGTTCTGAGAGGATGGGGGGAAGTGGCAAAAGGGTGCATTCTAAGGCTGAAATAGTGGATTAGCAGCTCCTAAGCAAAACAAAGACTTGTGTGATAGATGCTTTCAATTGAGCACCTCGCTCTCCAGCTTTCAAGCCGAGTCCTCCCTATTTCTTTTACAGGAAAAATCATGAGTTAAACAACTGGTAATTTAATAGAATAAATAGAGCAAGTCAAGACTTCATTTAGAAGTGTGGTTAGTTAAGATGGTCCCATCCCAGGCTGTGCCATTTCCCCAGGGACACCCTCGCCTACTTTCACAAGGGATAAGAGATCCTATTACACTACTACAAGTTAAATAGAGTTGAGTTATTTTCATCTTACCCAGGGAGAAAACACCTACTTTTTTTTTTTGTGCATAGGGATCAGCAAGCGTCAATAAATGGCAACATAATCCAGTGTGCAATTTCAACTGTTAATCAAAGTCACAAACTAAGTCTGAAAGAAGTTAATGGACTTTGTATTTCCACATTTGTGTTTGCTAACTTCTATGTTGAAATCGGATCTGTTTACAGAAACAGATCTATGAAGCTTCCAAAATTGGGTCAATTTAAAATCCAATGACAATCCCTCACTGTCCACTCAGAAGTCAGCACAGGACACACGGACACTTGTTCTAATTCATCACTGTCCAGAAACCTCAAGCAAATATATTTTCTATCATTTCTCTCGAAACTTGTGATTTTCATATCATCTCTCTGAAGAATTACAAACTCAGTTCTGCTTTATTTAATTTATCCATAGACTCTATAATCCATAATCCCCTCTTATACGACTAATAGGACCTGGATAGGAATAAATGATGCTGTTTATCTCTAGGCCAAATAATGATACAGATCTTTGTAGAATACTAAGAGGAAATCTTTGCAGAATATCAGTGTTCTGATGTTCCATTAGTAAGAAGCTGCAAGAGTTTGTAAGTGTTGATAGTGGGGCTGCAGGTTACAATCCTCATCAAATGTCAATCACTGTCTTGTATAGATTTATACCCTTCAAAAGGTCTGGGAAGTAGACACACACACCTAAAAAAGTGATTACCTATGGATGGCAGGGAGTGAGGTAGACAGTGACAGGGTTGGAAGATTTTTAACTACCACAAATATTTTCATATAATTTTGATTTTTGCACAATGTAGATAAATGTATTACATATTTTTTAAAATATAAATTTGTGTCTGTGTGAACATATACTGTTAGTAGATATGTAAAGCTGCATAATTTTCTTATGAGGCAATTTGGTGTTATGTACCAAAGTCTTAAAAATAAGCATTCTTTTGACCAATGATTTCACTGGGTAAAATACTACAATAGAACCTTATAATGGAATACCATATAGCCATTAAAATTATGTTACACAAAATTTTAATGGCATGAAAAAATGTTCATAACCTAATTATTAAGTGAAAAAAATAATGAAGGTTTTTAGTGCATGACTTTAAAACCAAACATAGCCCTCTCGACAAGATGGCCACACCAGCAGTACCTGCGAGTGTTTCTCCTGCCACTCCAGCCCCAGCCTAGGCTGTGGCCTTAGCTTCAGCCTCAGCTCCAGCACCAGCTCCAACTCCAGCTCCATCCTCATCCCCAGACATGCCGGCAGCAGCAGGGCAGACCCCGGCACAGTCGCTGGCTGGTCCTGCCCCTTCCCTGGTACCCATGTGTTCCGGTTGCACCCAGTCATTTTGGCCATGGACAGCTATGAGCGATGCAGTGAGGAGCTGCCCAAGTTATCGGGACCCTGCTGGAACCACTGACAAGCACTCAGTGGAAGTCACCAATCACTTTTCAGTGCCACACATTGAGTCAGAAGATGAGGTGGCTATTGACATGGAATTTGCTAAGAATATGTATGAACTGCACAAGAAAGTCTGTCCCAGTGAGCTCATCCCGGGTTGGTACTCTACAGGCCATGACATCACAGAGCACTCTGTGCTGATCCATGAGTATACAGCAGGGAAGCCCCTAACCCCATTCACCTCACTGTGGACACGAGGCTCCAGAACGGCCACATGAGCATCAAGGCCTATGTCAGCACTTTAATGGGTACCCCTAGGACCACCATGGGGGTGATGCTCACACCTCTGAAAGTGAAATACGTATTATGACACTGAACGCATTGGAGTGGACCTGATCATAAAAACCTGTTTTAGCCCCAACAGGGTGATTGGACTCTCAAGTGACTTGCAGCAAGTAGCAGGTTCCTCGGCTCGCATCCAGGACGTCCTCCCTAAGCACAGTGTTGCAGTATGCAGATGTACTGTCTGCAAAAGGTGTCATCTGACAATACTTTGGGCTGCTTCTTGATGAGTCTGGTTGACCAAGTACCCAACATAGTACCCAATGACTTTGAGACCATGCTCAACAGCAACATCAATGATCTGCTGATGGTGAACTACCTGGCCAATCTCACAGTCAGTCACAGATTGCCTCAAAGAGAAAACTTGTAAAACTGTGAGTGGACTCCAAGCAGCACTCCAGCCATTCTAGAACCCAATCCTAAGACTCAGAATGGAGTGAAGTAGAAATGACTTCTTGTGGTTTGCACCACACTTAGTCTGTCAACTGCTTGTGACTCTAAATAAACATAGCCTAACTTTTGTAAAAGGAAAAAAAGCAAAAACAAATATAGGCACAGAAAAACATTGGAAAGAAATCTATCAAAATATTAGCCATGGTTTATATGAGAAGTGGGATAATGGGTTATATTATTGTTGGTTTGTGGTTTTTTTTGCTTTTCCAATATTTAATAAATTTTCTTCCAAAACATTACTTTATAAAGATATGTTAAACTTATTTAAACACTTTTGAGGCTAATTAATTAATGTTCCCTTTATTCCTTTTTAATGTAACACGCTGTGGACACAACCTTACCTGTGGTTTAATCTGCCAGTCCAGTCAAAGTTGCAATATATTCTTTCACCTCTTTTCTGAAATCTTGAAGTCTGGCAAGTACTTATTTTAAAGAACCTGGAAAGAAGCAGAAAGATGATGAAATAGGTTTAAATTCTCTGTGGTCAAGTATTCAGATACCCACTCTCTAAATGGTATGGACTCCCCGCACCAAATGCCAAACTTCTTAAGAGGTTGTTGTTTCATCAGTGTAAAAGTGCTCTTAAAATGTTTTAGTGTACCTTTGCTGTCTCCTGGTATCTTTTGATATTACCTATTCCCACATTAAAGCAACCTTGCCAAAACCTGCAATTTAGACACCAAGAGGTGGTACTGTACACTTGTATCCTATTCAAACAGGACAAATAGTAGGCATGCTTAAAGTATGAAAAAAAATTTTTACTACCTTTTTTTATTTTAAAAAGTAGAAAAAACATTTTTTTTTAATTTCCAAAGCAAGCTCCTACATACAATTTTATACTTTTCTCACTAATTTTTAATCTCTCCCAAGCAAGTTTCTTTATGTTAACAAACAAAAACAGAACCCCTCCCAGTTATCTACACGCCTTTTTCACAAAGTACCTTGGGCTGCTGATTTCTATGTCCCTGTCTCAAACCTATGTCAAACCTATTTATGGACTTCCTTGGGCTGTTCAATCTCCCTATAGTCAATTCTGCTTCCTACCTTTACTCATAGCAAAGAATATTAAGAGTGCCAAAAGGCATTTAAATCTCTCCACCTCCCTTCTTCCCCAGCAATTCAAAAAGAATTAGGGAAGAGACTCAGGAAAGGCTGAAGAAAAAATATACAGGGGATATAGAAGAACTCTAAACCTCTCCTGGTACCTAAATAAAAAATGAAGGACCAGGGGCTGGCCAAGTGGCTCAGTTGGTTAAGAGTTCGCTCAAGAGTGTGAGCTCTGAACAACAGCGGTTCGATTCCCGGCCCAAGATGAATATCCGCTGAGCTGCCAACAGGTAGCAGGATGGCTCAGCTAAAAAAAAATTAAAAAAAAATAAAAATGAAGGACCTTCCCACATAATCCCATCTCCTAAAGAACTTAATTGCAACTGTAGGATAAATTAACTTTATTAAGGCTAGCATATACAGACTTAAGCATAAAGCTGGCCAAAATAACCCTATTTTATTTAAATAATTTGAAAGTTTAAACAAATTTACCAACCCAGCTGAATACATCCAGTTTTTCATACCTGCAATTTTGTAACCAATTTAGATAATGCCCTCCTGCCTATCCAATTCAACAGATATTAAGCGGGTGATTTTTATGCACCAAGACTGCTCTAGGGCTGGCCGAGTGGCACATTGGTTAGGAGTTGGCTTGGGACACCAGCTCTGAGCAGCAGGGCCCCGGTTCGAATCCCACATGAGGACCAGTGACGCTGCGCCCTCTACAGCTAAGATGGTGAACAACAGCTCGACCTGGAGCTGAGCTGCAGTGGGGCTGGCTGGCAGCAGGTGTGAGCTTTCATGAGCTGCTGTGAGCCGCTGTCCAATGGCTGGCGAAACATCTGCCTCGCCCAGGAAGAGCAGCGCAATGATAATACCAACATGGGCCAGTGAAGCGACATCCTCCACAACTAGACTGAAGAACAAAAGGACAGCAACTTGTCTGTTCCCCTTCCCCTATTCCCCAATATATTCTTAAAAAAAAAAAAGACTGTTCTAGTTCTTGGCTCACCAAACTCTGCTTATCAAGAGCTAGTGTGTGTCCCATCTGCTTCACAAAGCTACCCTTGCCTATTTTAAGCCTCATTGATCTCTCTTACCTCTAAATTGACAGGGCATTTACAGTACAAAACAGTAGAGCACTCAGATGTTGTTTTGTCTTGTTCTGAGAGTCACTTGTCAATTTGAATCAGTCTTTTGTCCTCAAGCATATCAGAAAACCCTGAGTACATCATACACTTGTACACCCACAGTATTTAACACCAACCTGAGCACACAGTATGCCCTCAAAGTTCAATTAATTAGCTTAAGTGAGCTGGGAGCCACAATTTTGGTCCCAAGAGTGACAACTTAATACTGAACTGACACACCCAACAATGCTACTCCAAAACAACCAAGGATGATATAGGGGTGGCTTCACCGGGGGTGTGATACACTGAGGCCACAACACGAAAATATCCTTATTATAGCAGTAAATAGTTCGATTTTTGACATATGATGGTGAGACAAATTTTTTTAAACGGCAATAGGATGTCAAAGACAAGGTTAGGCTAACCTGGATGCTGTCTTGTCGTAGACAGGACTGATTTGGGGGATGTCCTTGGTACTTAACTACTAGAAAATTGTATATGAGAAAAAGAAGCCGTATATGAAGAAAAAGGGGGGAAATAAACCTACAATATTATATCCTGATTCACACTTCATCCCTCTCCAATCTATAAATGTTCTAGGACAAGAAATTAGAAAGGCAATATCTAGTTATTTGATACAAAAGGGGAGGACTGGGCAGAGATGGATAAAATAGAATTAATTTAAAATCGCAAATAGACAACTCCAAATGGAAGTAAACTTTCTCTCAATTATGTTCTCACACCACCTCATTTACCTTTATGTCTTACGCAATAGTTTTAAAATGTAGTTGGTCCACATCCATTTTCCTCCACCAAATGCCACACTTCTTGAGGGCGGGGCTACTGTTTCATCTATTTCTCTCAACTTATCTAGACGGTGGACCTCAGTTTCCTCCTCTATAAAGTGGAGCTAAGAATAATAGCTCCTACTTCATTGGCTTGATGCGAAAATTAAACGAGAAAACGCGTGCAGAGTGCCTAGCCCAGTAAATGTTTATTTCGTGTGTGTGGTAAAACAGAAATTGTTACCATTACTACTGGCCTACAGTCTCTCGCAACTCCTTCTTCCCCCTATTTCCGAGGGCCAGCCTCCACATCTACCTCCAGACACAGCCTCCTAGACTCGGTCCAGGCAGACTTCCCGGAAAAATCCTGTAACGAAGACAAGGGTGGCCGGAAGCCCGGCTCCCACTCCGCCGGGCCAGAACGGCGCCCCACAATAAAAGCCTCAGAAGCCCGGGCCTAGAGACAGGGACCGCACTGGGGGCTTGAAGGCGACCATCAGCCGTTCGAAAATCAGGGAGAAGATATCCCCGCGCCCAACTGCTCCTCTTTTCTCCCCATGGCTCACCTTGTCTCAGCTGTAACACCCGAGCGCCCGCAAGAACCGCCGCGGGATTCATTCAATACCGTTGAAAATTTGAACCCAAGTTCTCCAATCGAATGCACCAATCAGAGTGCCGAGAACCCGTAATCCTAGCCTCCCGATTGGCCCTAGAGAACACACGACTCCGGAAGTCAGGATGAGGGATAGCAAACAACCGGGCAGGGAGGTTCTTGGGAAATGTAGTCTCAGGCGACTGCGTGAGACCATTGAAACAACTCTGATAAGGAATTTACTACAAAGCCCAGAATGCTCGGCTTCTAACTATTTGGGAAAGGTGGTATCAATTGAAGAGATGGGGAATCGATTTTGATAACAAAACAGCGCCCATCCTGGACCTCTCCAGAACTTTCACGGAAGAAAACTCTATATTTGTTTATTATTCTCCCTGTAGTTGTGCATTGTGCCTGGATATTCATAGGAATTCACTTAATTAATTAATATGGAGTCCCCTGCATGCAACATAGATTCGCCCTCAGTGTCTCTGCCAACTAGTCTCTCAAATTCTTCATCTAGTACATTCCCTGATGTTACTAGTCTAAAGCCATGGTTTATTGGGTGCGTTGCCCTTCCCACTTAATTCCAACTACGTCGCTGGTGGTGTCATCCTCATAGTGTAGAAAAGAAAACAAAGGCTCAAAGAAGTCTAAAATCATGTAATAAGTGGAGGAGATGGGATTTGAATTAAGAACGCCTGGGCCTATACATCAATAATCAATTAGAAAGTAATAGCAACAACGAGAACAAAAAGATCGCCATTTATAATAACCACAAAAGCTACAAAGATTTAAAATATAAACCTAAGACCTTTATGGGAAAATTGAAAAATGTAAAATTCGTTGAATAACTAAAAATAATTAAATGAGGTGGATATGCCTTATTAATGTATAGGAAGATCCAATGTTGTAAAGATGTTAATTCTCCGTATTTAAAGCTCAAGGCAATTCCTAATGAAAACCCCAATAGATTTTGTTATAGAACTTGCCAAGTTAATTCTAAAGAATCATATGGAAGAAGAAAAGCACAAGAAGTGGCATCTGAATTTTGAAAAATAATAGGGGGGAATTGTCATATCTCATAAACATTAACATGTTATGAAGTTATAGTAATTTTCAAAGTCTGGTTAGTTGACTCCATGGGGATACGATCAGCAAAATCCAAATGGGAAACCTCTGCAGGACAAAAGATCTAGTTTATTTAAAAAATAAACTGCAAGGGTTTTTTGTTTGTTTGATTTGGTTTAGTTTGTTTTTTAATACTTCATACTTTTAGAGATACATATAGAAATGGTAGGGATGAAATTACTAGAATTTCCTTCAAAATAATCAGGAGTATGTAGCGGAGGGAAGTAGGTAGGAGTATAGATGAAACCAAATTGGCCACAAATTGAGAATTGTTGAAGCTGAGTGACAGCTTCATGACACATATATGCATATATATACTCATATACAGATATGTGTTTGAAATTTTCCACCAAGTTTTTTTTAAAGTAGGGTATTGCCTTTAAAAAAAAAATCAGAAGAGTTTAAGAGTCCAGAAACAGACCCATGTATATCAGAATTTAGTAAATGCTGGGCAGAATTTCAGATCAGATGGAAACAAATAATGGAGTTGGGACATTTGCTTTTCATTTGGGGGAAATACTATGTTAGATTTTTATCCCATACCAGTTATGAAAACAAATTTCAAATGAATTAAAACCCAAAGGATATTTAAAAATTAAAAAGCTTTAGGGCCGGCGGAGTGGCGCAATGGTTGGGAACTGGCTTGGGACGCCAGAGGGCCCCGGTTCGGATCCCACATATGAGGGCCAGTGACACTGCCCTTCACAGCTAAGATGCTGAACAGCAGCTTGACCTGGAGCTGGGCTGCCGTGGGTCACCGGCGCCGGCGTGGGCTGCAGCCCGTGGGAGTGGGTTGCCATGGGCTACTGTAGGTAGCCAGCAGCCAGTGTGAACGGCCAGCAGCCACAGTGAGCAGCCGTCCAGAAGCCGGCGACTGATGTGCCTCACCTGGGAAGAGCGCAATGATGGTGCCAACTTGGGCTAGTGAAGCAACGCCCTCCACAACTAGACTGAAGAACAAAGGGGACAGCAACTTGTCTGTTCCCCTTCCCCCAATTCCCCAGCGCTGTTCCCATCCCCCCAATTCCCCAATTTAAAAAAAAAATCTTAAAAAAAAAAGCTTTAAAGTTTTAAAAGAATATGTTTATGACGTTGGGGTAAGAATATTTTAAGTAAGACATAGGGAAAAACTAAGACAAAGGAAGAAAGGGACCAAACCAAAATTTTAAAATTCTGCTTGACAAAAGAAAAACAAATAAGACTGAGAAGTGAAATATTTCTAACACATATAACAAAGATTAGAACCCAGAATGTAAATAAACAAAACATGTTCTATGAATCAGTGAGAAAAGGACCAAAAAAAAAAAATTCAATGGGGAAAATAGGCAATTTTTAGAAGAAAAAACAAAACTGGCCATGAAAAACATGAAAAGGTGCTTGGCCTCACCAGTAGTACAGGCAATTTAAACAAGGAGGTACTATTTTTCACCCATCAGATTGACCAACATTAAAAGTTTGATGGTACCAAGGATTTGCAAGGTAACTCAGCAGGTGGGAGAATAGATGGGTTCAGCTGCTTTAGAGGGCAACTTGACAACAGCTATTAAAATGTCACACATGTATGCCCTGTGACCTAGGATTTCTATTTCTAGGTTTAGTTCCAAGGGACATACTAATCCACTTTCACACAGAGGCACAGTCATTGCAGCAATTCTTGAGGGACTATTTTATGCCAATCATTGTGCTAAGTGTGGCGATACGGCAGTGAAAAAGAAGACAAAATCTCTGTCCTCAGGGAGCTGACATTCTAGTAGAGAAGACATATGTAGAATAATATAAATATGTAAGTGATGTAGTGTATTGGGAGGTGATAAATGCAAAGCCATTTGCTCTCCAGGCCCCGAAGTATGGATGGCAATAAAAGGAGGACAAGGTGGGGTAGACAGACAAAGGGAGGGCAGGGTCTGCCTGGGCTGTGACTGCCCACTTTCAGCAAACACATCACCCGAACTCCAGGTAAATGCAGGGCCATGGACAGGCCACGCCTGGAGTGATGGTGAAGGTAAAGATAGCTTGCTTTGTATTAGGAGTGGGAGGGCATCAGACCTGTGTTGTCTCCAGGGCCTACTAGGCAGAAGGTGCTCAGTGAGTCAGTGAGTGAGTGAATGAGGCAATGCCAGGAGGCCAGGATGTGTGCATAAACTTCCCAAGTCCTTCCAAATTAACACGAGGTAAGCCTGGCTTAAGGGATTCCTCTCTTGTCATTCCTTCTGCATCAGCTACATTCTAGGCTGAGTCTCAAGTTCCCATTCTTCATCAATGGGAGACTGTGAGGTCTGAAATCACCAAAGCAGAATTTTAGAGCTGGAAGGAAGCACAGACGCATCTGGTCCACCCCATCCACAATTTCAGCCATCACTGTGTTGGTCTTATCTTTGTAAGAAGGGTTTGTAATTTTCAATAGGGTAGTTCAGGGACATCTGGACAAAGACCTGAAAAAGGAGAAGGAGTGAGCCATACAGATAACTGAAGGAGGAGTGTTCCAGGCACAGGGCAAGTTCAAAGGCAGGAGCATAACATACATGTTTTAGAAATAGCTAGGAAATCAGGGTTGCTGGATAAAATGGACCAGGAGAGAGTATCAGGAGATGTGCCCAGAGATATTCTGGGGCAGGTTACAGACCAACTAGGCCATTATAAGTACTTTGATTTTTACTCTGAATGAGGTGGGAGTCCAGGGAGGATTTTGAGCATTGATTTACTTTCTGCTTTTAATGAAATAACTGGCTGCTGTGTTGAAAACAGACGGAAGGGGAACAAGAGTGGAAATAAAGAAATCAACTAGCAAGCTGTTGCAATGTAGTTGTAAGAAATTGGAAACCACCTAAATGTCCATACATACGTGGGTATTTCAATAAACTGTCTATAGAATGGAATACTAAGCATCCGTTCAAAAAGAGTTCAACAGATCTAAACTGACAGGGAGGTATCTTTGAGACACATTTTTTAGTTAAAGAACAAATTGCTGATTGATATAAATTTATTATGAAACCATTACGTTTTTTAAAAATATGCAAAAACAATATTCCACTTTTCCCGTGGGTATGTATAAGTAATAACATCTAGCACTTACCATATGCCAGGCACGATTTGAAGTACTTCAGTCATGTCTTTTTTTTTTTAACATTATTTTTATTGGGGAATTGGGGGGGAGGGGGAACAGCGCAGGGGAATTGGGGAAAGGGGAACAGACAAGTTACTGTCGTTTTGTTCTTCAGTCTAGTTGTGGAGGACGTTGCTTCACTAGCCCAAGTTGGCACCATCATTGTGCTCTTCCCCGGGCGAGGCAGATCAGTCGCCGGTTTCTGGTCGGCCACTCACTGCGGCTGCTGGCAGCTCACACTGGCTTCTGGCTACCCACGGTAGCCCATGGCGACCCACTGCAGTAGGGGCTGCAGCCTACGCCATTGCCGGCGACTCTCAGCAGCCCAGCTTCAGGTTGAGCTGTTGTTCAGCATCTTAGCTGTGGAGGGCAGTGTCACTGGCCCTCATATGTGGGATCCGAACCGGGGCCCTCTGGGGTCTCCAAGCCAGTTCTTAACCATCGCGCCACTGGGCTGGCCCAGTCATGTCATCTTAACAATAACCCTATGAGGCAGGTAATGTTATCATTTCCATTTTTTAGATTGAGGAAATTTAGGCTTAGAGAGGTTAAACAACTTCTCCAAGGTCTCACAGTTTATCTGTGACACAGCCAGGATTTGAACCCAAGGAGGCCAGCTCTAGAGGCCAAACCGTTAACCATTGCCCTACACTGCCTCTCCTAAATGTAGGTGTATACGTAGAGAGAAAGATATAGAAGAATTCAAAACAAATTGACAAATGTGGGAACTTTAGAGGGGAGGAACTAAACTGGACTTGTGGACAGAAAGGATAGATAATTTAAGTTTTATCATTTCAGTTTTTTTTTAAAAAAGAATGTAGCCATGAATTCTGTGTGTCATTTGAATTTATTGGTTTTTATAATGCAAGTCTGGTAGGGGAGAGAAATCTGCAAAGGAGAGAAGAGGAGGAGCCAATGGGGTAGAAAATTATTGGGGCTCTTCAAAATCTATTTTTAAAAAGTGCAAGAGAAAGAATCAACTTCTACTCCTCCCCTTCCGAATCTGCTCCTTCCCTCTATGTCTGTCACTCCCTCCACCATCTGACCAGTAGTCACCAGGCCAGAAATCTGGACCTGCCTTCTAGTTCCACAGAGTCCTCCGACTTCATGGAGAACAGATGCCAGCCAGTCATTGCATCTGGGTGGCAATGTAACTGTCAGACACCTCCAGGCAACGTGGCTGTGATCACCCAAGGACACTCCCCTGGAGAAGGTTGCTGGTGTGAGCCAGTGGTGACAGCCATCAAAAGGATCCCTGGGGAAGGGGGCATCACTCTGTCTCCCACAGTTTCCATTCAACCAAGCAAAGGGAGCTCTGAGCGTGTTTCCTGACCTCTTCCTTCATGGCTGATGTGGAATCTATTTTGGGGGAAGGATTACAGAGTCCTTAGCACAAGGCGATTAAAAGGAATAGACTATAAGAAACAACTCAAGTGTCCCCTAAGTGATGAATGGATAAATAAAATATGGTAAATCCATACAATAGAGTAATATTCTTTAATAAAAGGAATGAAATACAGATACATACAGCAACATAGATGAACCTGAAACATTATACTAAGTAAAAGAAGCCAGACTCAAAAAGACAAATATTATGATTCCATTTATATGAAATTTCCAGAATAGGCAAATTCATAGAGACAGAAAGCCAGGGGATGGGGAATGGAAAGAGACTACTGACACAGGGGTTTCTTTTCAATAAGCTCATGTCAGATCAGTGGTAACCAGGTTCAAGTGGTGCCTTTGTCTCTTCCCGGAAGAGGAAGGAGGGAATCCCTTGAAATTCCATCCTCTGCATTTGCAGCGGGCACTGGCTTGGTGCCTAGGTCAAGGTACTTTAATATGTGAGATTCTTCTATTTAAAAAATGTTTTTAAGAGTTATTTTACGGCGTATAGCAAAGAACAGAATTGCTGGGTCATAGGTCATGGGCATCTTTAACTTGACTAGGGAACAATTTTTTTTTTAAAGATTTTTATTGGGGAATTGGGGGGATGGGAACAGCACTGGGGAATTGGGGGAAGGGGAACAGACAAGTTCCTGTCTTTTTGTTCTTCAGTCTAGTTGTGGAGGACGTTGCTTCACCGGCCCAAGCTGGCACCATCATTGCGCTCTTCCCGAGTGAGGCAGATCAGTCGTCGGCTTCTGGACGGCCGCTCACGGCGGCTTGAG
>NW_017731444.1:3311111-3340026 GCF_001890085.2 Hipposideros armiger | reverse complement strand
AGCTCAGTGGCTGCTCAGCTCGGGCCGGGACTCGAACCGCTGTTGCTCAGAGCTCAAACTCTTGAGCGAGCTCTTAACCAACTGAGCCACTCGGCCGGCCCCTATAATCTATTTTTTACAGTGTTATGCTTTGAGCATTTTCCCACATTATTACACATTCCTCAATTACAATTGTAATGTGTGAATTAACTCCTATAAAACATCATCCTATTTATTGAATTTTTCAGTTTTAACTTTTCTTTCCTGTGTTATAATCTTGCATAAACATCTCTGTTAAAGATAAATCTCTAGCCGCTTTTCACTACTTTAAATTAGATTCCAATCAAACATCATTTCTCAACGATCATTCAAGAGCTGTTTTCAAGGCTCTTCATAAACATTGCAAAATTCCTTTCCCAAAAGACTTTTTCCATTTTTCTAAAATATAAATCTCTTCATATCCTTTCTGTTTAAAAAGACTGGATCCTCTGGTGCCTATTTAGTGTCCTGCACATTTAATGTCCTATACATTTACATTCAGTCTCCTCTACCACCACACCCCTCTTAGCCATCCCAGTTTATTTCTAGAACACACCATGGGGTCACGTTAGACCTCCATGCCTTTTCTCAAGCAGTACCTTCCGCCTAAAATGTCCCTTAACTCCTTTCTCTCCTAGGCAGAATCCTATTCTCCTTTTTTTTTTTTAAAGATTTTATTCTCCTTTTAAGAGCCAGTTCAATTAATCCCATGTCTCTGGGCAGAGCTGATCTGCCCTCTGCTGGGCTCCCAAGCATATCATGAACTTCAATAATGTTAATTTTCACATTGAAATATTCATCACACCACAGGTTTTTAAAAATGAAAGCAGATCATGTCCTACCCTTATTAAAACCCTTCCATGGAACATAATAGGAAGTTCAGAAATTGACCCAAATACACTTGGGACTGTAGATTATCCTAATGGAGACATTTCAAACGAGTTGGGAAAAGATGGCAATATTGGGATAACTGGGTAGTAGTTATTTGGAAAAAAAATTTGGATTCCTGCCTCACACCTTACACCAAATTGAATTTATGATGGAACAAGCGTTAAAATCTAAAAATATGAAACCATATAAAAACTAGAAGAAAAGAGAATTATTTTTATAATATCAGACTGGAGAAGGTCTTCCTAAGAAAAACATAGAACCTGGAAGCCACAAAGGAAAAGACTGATAAATTAAAATACATGCAAAATAAAAAATTTTCCATGGTAATAAATAATAAACTGGAAAAATATTTACAACTTATATGTAGAAAAAAGGATAAAAATTCCTATAAATCCATGAGAAAAAAAGCTGAAAACACCAATTGAAAAAAGGGCAAATGAAATGAACAGAGAATTCACCATAACAAGACCCCCCCAAAAAAAAGACTCATAAATATGAAGAATTGCTCAACTTCACTCTTACTAAAAAGAAATGACAAATAAAAGTGCCTCTCAGTTTTTATCTCTGATTGACAAGGATAAAAATGTTTGATAACACATTGTGTAGTTCAGGATGTGAGGAAATAGACACTATCATACTTTACTGATGGGAGGACAACCAAACTGGTACAACTGCTATGGAGAGCACTTTGCCAATATCCATTAAAACAAATAAAAAACAATTCCATATATTCATTTACTGGTAATTCCACTTCCAGGAATTAACTTAGCAGATAAACTCCCACATATGTAAAATAACAAATGGCCAAGTTATAGTATTATTTGTAATAGCAGAGGATTGGAAACTACCTAAGTGTTCCAAAATAGGGGATTGGGCAAGTAAATTAAGGCATGTCTTTATAAAGTTGTGTGTTAATTTTAAAAATTGAGGCAGATCCAAAATGTAGAGCTCAGCAAAAAAAGATGTAGAAGCTTTTATAGCAAGCTATTGTTTGTGTAAAACATTTATACATATAAATTTCCTTGTGAATATAGTGACCATCTCTGAAAGACCACAGAGGAAAGGAGTTAAAGAGTGATGACCTCTGTGAGGGGAACTGGGAATTAGAAAGTAGGGTGGGAATAGGACTCCTTTTAATGTTAACTGTAGAATTAACATTCAGTGTTCCTGTATCCTATGTTTTAAATCAATCAAATTAACACAAAATAAAACACGTTTCAATGTTTAGAATCAAGTCCAAATTACTTCCACGGTCAGCTTTCCAACCTCCTTTCACACCACATTTGCCCTTCCTCACTACCTTCCCAGTCACATTGCTTCTCCTTCAGCTTCTGGAACATGCCAAGACCTTCCTGTCTCAGGACGTTTTGCACAAGCTGTTCCCTCTAAGTTGATATTCTCTAGGCTCTTCTGATGGGTTTGAATTTTCTTATACTTCAAGTCTTGGGTTCTATATCATCTCTTCAAAGAGGACATCCCTGGCCACCCAGTCTAAAGTAGCACCTCTCCCTTCACCCTTATGATAATACCCTGAATTTACTTTCTTCATAGCACTAGTCGCTATTTGAAATTACCTCATTTGTATATTTTCTTAGTTATGTACTCTCCATCTTAAGGGTTTAAGTTTCCATGAAAGCAGGGACCATGTCTTGTCTTGTTCCCAACTCTATCTTCAGCAACTCAAACAATAAGCATTTGATGAATGAATTTATGCAGCATATACTACAGACCATACACTGTTGTACGGACTTGACACATAACTCCTTTAATCTTTACAATAACGCAATGAGGGAGCTTGGTATTTACCCGTTTTATTTAAGGAAAGTGAGGCACGGAGCAATTGAGTAACGACCAACTGGCAGAGTTAGAATCCCAAATATAAGGTTCTTAGGCACAACGCGATGCTTTTTCGATATATAAGCGGACGGATGGATGAAACTGACTAAATGAATGAATGGAAATGTGAAGGGGGGGGTGCGCGGGCGCGCCCCCGCCCCCGTGCGCGCCTCCGGATTCCCGAGCTCTACCGCAAGGGGGCGCTCTCTCCCAGGCCTTGCCGCCAGTCCTCAAGGCGCGCACTCCTTTTGCGTCTCGGGCTCGCGCGCGCTGCCGCAGCACCGGAAGTGACTGAGCTTGCAAGTTCCCCCGGTCTCTTCAGGGGAAACTGAGGCCGGCTCGTTCAGAAGAGACAGCGCAAGCAGCCCGCCAGGTGGGCCGGCCTGGATCCGCGGCGCGGAACACAGCCGCGAAGAGCCCTCGCGTCTGGAAGCGACCTGGCCGAGGAAGGGGGGATGTGGCCCCCCACTGCTCGCAGGGCTTGCAGGTGAGAGTGCCGCCTCCTCTGTGCGTGGCAGGCGCTGCGCCCAATGGGAGCCCTCGCCGTCCCGCTTCCGTGCAGACTGGACTCTCTGATTGGCTACGCTGGGCGGGCCGCCGGGGGCGAGACCCCTCCTCCCAGAAAGGTCTAGGGGGCGCCCCTGAGGGAGAGCGGTTGCCTAGCAACGGGGCGGTGGCCCGGCGGGTACCCGGCCCTGAGCGCGGGAGAAGCCGCGAGGCCGCAGCCCACCCACCCCGGGCCTCGGAGAGCGGCAGCCCCCGGCCCCCAAGCCTTCCCGGGGGCACGAGGAAGCTGCCTCGGGCCTGGCCCCAGGAAAACGTGATCTTGGCTGTGGGGGGCCTCGAGCAGGCCTCGACCCTTCTCCCTGACCGGAGAAGAGGCCCGGCGCCTCATTCTCACCCCGTCTTTGTGCAGGGCGCCGGCGGCCATTGTGTCCGTACGGGGAATGGAGGACCCGGCAATCCCCCACCGCCACCGCCGCGTCCAGGGCCTTTGGGGAATTCAAAGAATACCAGCGGCGTTTCTGGGGGGTCCCCGGCCTTCAGCCTCCCGGAAAGACCCGAGGATGGCCTTTCCGAAGTCAGACCGCAGATCCGAGGCAGTTTCCCCCTCCCTGTGTCCCTCATCGAAACCTTGAGCCCCATTGAGAAGTCCCTTCAGGGTTTCGGAAGCCTCAACCTGGGCCGGTACTTAAATAGAAAAAAAAAAAAAAACCCTAAGCCCCACACCAGCCACCTCTGGGAGAATTCTCCTGGCTCCCAGTAGGAGGCGGAGGGAGAGCCAAGGAGCGTGCTACAGCGAGGGGGCTGGGCTCCCAGTGGCAGGAGGCCGCCCTCGTTCTGGGCGATGGAGGAAGAAGCTAGCGAGGCGACGGGTTCGTTAGCTTCGTAATTCCTGTGTCGCCTTCTGGGCTCCCAGCCTGCCGGGTCGCATGATCCTTCCAGCCGGAGCTGGTTTTTTTGCCAGCCGCCGCGAGGCTGGCTGAGTTACCGGCATCCCGGCTGCCACCTCTTCTTCCGACCTATGATACAAAAGATCTTCGGGGACTGCACCTGTCTGCCGTCGCTGAGACGGATTTGAATGTAGGTGGTGCGGGGGTGGGGGTGGGGGGCAGACTTCTGCCCATGGGGGTGACTTTCCGAGGAAGGCATTTCGGAGAAAAGGGGGTGGCTGGGGTAAAAAAGGCCGGTATGATGATTCAGAGCCCGCTGATTATTTTAATTCGACTTCATTGAACTCTGGGAAGCTAGACCCAGACCTTGAAAGAAACCAGTTCTTGTACCTGGAGGTACATTGGGATGTTGTAGATTAAATGGTATGCATATTAATTTTCTTCTTTCCTGAAGCTCTTTTTTTTTTTTTTTCCTCTTTAGAACATTATCTAGGTTTTGGATCTCAGAAGACAACCACTAAGCAGAGACCAGACTCAGTGAGTGAGCAGGTGTTTTGGACAATGGACTGGTCGAGCCCATCTCTATTATAAAAATGTCTCAGAGCAACCGGGAGCTGGTAGTTGACTTTCTCACCTACAAGCTTTCCCAGAAAGGATACAGCTGGAGTCAGTTTAGTGATGTGGAAGAGAACAGAACTGAGGCCCCAGAAGGGACTGAATCAGAGATGGAGACCCCCAGTGCCATCAATGGCAACCCATCCTGGCACCTGGTGGACAGCCCTGCGGTGAATGGAGCCACTGGCCACAGCAGCAGTTTGGATGCCCGGGAGGTGATCCCCATGGCTGCGGTGAAGCAAGCACTGAGGGAGGCAGGGGATGAGTTTGAACTGAGGTACCGGCGGGCATTCAACGACCTGACATCCCAGCTCCACATCACCCCAGGGACAGCATATCAGAGCTTTGAGCAGGTAGTGAATGAACTCTTCCGGGATGGGGTGAACTGGGGTCGCATTGTGGCCTTTTTCTCCTTCGGTGGGGCGCTGTGCGTGGAATGCGTAGACAAGGAGATGCAGGTATTGGTGAGTCGGATTGCAACTTGGATGGCCACTTACCTGAATGACCACCTAGAGCCTTGGATCCAGGAGAACGGCGGCTGGGTAAGGACCCACGTCCCTTGTGTGTCCCCTTTCGTTGGCCTCTGGTCAAAGAGATCCCCAACAGCCTTTCCTCGTATCTCTTTCTGTTGTGCTGGGTGATTATTGGACATGTTGTTTAAGAAGACTTAAATTGGTCTCATTGCACCATAAGAGGTTAATTGTTCTGAAATACAGATGACCTAGTTTGTGAAGGACCAGACATCTTTCATTCTGGTCACCCTCATGACCCCACTCTTTCATACTTGTGTTCCAGTTTCTCAGCAGAGGAAAACATAACCTGTGTGTTCGTTTGTCCCAGAACCTTTGAGAGTGGGAAGTTAGCCCAGTGTTCCCCTCAACCTGACAATGGCTCACCACACAAAAGGGTGATGAGTATAATGCCTGAAGAGAACATCAGTGACCCACAGCCCCTCCATTCTTATTCCCCTAGGGATGCCAATCCTTTCCTGGGCTTCTCTCCCCCACGTCAAGTTCTCTTTATTTCAGAGTTTGCATATCCGATACTCCTCTCAGAAAAGGGCATGGTCAGGCAGGAGTTCCCACTGGCTTGGATGGCTGAGGATTGTCTCATTTGAGGGCAGTGACCAGTTGTGTTTGTGCCGCACCTGTGTTCATTTGCTCTGAAGTGTGCAACTTTCCGCGTGGTCGGCCTGTTTGCAGAGCTCTTGCTGTGTCACGCACTAAGTCCCGGACTTTGTACCTCGCTGCCTGGGGTCCCTTGGTGAGCTCCAGCCGTTCTGCCTGTTGCTTTCCTGCCGGGGCTCGGGGGCTTCTTCACGGAGCACTGTTTGCTGGCAAAGGAAGAAGCCAGTCTGTGGCACTCTATGGGACATTGAGATTGAGTGACTGACTTGGGAATCAAACTGACATGGGTGTGAGTCCTAGCACTGTGGCTTAACTAGCTGTGTGACCTTGGACAGACCAGTTTACCTTGAGCCTCAGTTCCTTCCACTGAAAAAATGTGACAAGCCCTTCTTGTCCTGCAGGGTATTCGAGCTCGTGTGAGCACAGTGACTGATACCAACAAGTTTGCTGTAGTAGTTGTTATTAGTCCTAGACACTCTTTCTAGGTCCAGGAGTCATGCTTCATTGCTTCCCAGAGAGGGAGAATTCTCTTGCCCGTCAACAAGTCAAGATGAGATGGTGGTGAGAGAGTCTTTACCGGTGGTCATTGTAGGCAATTGTTGCTCTCCTACAGCAAACTCAGTCCTATTTCCTTGCTATCTCCCTGCCTAGGGAAGGTACAGGGCTTGGGAGAGAGATTCTGTCCCCTCACAATACCCCCCAAATTGAGCAGGCTGTGGGAAATAAGTCATCTATTGAAGAAGCTGAAGTGGAAGGGGCCATGCACCGTGGACTCAGGAATGTCAAGAATGCAATTATCCATAGGCTGGGCCTAGGGCGTGGCAGGCACTTCAGTTCTCTGAGCAGAGAACTGAGTTTGCCCTGGAACCCCACCCCCTGTTTTATTTCCCATTTCTTTGCAACTTCATTAACTCTTCCCACAGCCCATTCTTGTAAAAGGCAAAGGGGTCACATCATTAGAGGTCAGTTGACTGGGGTGGGCTTGGGGGAGCTAAAGGTGGAGGGCTTTCCTGAGCTAACACTGATCAGACTTAAAAGCCATTCTGTAAATGAACTCCCTGGGGGGATAAATGATTAAATAGTTCCTGTTGGTTTGTGTGATGACCTCTCATTCACTCATGCTTTGATTTTCTTTGGGGGCAAATATTTGTTCAGCTGATTACAGGAGGGACAGGATTCCAGTGCTTCAGACACACCCTCTGAGGCATCTCCAAGTAGACTTGGGCCATTTGCCTACTTTGCCTGACTATTGTCTTTGGCCAGACTAATACCAGGTGGGTTGCCAGCTATTAACAAAAGGCAATCTGGGAGAGGTGCCTGGGCTGCCTGGCACCAGAGAGTTGCCAGTCACCCAGTGTTGCACGTGGAAAGAAGTTTTAGACACAGCAGCACTGGGCAAGTTCATTAGACAGCCGCTGGATTGAAATTCCATTTTCTCTTTTTTGCTCAAGAATTACCAGAGCCGGTTGGACAACATGCCATATGTAACTTCCTCTTGGTGAATGGAGGGGATGTGTGCTGAAGAGCTAGTTCTGTCAGAACCGTTTCTAGGCCGGGAGGTAAAGAACATTTGACTCAGGATCCTTTGGGTAGAAGGGACCTGCCCACTTCTCTCTCAGGCACCACCCTGTTTGAGCTGACAGACTGGCGACTGCAGCGCCATCTCATTACCTTCCTGGAAGCTGCGGCTGGGGGATCCATAAGTGTGGGAGTTAGGGGTCATCCCACCCTTGGGTATACTCTAAATTTAGCATCCCTACAGGAAAGGGAAAGGAAAAGAGCCTGTATGGACTACATCTTGTGTTTGAGGCATTGTGTTAGGTCTTTTACTTATGCAACTAAAATTTACTGAGCATTTACTGTGAGCCATGCACTGTGTTAGATGCTGGCCATAAGCCAGACATGATACCTCCCCTTCATAGACATGACATGCTATTTTATGTATTCCACACAATAACCTTTCCAAGGTCGGTAGGCTTATTCTCAGTTTACCTGTGAAGCTCCTCTTACCTAAGTGACTGGCCCCAGGTGTCCCTCAGCCAGTTAAGTGACTGAATAAGAATTTATACATAGGTCGGCCTGACTCCAAAGTCAAATTCTTTCCATCCATATCAGGTTGTCCTAGGAGTAATAAAGTGATCCCAGCATGCTAGCACAGAAAGCCAGAGATGCTGTTGGGCCAAGGAAAACATACCTGTGGAGGTGCTCAAACTGGTCTGTGATCCTGGTATTGTTAGGTAGCTGCAGGACACACCATGCCTTTGTTGGCAGTAGCAGGTTCCCAAAGGCATGTGTGTAGCCTCAGATTCTGACACTGGTAAAGCTCAAGTGGGTGTCGGGTTTGCCCAGTCAGAGTGGGCTTCTTGTTAATTTTTGCATCGTTAAAACCCTCTCAGACCCTACCAATAGCTAAGAGTCATGTGCATATAGGGAGAAGGTGGTCTGCTCCAGGTATGTCTATAAAGACTGGAATTCCAGACTTAGAGCCACACCACCGCCTGCCTGGAGTCAGCTCTGGAGTCAGCTGGCAAGATGCTGAACCTGTTTGTCTCATGTTCATCCATCTCCCCCACCTGTAAAATGGAATAATGATAGCCACCTGCCGTAGCTTGACTCTAGTAAAGGATCTAGAACAAAGGGCATCCCTGGGCCTTAATTGTAGGGTAGAAGCACCCCTTTTCATGAATAGCTAGCTGCCTGCCTCTGAAGACTGAACTTTGCCCCCCGAGTTTCTGAAGAAACAAAGCCAGCCCCTGAGATACCCAGAATGGTGTTGTGTTGTCGGAAAAGTCATGACGCATTTTTGCAATGAAAAACAGAAAAATAACGTCATGACTTTTCCGACAACCCAATATATAATGTGACCTTCCCTGAAGGGTCAAGTGTTCCTGGGGCTTTCCAATGGGAATGTGGACAGTTATGGAGTGAGGACCCTGGTGGGCCAGGCCATTTTCGGATCGCTGCCCCTGGGAAACCTCGTAGCTAGATGGAAACACCATTTTTTAGAGCAGTGAATAGTGTGTGGGGGAGAAAACATAATTTGGCCTTCCCCAGGGTGCATGGCTTACTGGTCTTCTAGTTTCTGTAGATTTCTTCTTGTCTGTTCTGGCTTCTTCAGTATGGATATACGTTTAGCTGAAACACCTCAGCGACCTTTGCAGAGCTCAGCAGCTGTTGGCAATTCTGCGGTTTTCTGAGGAAACCCCATTAGAAACCCCAAATGTGGAAATCTTTAGTAATCTCATTCAGGTCCCAAAGTGATAGAAGTAGAAATGTATTAGGGGCTCCCCCTCCAAGCACCCAGTTCTTCTGGATGTACATTGAGGTTGTTATCACCATCACAGGGTTTTCCAGACTTCCTAAGACTAATTTCCCCAGTAGCCCTATAGAGCCCTTCAACTTCTGATAGGAAATTACCCAGGTATTTTTTCGGGGCCCCCAACGGAACCCAGAGGGTTTTCTTGACTTTTGTGTGGGAAGTTAACAGATTTGTTTGGGCTGCAGGAAGCAGCAGTTGTTAGCTGTCTCTTCCCCAGCAGGTTATCTGTCCTAAGGCCAGTGGGCTTGAGTGTCCTCCTCTGTGCCCGGCCTCCCTGGTTTTTCCAGCACCCTCAGCCTTTTATCATGGGGCTTTCTTTCAGCAACCTTGGTTTTGTTTGGGTTTAGCATGGATAGGTTTAGGGGTAATTTCCAGTGAGCTGCTGTTCTACAGAAACATAATCTACTACCTTAATTAGCAGGACCCTGTCCCCACCCCAACCTCCAACCTAATTCCACGGAGTCCTCCCTAAGGACTCGTCTCTTTTCTTTGAAGGAGTCACTCTGCTCCTGGATCCACTTCTCTTCTGTTCCTTTAGCCAACAGTCATCTTCCCCATTCCCAGTTGGCAGACCTGAGTCACCACAATTCCACGGGATCGTTTTTTCAGCCTGGGGAAGAGAAGACCCAGGAGAATGTGAACACCGGTTTCTAATATCTGAAGAAGAGGGCTAAGCCTTTTTATCAGTATAATACCCAGCAGAACTTGGATAAATGAGAGGAAAATAACAGTGGTAGAGTTTTAATTAATGTAAAGAAGAGATTTCTAAAACAACCATATATCAGGTTTAGGAGCTTCCCGAAGGTCCTTGTCCATACTTGTGTGTCCATACTTATTTCCTTAGCACTGAGTAGAGGTCTTGGGCATAGCAAGTACCTAATAAAAGAGATGCCCACTAAATTTCTGAAGAAGCAGACACTTGGCAAACCAGAAAAATATAATGGGAATTGCCCTTTACCTAATCATTTATTCATTGATTCAAACAGTGTTTATTGAGCTCCTACTATGTGCCAGGCTTTCCTGGGCACTAAGGGTACAGCATTAAATAAAACTAATTTTCTGTTCTCATGGAGCTCACATTCTAGTGGAGACAGACAAGAAACATGTAATTACACATATACGCATACATATATACACTCATGCATTTTATGGATACATAACATATAGGTGATGGTAAGCGCCATGAAGAAAACAAAGAAGGAGGCCGGCCGAGTGGCTCAGTTGGGTAAGAGCTCGCTCAAGAGTTTGAGCTCTGAGCAACAGCGGTTCGAGTCCAGCCCGAGCTGAGCAGCCACTGAGCTGCCAACAGGTGGCAGGATGGCTCAGCTTAAAAAAAAAAAAATTGGAAAAAAAAAAGAAAACAAAGAAGGTTTGAGGCATAGGGCATGTCTAGCAAGGGAGACGGGGCTGCAATTTTGAGAGTGGTGAAGGCAGGCATCACCGAAAAAGTACTATTTGAGCCAAGGTGTAAAGAAGATGAGGTGATGGATGATGTGAGTACCTGTACAAAGAATGTTGTAAGCAGAGGAAATGGACTCAGGAGGGAGCATGCTTCGCATGTTCAAGGATGAGCGAGAAGGCCAGTGTAGCTGGGGAAGAACAGTAAGAGGGAGAGGAGAGTGGTAGGAGGTGAAAGTGAAGAGTGGTTGGAATCGAGGGGGGAGAGGTAGCCAGGGGCCGGATCACATATGGCATTACAGGCCTTGGTGAGTACTTAGCTTTGGTTGAATGTCAGAGAGACCAGGAGGTTTGGAGCAGAGATGAAATGACCTGAATTCTGTATGGGTGGCAGCTGGGAGCCTAGTGAAGAGGTGAGAAAAATACTGGCTTGGATCAGGAAGTAGAGGTGGAAGTAATGAAACGGGACTAGAAAATGAGACCAGGCTTGCACATAGCCTATTGATGGAACCAGACATCTTGGAAGCCACATTTTTTTTTAACCACTTGGAGAACATAGAATGAGAACTAAATAAGCTAGATGTTCTTCAGGGATAGTTCTCTAAATGTGATACCCAGAATGGTCGTCCTTCACTGTCTTAATACTGCCACATGCCTGGGTTCATGTCCCAGCTTACCCGTGTCTAGCTGTGTGACCTTGGGCAAGCTCCTTGAACGCCCTGAACCTTGGGCAAATAATGCCTGCCTCACAAGGTCATGGCAAAGGCCTGATGAGGTGTCTGAGATGCATAGAGCCTGGCGCACGTTAGTATCGTTGTTACCATCTTTGCCACAGAACTCATGTCGGAGACCCGTTTGTAGAATCTTCAGCCCGCATTCTCCTTTTTGTGGACTTGATAGTGACCCTCCAGCACATCCTCAGGGCAGGCAGGCCCTAGCAGCGTTCCTGTCGGCAGGAGCGCCATAGTGTTCCTTTGCCATGTTGGTACAAGCGCTGGTCTTAGAGTCAGGATCCCAGTTTTACTCTCAGTCTGCTCCGACTCACTATCTCACCTTGGCCAAGTCACCTCAGCCCCAGGCTGCAGGTTCCCCATCTGGAAGATGGAGGGTTGAAGTAGACAGTCTAGGAATCTGGGTTCTCACTGGCCTTGGGCGTGGGGCAGAGTCCACCGTTATGGCATATTTCACATTAGTTATGTTGTAGGGTGGCTCTTTCCTGTCAGCAGCTGCAGCACGTTAACTGCAAAAATTAAGCCCAGTATCAGTTTAGGATAGTTTATCATTGACCCCTCAATAATAATACTCCAATTTATGAAACACTTTACAGCTTAGAAAGCACTTTCTTTCTACCTTGCCTTTTTGATGCTCATAGCCACCTAGGGAGGTGCTGGAGGGAAATCAGGCCGAGAAAGATGAAGTGACTTGCCAAGGTGGCATCAGGAGGCCTAAGATGCAGGGTTTGGACTTTCAAATCTGAACTTGACCACTTATTTGCTGTGTGAACTTGAGCAAGTCTTAACTTGCAAATGGCTATAATAATAGTGCCTTGTTCTGAAGATTCAGTGAGTTCATGTCTTGAGACTCTCAGAATAGTGACTATCAGGATCAGCGACAAACAGCAGCCACATCCTAGGCTCCTTCAAGTCACATCATCTGATTTCCCGTTTATTACATATTGATTTTTTGCAAATAGTGTTTTTGCAGGAAAAAACTGCCTTTGGAACCTTCCGCTATTGGTTTCATCCTTGAGACTCTGAGGCCGAGCTAGAGCCTTACAGCTAGCTCCAAGCTACAGGGCTTCTTGGGCAGACTCCAGAGCTCCCCTCGGAACTAGAGGTTTTTCTCATTCAGGAAATGCCATTGCCATGACTTCCATGGACTGCTTCCTGTCCCAGCCCAGCAGCCTGATTCCTGCTGGCGAGATTATGGAAACTGGGAAGTAATGTTCCTAAAGGCTTTCCACCCCGCAGACTACTTTTTTTTTTACTGTGTCCCTCCCTTTCCTCTTGTCAGCTACTTTCTTTACTCCCTCCCCTTTCACCCTTCACCTAGCTTCTCTCTCCTGCCCCTGATTATCCCTTTAAGAGTTAGAAAGTGGGTTTCTACCTAATTCTGTCGGACCTTTTCCCCTACTCCACGCTACAGGTTTGGTTAGAACTCCTGGGTTTTCTGGATGGCTCCATCCACTCAGTAGCAGTTTCAGTCTTGGACTCCCCCTAGAGGGACATTAAGGTTGTCACTTGCAGTGCCTTGTGTCATCCATTAACCCTCAGTTCCCCAGGGGTCCCCACCCCACTCCCGCGCAGGATGGAGACTTCCTAAGAGAGATCTTAGAGGTTTGGCACATATAAATCCTGCCTCTTGGAGACTGACAGAGGGTAGAGTGAAATGGAGCCTGTCACCCCCTCCCCCCAGTCACCTTTCAGGAGGAAGCTAGAAGGTTGAAAATGTTGGACAATCATCTAAGGAATGGGAGCTAGCTTGGGAGGGGATTGGAACGCACTCAACTATGCCTCAGATCCTTTGTTCCGCTCTTGAAAGAGAAACATTCCCCTCCCTCCCCCCCCCCCCCACACACACGTGCCTTTGTTCCCCTGAGTCAGGCGGCTGGGAACACAGTGTCCCTTCCAAGGAGCCTGACTTGCCTCCCCAGAGGCTGGCCTCCTGATCAGCGGGACTGGGATTTTTGCTCAGGAGCCCCCAGCCTCATGTCCTTTCCATAGAAGAGTTTTCCTCTCAGAGGCTAAGAACTTGCCCCCAAACTGCTGCCCAGGAACTTCCAGGGAATTATTCCATGGGATGCCCGTGTCCCAGGATTAAACAGTCCCTCCCTTTTATTCCACATGGTGATTAATATTATTGTTAACATTACTATTAATAGCACCTAACATTTATCAAGTGCTTACTCTATGCCAAGCATTGTTCAAAGTGCTTTACATGTATTAATTTATTCCATTCGCATAGCAACACTCTGAGGTTGGTACTATTATTATCCCCATTTACAAATAAGGAAACTGAGGTACAGAGAGTTTAAGCAGCTTGTGCAAGGTGGTAGTAGGTTGGCAAAGCTTGGGAGGGTAGCTTCCAAGCTCCCACTTTTAAACACTGCACTGAGTCCTCCCCCACTGTACCAGTATCTAGATGATCACCTACATTCTTCCAGGGCTCACAGTGTGACAGGCCTTTTACCAACATCATCTCTGTGTCACTGTCCCAACAACCTCATCATTCGTGATAGGACAGATTTGGGAGGGCTCAGTTAGTAGGAGGCAGAGTTAGGATTTGAAACCAAGTCTGCCTTACTCCAAAGCCTGTGTTATCTCTGATCCTTGTTTGAAATCCTACAAGGTAGGTGGTATCTTCATTTTATGGTTGAGAAAACTGAGGCTCAGAGAACAGTGACATGCTCAGGGCCTCACAGGCTGGTACCAGGAAGACCTGGGATTCAAACTCGAGGTGTTTGACGTCACACTTTGCCACCTTAGTCGTCCATAGCATGATGATGATTGCTTTTATGTGCATGAAAACCTTTATAATTTACCAGACTCCTCCGCATACATCATTTCACAGTGATGTGGGCATGTTCAGCCCCATTTCAGGGAGGAAACTAAGGCCCGAAGCTTGTCCCACAGTAAATGGCCGAGTCAGATTTGGAAGAATTCGAGTTCTTGACTGTAAGTCATTGTTATCGGTGGATTGCTCAGGGCTGTCGTCAGAGTTTTGTTTCATTTGTTAAATCATCCAATACTGATGAATGCCGGATATGTGCTAAATACTGGGGAAACTGGATATTGCAGTGACCTCAGTGGTCCGTTTCTATGCCCCATATCTGGGGCCTGGCTAGTGTCCTTCTGCCATCTGAATCAGGCTGTTTGTGTGTCACCCATCCGTTCCCTTAGCTCCCAGACACGCCAGGCAAGGTTCATTCTAGTTAGCATGTATTGATCACCTTCAATACATCCATAGATAAAACTCTGGGCTGCAATTTGAAACTTAGCTTGATTTCTTACTGGCGTTGTAACACTAGGCAAATCAGCTTCAAATTCTCATTCATAAACCTGAGAAAATAATACCAACCTATCAGAGTAAGCGAGGCTTAAATGAGAAAGTGAAACACAGAAGTGTTTTTTAGTAATAATAACAGATACTCTGTGTTGTGTGGGCTCTGTGCCAGGTGCTATGTTTATGCCCTTGACATAATCATCTTGTTTGATCCTCAAAACTGCTCTGGTGTAAAGATGGAGAATGCAGAGCTTCAAGAGGCTCTATCACATGTCCACAGTAACACACCTTGTACATCTTGCCCTCAGGTATATCTGGTGCCAAAGCCCATCCTCAGGCTACTGTGTCATAGCTTCTTCGCAGGCCTGGACTGGCTTATTTCACTCTTGAGTACCTGGCACAGGGACTGGGGTTGGACAAGGGCTCAGCCAGGGTCTACTCAATGAACACGAAGGGTTGTAATTATTAGATGCAGCTTAGGCTGCAAAAACGTCTCTATCCGTAAGGAAGCAAACTCATATGAAGCAGTAGGAACAGACCCAAAACACTTGGGGAATGGCTCCAGGCAAACTGTGCCAAATCTGTGGTGTAGACTTCAGAAGTGGAAGAGGACTGAACCACTGGCTGCATCCCACAGATGCCCTGGACCTCTGCCAAGCCGGCCCGCTTCCACCATCAGCTACTCAATTGATGACTCGGCCCAGAGGCCTCCAACCTCAGCCTGTATTATCAGTGCGCACCCTCTCCCTCGCCAGCTGCATCACCAACCCAGACCCTCTTCTGTGCCAATACTAGAAGGTGTCAGGAAGGAGAGAGGCCACTAGAGGCTTGAATAATAGTTTTCTCAGCAGCATGGCTTTGTGTCATTCATACCGAGTCCTCAGTTTCCTCACCTGTAAAATGAAAATAATAGTCATCCCTCAATGAAGATAAGAGCAGTAATTTCTTTCTGGTAGGCTCGCTGTGTTTCTTCTGCCTGGATCACTCTTCCCCTAGATCTGATCAGGGCTGTCTTCTTATCATTTAGGTCTCAACTCAAATATCACCTTTGCCAGAGGCCACTCATGTTTACATGCTCACTCTCCATCTCCTCCAGGAAAAACTAAACTCCAGAGTGTAGGGGCTTTAACTCATAGGAGACACTGAGCAAATATTTGTTGAATGAGGAGGAATGAGTGAGTGATTTTGTAGCCCACCTAGCACAGTTCCTGACACACAGTATACTCAGTCAATGTTAGACATCATTATTACCTCTTAGGAAGATATGAGCCATAAAGGCTTTCCAGTAGGTAAAGAGAGTGTGGCAAGGGTGGGCTCGGCAGGTAAGAACCACCCAGACGGATCTGGAGGGTGGAATGTGTCTGAAACATTTGGGAGACAGTAGTGGGTAGTCTGGCTGAAGAGGGTGGTCAGTAAAGCCAGTTATGGAAAAGGGAGCATGACTGATGGCGGAGGCCTCTAGGCAGAGGGACGGGGATGGTTGACAGTAGAGGTGGGCCCAATGGGGAGAGGCCCAAAACCAGAGGGATGCAGCCAGGTCTCCAGTAACCCCTAGGAAAGAGAATCCCTTGCCAGCTGTGGCTCAGCAGACAGAGCAGCAGGGAGATAAAAGCCAGAAGCACCTGTGACCTGCAGATCAGGTAGGCTGCCCTGGTTGTTATTTTGGGGCTCTGGGCCAGGTGCGGATTCAAAGGCTTGATTGAAGCCTTTTGGCAACTCTGGTCTCTGCTGGGTAAACATCACCTGTCTCCTGCCACCTGTGGCAACAATGCCAGGAAGGTACCCTGGGCAGGCAGGCCCAAAGGGGCCCAGCTTTCTTGCTGCCCTTCTGGAGCAAGTGGCCTCTCCTGGAGGCCACTCCTTCCCTGCCCCACAGCTCCCTTCTCAAGGGCTCAGGTGGCAATAAGGTGCCTCCTGCCCAAGAGGCCCCCATGGTTCCGGCCCATGGAAGGCAGGGGTGGGGCATTGGGAGCCGTTGACAGCTGGGCCCAGCTGGGGGGGAGGGGTCAGTTTGGGAGCAGGTGCAGATTTCGGGGAGGGTGGGGCCTGAAGGGAAGTAGGGATCTTGGTAGGCTGTAAAATTTCCCTCCCCATCCCCCAGCCACAGCTGGCTTCTCCAGGAACCTGATGACCTAGTTACAATGCTTAGAAATTGTTAGCTTCGTTTGCAGTTCAGGGCTGTGCCAATCATCCCTCTTGGAGGCTTCTTGGGTCCAAAAGTTGCCCTCACATTCCCCCAAGGGGGGTCCATGTGAAGGAGACACACCATATCACATGTCCAGGCTTCTTGCCCAGGAGAGTAAAGAACCAATCAGGCTCTTCCCGTGTGCCCCCCACCTCCCATCCCAGGGAGGAAAGACTCCCCTTGTCCCCGCCATCTTCTGTCTCTCTGGGGGGTTAGTAGGTGGCAAATGGAGGTCACAAACTTCTTCCTTAGAGGCTCAGCAGAGAGGGAATGACTCCTATTGCCCCAGGGATAGCTTAAGCATACATAACTATTCCCACCTTCCCTTCCCGTCTCACTCTGATGTTCAGACCTGTTGGAAGGGAGTGAGGAAGAATCTGTTGGGGGCTCTGGAGGCTCCAACCCTCCAGGCAGCAGCTGTTCCTGGTATTCCTGATGTCTACCTCTCCAGTGCCTCCCTGGGAGAAATTCCATCACTGTTCAAGTCAGGTACAAAATTTGACAAACCAGTGCTGAATCCTGCTTGCTCTCTAGCTATCCTTGGGCAGATTACTTAATCACCCCCAGCCTTAGTTTCTCATCTAGAAAAAAGGGGATAATAATACATAATGCTTTTTTTCAAAGACTCTTATAAGCATGAAAATAAGTGGTAAGATACATGAAGCATTTAGCATGGAGCCTGGCATATAGTAATTACTACTCAGTATGACAGCTACTATTACTGCCATTATCAGATTGCCTTCACAGGTGATCAAGTCGCTGTGCTCACTATTGGAGCGACTCTTCAAGAGCTAACTTTTAGGCTGACAGAGTATGTGGATATCTTTTGAACCAAGAGCTTGGAGATTTTAAGATTCCTGAAGCTGGGGACTGTGGCTCATAACCTTGACACCCACCTCGTCTACAAGGGTCCCAAACTCGTGCTTTGTGCACAGTAGGGGCTGGCCAGTGTTGCAGACTGGGCATTTGACAATGGGGCATATTTTCTTCAAGTTTTGCAAGTGCCTCCAAGAAACAAGGACCTTCTCCCCTGCTTTATTCACTGCTATATCCATCCCTAGATCCTGCCACAGGAACTGGAACATAGAAGGCGCCCAGTCATTTGTTGACTGAGTGGAAGACTTAATGAGTTGAATATTTAAAATGTGTAGGAGCATGCCTAGCACATGGTAGGTGCCTGGCATGTCTTTGAATGATTAAACAAAGTACTGTGGGGACACGAGTTTTTCCAGGATGGCCCCACTCCTTGTTTACTGCGTGGCCATAAGCCTTTTACCCAAGCTCTGCCTGTTGCCTCATCTGTTGAAGAAAGATAACACCCGCTTTGCCTCCCTCGTGGGCTAGCTGTGAGGCCCAAGGAGATGATAGATGAAAAGGCACTTTGAAAACTATAAATGTTTGATCTTGTTGCTGCTCCTTGACTGAGGTCACAGCCATAGATAGACGTGTCATTTATTCATTCATTCATTCAACCAACAAGCAGTATCCTAGCTCTCTCACTTATCTGACTTCATGAATTTGGACAAGTTACTTTACGTCTCTAAGCTTGGGCATCTATAAAGTGTAAATAATACTCATTTCACAGGATTGTTGGAAGAAAGACTAAGCAAGGTGCTCTGAGCTTATCGAGGGTGGAAACTATGTTTCGTGCACTGTTATCAGCTATCATTAGGCCATTCGTAACAAACATTCATAGC
The DNA here is from genome assembly GCF_001890085.2 of Hipposideros armiger. Classification (NCBI taxonomy): domain Eukaryota; kingdom Metazoa; phylum Chordata; class Mammalia; order Chiroptera; family Hipposideridae; genus Hipposideros; species Hipposideros armiger. Next base: position 3,321,544 of record NW_017731444.1, on the reverse strand, counting down.
GATGAATGGTGTATGTAAAGTGCCCTGCACAGTGCCTGATGTGTAGAGTAAAAGCTCACCAAAGGTTTTTCCTTTTCCTCTCACTGTGAAGTTTGGTCATTCATTAATTCAGCCATCGGTTGTCTTCTGCAGTCATACTACCAGGCAAGGCTAAGGCTAGGCTTCTGAGTGTGATTCAGATGGGAAGTGGAAATGAGTATCAACTCCTAACCCCAGGATGTCCTCGCCCACCTAGGCTGGACTGCTGAGTGGGAACTCTGACCAGCTAAGATTACTGCTGCTTTACCATAAAACTGAGGCACCGCGGGCCTCACCCCACGCTTACCTCTGATTCAGAACAAGAACACTCACCCCTTGTTCTGCCCGCTCTCTGTCTACTACTCAGCAAGAAAATTTTTCCTTTGCGCACAGCACCTACATTCATGTGTGGAACCCTGGGGGTTACCATATCAAGAAAGTCCCCAGGGAGTCACTCAGGAATGGCCCTTTGGGGCACGGTCCTGGGAGGGGTCCAAGTCTAAGGCTCAGGGTCTCCTGGGACTGAGTCTAGCAGCAGGTGCAGGCATGAGGCCCCAGGCTGGTGGCTAAGTGGTGAAACTGAGAGGTGCATAGGGCCAGACAAGAAGTCAACGCCGAGGAAACGGCCCGCCTGTGCACGCAGGTGTCTGGGCACCTGCGGTCAGTTTCTGGGTCTGATTTATTTGGTTGTGGTTACAAATTAGTACCCCAAGCCTCGATGAGGAGAACCCGTGGAACTCCAGAGCAAAGCCTGCACCCGAGCAGTACCTTTGAACCCTTCTCAGACTCCAGCAGGGTGAAAGAGGCCCTTCCTTTGGGCCCTACAGCACCTACTACTGGAAGGTCTCCAGGGTCAATGGAATACTAACCACAGCTCCCTTTATGGGGCCCCTGATGTGTGTTGGGCACCGTGCTGGAAGCTTTTTAAGAGGATGGGATCATTTCATTACTGGAAGTATGGGCTCTGGAGTCAGACAGCTGAGTTTGAATCTGAGCTCCGTCATGTACTGGTTGTTTGATTATGGCGCATTCTTCTCCCTTTCTGGAAAATGGAGATGATAATACCTGCCTATAGGGTTTCTGTAAGGATGAAATGAGAGCATATATGTCAGGCTTAGCACAGATGTTATAGTAACTTTAATAATAGCTAACGTTTATTGAACACTTATACTTAAGTGTTTCATATGTGTTAATTCAGTGGATTCTCAAAACAGTGCCATTGAGATAGGTACTCTTACTATTCTCACTTTAGAGAGGAGAAAAATGAGGCATTAGGAAGTTAAGGAATTTGTCCAGAGATACACAGGTAGTAAGCAGTGAAGTCATGATTTGAACCTAGGCAGGTTCCAAAGCCCATGTGTCCTACCTCAGGATGAAGAGGGCCTTGTAAATGTTGCTGCTGGTACTCTTGTATCCAGCATCGTAGTTGTCTGTGGTTTTTGGCCTGGCTGCCGAATTCTGAGCTCAGCGAAGGCAAGAAACCCATCTTAATCACCTTGCATCCCCAGAGACCAACATAGTACTCATAGTACTCATTAATATTTGCTTAATGGCTGAAATAGTCCCTCTCTTCATTAATCAATCAGTAGCTCTTTATCGACCATTTCCTGTAGGCTAGATTTGAGCTAAATCCTGGGAGGAATGCAAAGTACAACTGTGCCTCTGTAAACGGAAGATTGGGTGTGTGTGGTGGTAGGGGGGGAGCATTCCAGAGCACTGTGTCATGGGCAGAAACTTCCACACAGGAGGCAGAGACTATACAGGTGGCTTAGGAATGTTTTCCAAGCTAGGATTCCCACCCCTCCCTGATTGGGCCACTCCCTCCATCTCCTGCAGAACAGTGACATAGTTTCCCCAATCTTGCCCAGGGCAGACACCAAGCCTTCTCTCTGCTTCCTCTCTGGTGAGGAGGATGCGTCACCTTTCTTGCTCAGGCATCTAGTTCATGGAAGCCTAGAATGACGGAAAACGTCAGAAGTTTGGAGCTGGGAAAGGACCTTTAAAAATCACTTCTGCCCCAACACTGCAGCCAGAGTAATCTTTTAAAAACTGAATTCAGAACTTATCACATTCTTACTTATGACCCTCCACCCACTTTTAAGAAAACCCAGAGTCCTTACCAAGACCTCTCAGGCCTGCTTGATCTGGTACTAGCAGCCTCTTCATCCTCTATCCCTCCATCCCTCCCTGTCTGCACTCAGGCCACAGAGACTCCTGCTGTTCTGTTCCTGCTTCCTGGCACACTTGTCCCTGCCTGAGGGCCTTTGTAGTTGCTCTTCCCTCTGCCTGGAATGCTCTGCCCCTGGTGTTTGCCTTGCCAATTCTTTCAGTTGACTCAGCTCACAGGTCGCCTCCTCTGAGAGGTTCTCTTTGACCTTTGGTCTGAAGTAGCTGAGCTACTTGTATAAATCACTCTCTAATCTTTTACCTTCTTGTATTTTTGTCGTAGCACAGACCTCTATCTGAAAGTTTCTTTCTGTTTGTTTACTTGGGTTTTTGTTTTTCTTTTTTTTTGGCTGTCTCTTCTACTAGAATATATGCCCCATGATTATAAGGACTTTGGTTTGTTCACCATTTTATCTCTAGTGCCTAGAACTGTTCCTTGCAGGTAGTAAACATTCAGTGAATGATTTCAGAATGAATGATTGAACAAATGAACAAACCTAAGGCATTGTTTTCATTGCATACATGAAAAAACTGAGGCCCAGAGAAGAGACGCTAATAATTGAGAGTGTTCTTTCAGACCTTACCTTTTGAATGCTCACTAAGTGCCAAGCACTGTACTCAATGATTTACACCCATTTTTTTGCCACCTATCTTTAATTGTTACAGAGTTGTTTGGTAAATCTTTTTTTTTTTTCATCATCGTAGCATATTAGAGAAAACTGGACCAACTGTTATTTTTTATTGTAACCTCACTCTGTTTTACAAAGAGTTGAAAGCAGTTTAGGAAAATTCATAGAACCAAAAGGATAAAATACCTAGGAGAGTCAGGTGAAAAGAGAGTGTGGGAAAGAAGACAAGAACCAGAACTAAGATTAGTTCACAGAAATAGATGCCATACAATTCCCTTTGAACTGAGCCAAGTTTTTGTATCATTCGTTATGATGGATAAGTAAATGATGCCCAGATTCTTAAGAGTGATGTTTTTCAAAAATCCCGTCACACATATGACCTTGGGATTGTCCTAGACTGCATGTGATAGTTTCAGATTTGTTGGCTCCCTCACGGCCTCATAGCTGGGCTCCTGGATCACCATCTCCTCTTCCTCCTCGTTTACCGAAGGGGCCAGTCCAGCAGGGAGGCCCTGACCCTTTCCTCAACCCTCTGTGACCCAGCCAACTTTATTTCAAGGAGAGCCTTTTTCCCAGAAGAGTCAATGGTGAGTATCATCATTGGAGACCCATTTCTGCTCTCAAGACACTTCCAGTTGAATTAGAAAGAAAAGACATAATGCGCATGAAAAGAGATTTTGTAAAAGCAACCCTAAATGCCAAATAAGTGAAGCACTTCACAGAAGGGGTGAAATTTATGCTGGGACTTACCACAGACAGGGAAAACGGGCCGGTGCTCCAAGCAGGGGGCCCATGTGAGCTGAGATGTGCAGGCTGGGATGGACTCTCACGAGCCCCATAAGCAGTGGCAGGCCAGGGTGGAGTATTTGTGGAAGGGTCTCTCTTACTAGATGATAAAGCCAGAAAGGTCAGCTGGAGCCAGATTTGTGGGAGTCTCGAGTGCCAGGGAAACATTCCAAGGCCCTGCTCGGCAGCCCTGGTATCCCAGTAGATGAGTCATTGCCAGGCTCGGATGCCCATCCTGGCCGCCTGTCGGTCCACTGATTCTCAGGTAGCTGTGCCAACACCTAAAATGGGAGCCAGGACCTTGAACTGCCAGTGAGCAGAGGAGTAAGTGTGGGGCCACTGTTGGTTTAGCCTTTGGTCATCCCAAGTGCATTCATTCATTTCTTTGGTGATTCCACAGATGTTTATTGAGCACCAACTACGGATGGCCCTTGAACAACTTGGAGGTGGGGAGGCGACTCGGGGTGCCAAACCCTCCCCACACCCCCAAACAGTTGAAAATCTGAGCATAACTTAAGCCTCCACATACATGGATTCCCAACTGCTGGTAGAAAATACTGCGTGCCGGGTCCTGTGCTATGTGCTGGGGGTGCCGTGATGTACAAGACAGTCAAGGACACTGCTCTCATAGAACTCTGATGTTAGTGTGGGAGACAGGTAGCCTGAGAAACAAACAAATAAGATGATCTCAGATAGAGGGTTAAATGATGTAAAGAAAATGAAACTGAGTGATGGAGTGTCTCGGGAAGCAACTTTATACAGGGAGGTCAAGGAAAGCCTCTCTGGGGAGGTGACATTTGACCTGAGAGTAGATTAAGGAGAAAGCCAGCCTGGGAAGATCTGAAGCAAAGATTTTACAAACAGCTAAGCAAGGCAGGATTGAACTTGGTTGGTCTGAGCTTTGGGCCCACACAGATAACTCAGCTCTGACATTGGTGGGCCCAGTCTGAGCCTTGGTTTCCCTTTGTGTTATGGATGGAGATGATCTTTCATACTCACAGAGATCCAAAGGGAATATTAATGGTGACTACCATTTATTGAGCACCTACGCCATGTCAGGCACTCTCCATGCATTGTCTCATTTAATTCTCACAGCCGGCCTATGTGGTAAATGGTCTGTTAACCCCGGTGTCTTTCCCATTGAGGAAACTGAGGTTTGGAGAGATGACATTCCATGCCCAGGGTCCTGCGGTTTGTACCTGGTGGAACCTGGATTCAGACCCAGATTGGTCTGGCTCCAAAGCCAGGTTTCTTTCCATAGCTCCACCCTTGGAATAAATGAGGCATTGTTAGTTCAGGACACGCAGAAAGCTGCTTAGCCTTCTAAAGGAAAGTTTCGGAAGCATCTTGGAATGAGCCTTGAAGGTCATCTACCATCCTCCCAACTGAGAGAACTCGTTGCTCATCTGAAGGACGATGCCCGGGGTTACTGCTGGCCTTTGGCAAAGGCATGTTCGGATTTAGCCAGCTGAGTATCCCCCAGTTTCCTGCTTTTACCATCTCAGCTGCTGGTCAGGAGGTTTGGGAAGGTGACATCATCTAGCTGAATCAGCTGCTGCTTCTAGACACATTAACGGGAACTGAAAGTCATTGCCCTTGCTTTCCCACTCTGCACATCTCTCCAGAACAGGGCTGGGGTGCGGGTATTCCACCTGTCCACAGGGTCTTGGCTGGAACCGTCCTCCCGCTTTTAAAGAGTTAGAAGGTGCATTTTTTTGGAGAAAACTGTCCTCAAGCCTTCTCAAGCTGAGGGAACAGAGTGCCCTTGAGGGATAGGAGGATTCACAGGAGGGCCACCCCCATCCCTCTCTTCCACCTTCATTTAGCCCCGTGACTTTGACGAGAACTCCTGACCGTTCTGATCTCATTTGCCTAAGTTCAAGGCTCAGGCCCAGCAAAACAAAATGTTATTTGTGGACTTAGACATTAAGGCATTTAGAGTCTGTTCAAGAGGACAAAAAGACAGCTTAGATTTCAGAGCAGAGCTGCCACCACACTATGATCTCTGGGATATACTCCTTGACCCAGTGACCAAAAAGGAAAAAAATAAGTAAAATACTTTTATTTTTTTAATCAAAAGAAAAAGAAAGTAATGAAAAGGTGGCTTGGTGAGGTGAGTAGGACAACAGACAGCTTCCTTGCTCTGTGACTTTGCTTTACTTTTTTCACGTGTAAAATGGATGTCACCAGGGTATGTGGCTCCTTGGGCCTTTGGAATAGTACACAACATATAAAGCCTTCAGCAGTGTACCCAGCCGCCGGGGCATGCTCAGTGAATGGTAGCCCTGTAGATAGGTTCTCAAAAGAGAGACAGGCCTGTGGGGAGCGTCTGGGAAGGCTTCCTGGAAAAGATGGACTTGGAACTGGACTTAGGAGCCTAGGTAGGCTGTGGATGAACACTGGCTGGAAGCAGGCTGTTCAAGTGGGAAGCGGACAGACTTTGGATGCTGACACTCTACTGTGTAATCCTTGACAGGTGACTTTACCTCTCAGAGCCTCAGTTTTCTTCTCTGTAAAATGTGGGTACTGTTGAACCCACCTCACAGAACTGTTGAGGAGATTAGCAAGGTGCTATATTTATAATGGAAACCGCTGTGTTAAGTCCCCAGTGTGTGCTGTCGATGTTTCTTATTTGGCGGGGGTACTCACCTGATAAAAAGGCTGGAAGGGAGATGTGAGATGGCACAGCTATTGCTCATTCCCTGTCTCACCTGGACAGCTCTACCAGCCGTCCTCCCTCTTCTCTGTCCTTGCTCACCTTGAATCTCTTACCCACATAGCAACCAGGGATCCTTCTGAAATAGAAGTCAGAGCCTGTCATTCTTCAGTTCAAAACTCACCGCTGACTCTTTATTCATGAGAATAAAAGTCAAAGTGTATACAGTGCAGGGACAGATGGAGGACAGTCCCCTAGAAATAAGTGCCCTAGGCTCATTTCTTCTCAGAAGCAGCCCTGCTCCAGCTCCTGTGTCCTTGTGTATGTGCATGTACGCAGCCACAAGCAGATGACACAGTGGTGATGTATACACGTACACCCAGAACATTTCATAATAGTGAAGGACAATGACTACTGCCTTGGGGCTACCAGAGGTCATCAGGGACATAGAACGCCAAGAACACTCAGGCCTCTTCCCCTCTGAATCTGAGTCATTTCCTGTGAGAGGTTGCTCATTCATTCATTACAAATATTTGTTGAGTGCCTGCCATGTCTTAGCACCGGAGCTATAGGTTGTGCATATAGAGTGAACCAAACCAAAGTCCCTGTTTCCACTATGTGAGCAAGGGCGGGAGGAAGAGACCAGTAAGAAGCTGGGCAGGTGATGATGGTGGTTTGTACCAGGGTGGAGGCGTGGCAGAAGTGGTGAGCAGCGGTCAGAGCTTCAATATAATTTGAAGATCAGGCCATCTGGATTTGCTGATGATTGGATAAGGGGTGTGAGAGAAAAAGGCATTCCAGGTTTTTTGGCCTGAGCAGCTGGAAGGAGCTTGTTGCCATTTAATGAGAAGGGGAAGACATCTTGGCCAGTTGTGGTTTCCTACGAGGGCAGTAGAGTCCGACTGCCTGAATTCAAGACCAAGTTTGCTTGCTGTTTGACTTTGGGTAAGGGTTTAACTTTACTAAGCCTCAGTTTCCTCAAATGTAAATCTATCTAAGCCATGGGCAGTTGGGTGCTGTGAAAACTAAATGGGGTAATTTGTGTGATGAAGGGCTTGGGATAGTGCCTGGCATACAGTAAGGTCTCAGTAAGAAAACGTTAGCTCTGATCATTGTGGAAGCAGGGAATTCCATGACCAAGCAGGCAGCAGGTCCCACCCCCACCTCCACCACTCCCTCAAGGAGCCCACCCTCCAGGAGGCAGCTCAGACACCATCTGTCCAGCAGAGAAAAGCCACAGGGAGACAGCTTTTGGGGGGCGTTAGATAGACGAGCCCTTCCCAGGAAACCTAATCTCATTCTCAGCAGGTGCTAATCCCAGCAGCCTCCCTTGGTATCTGAGCCCAGCCCACCCAGTTCCTTCCCCACCCCCACCCTGAGTTCCAGCCCCTCTTCCCCTTCTCACCAGCTCCAAGCTGCCACCAGGACACTTCCTTACCAGATGGAGGGGCTCCTACAGAAGGAGGCCACCTTCCATCTGACTGGGCCCAGTCCCTCACATGTATCAGGTCACCAAGGGCTTCAGGTGCCACCTGTCCAGAGCCCCCCCCCACACACACACACACACACAGGTGCCAGTTACTGGGCGTGGAGCTTGATCCAGCAGATCCTGGCTGGAGCCAGCTGGAGCCAGGGACTCCCACTGTGCCCCAGCTGCCGCCTGCCCTCCCACCCACAGGCGGAGAACAGGCTTAACCCTTTGAACACCACACATGCGACCAGAATTAGTGGTTGTAACTCCGACTCTTGAGTATTGCACTGTTCCAGCACACGTTTTTCTCTTTTAAAGAAATTCATCATAAAGAGAGAATATCTAATACATATGTAAAGTTTCAAAAATAGGAAAATGATCGCCTGTAAACAAACTCATTGCCCAGTTTAAGAAGTCAAACATTTATGAATACATTAGAGCCCCCTGTGTGCCCCTCTCCAAGCATGGCCACCCCCTACCCATTCTCCTGAGATGCTATTCGAGCTTATTATTCCCTTGCCATTTTGCTACATATGTGTTCTTTTGCATGCTTTTAAATTTCATTTAAATATTGTACTGCATGTATTCATCTGCAGTTTGCTCTTTTCATTCAGAATTGTGAGATCCATTGATGTTCTGTGTACACCTGTAGTTCATTCATTTTCATATCCGTTTGTATGATTATGTCTCAAGTTGTGTATCCATTCTACTGTCAGTGGTTATTTGGGTTGTTCCCTTGTTTTCACTATTTCAAACAGTGTGGTTTAGAACATTCTGTGTGTGTGTCTCCTGCGACTGCACATGTTCAAGAGTTAGTCTCTCTGAAGACGTTAGCTGCCCATCAGAATTACCCGGAGGGTTTGTTAAACCAGTTTGCTGGGCTCCACCCCCATAGTGTTTGATTCTGTATGTCTGGGTTGGGGCCCTGAGAATTTGCATTTCTAGCAAGTTCTCAGGTGATACTGCTGCTACAGGTCCTGGGACCACACTTTGAGATTCACTGCTGGAGGGTATATACCCAGGAGTGAAATTGCTTGATGAAAGGTAATGCCTGATTGTTTTTCTACGTATTTGTAAGAATTTAGGGTGCCACCAGCAGCATATGAGTTTCCATTGCTTTATGTCTTTGTTAATACTTGATATGGTCAGACTAAATTTTTTATAGACCCAGTGGGTGTGAGATGGTCATCTTGTGGTTTAATTTGCATTTCTCCGATTACAAGTGAGATTGAGAATCTTTTCTTAACACCTATTGACCATTCATGTTTCCTCTTTTATAAAATACTTGTTCAAAGTCTTTATTTTCTTTTTATTTGATTTTTTTCTTAATGGATTTGTAGGAATTCTTTATATTTTTTGAATACTGATCTTTTCTCCACATACATTACGATATATAGGCTCTCAGGTTGTAGTTTGTCTTTCCATTTTTCACTTTTTCACATCGTCTTGACTAGAATTTCTTAATTTTGATGAAGCTGAGTTTTCTGTGATTCACATCTTTTATGTTTTATGAAGAAATTTTTCTTTAACCTGTGGTCCTGAAAACATTTGTCTTTATTTTCTTCTAAAAGTTTTAAAGTTTTGCCTTTCACATTTAAGTCTTTAACAGATCTGGAATTGACTCTCATGTCACCTTAGTAGTATTTTTGTTGGTGGAATACCTTTATTTCAGTAGGTTTTAAATGTCCATGAATCTGAATTATTTATAACTTGAGTTGTACCTAGAGCTTATTATATACACTGCATTAATATTTCATATTGAACAAAGGTGCCCTCTTTGGGAAAGAGTTTGGATCACATTTAAAACCTTTCCAAGATTTTTGTTGGAGTGTTCAAATTTTAGATATGATAATGGTATTGTCATTTTTTTTTCCTCCTTAAGATTCCTTATTTTTTATAAATACATACTGAACTATGGCTGGAATTTGCTTTATGTAGAGGTGAGTGAGAGTGGTTGGGGAGCAGATGTAATAACATTGGTACTGAGTTGATAATTGTTGAAGCCGAGTAATGGGTATATAGCGGTTCATTTTGTCATTCCGTCTACTATTGTAACTGTTCAAATATTTTCATAATAAAAAGCTAAAAATATCCAAGGACTATTTCCATGGTTTACTTATGAGGTAAAGCATCTTTTCTTATATTTTATTAGCCATTTGTATTTCTTCCAGAGCCAGTTGGGTCTCCATATACTTCCAGGAGTGTTCTTAGCGTGCAAGCAGGAGATTAATTGTTGAGTAAAACAGGAGTGGGTAAGAAAGACCTGGGGGGGCGGGGATTTCTCAGGTTTGGTTGCCAACCCTTCCCCTAGAGTCTGACTGCCCCAGCTCTCTCCAGAACTAGGTTCCCTCCCATCCCTTTTTTCTGCCCAGCTGTCAGGGAGAAATTTAACCAGAACCTTCTTTCCCTATTACTCTATGTGGACAGACTTAACTCACAGGATAGAGGAAACTCGTCATGGATCCTGGTTCTCTCCCAGTTTAATAGCACCCAGGGACCAAAGGGTCAGAGATGGTGGCAACCCTAGTGCAGTAGGTCACATAGTAGTGATGTTATTTTGGTGTCACAAGATGCAATACCAGAGTTGTCATTTTTTTCTGACAGTATAATAGCTGGCCAAAGAGTCTGCCTCTGTAGAGTCCCAACTGCTTCTCATGGTAGAATCAGTCAATCAGTATCTATCTATCAACACCTCTCTCTCTCTCTC
>NW_017731444.1:3262452-3311001 GCF_001890085.2 Hipposideros armiger | reverse complement strand
ATTTTGTATTCATTTTCCTGAAATAGGTAATGTATTCATGTAGTTCAAAATGTGAAAGGAATAAATGTCTTCCTCCCACCCCTGTCTCCTAGCCTTCCTGGGAGATTAGACTGTAGACACAAGCAAACACATACATAATTCCCCAAGTTTTACACCAGTAGTCGTGTGCTACACACACTGTTTGGTACCTTGGTTTTCTCACTTGACAGTGTCTCTTACAGATCATTCTGTATCCGTTCATCAAGAGCTTCCTCATTTTTTTTAATAGCTGCATAGTATTTCATACATGGTACTGTCCTCTATTTATCCAGTTCCCATTGGTAGATAACTTTTTTGCAGTCTTTTGCAATTTTAATAGTGATACTCAATGAACAGCCCTGCATATTTGTCTTTTGACCTATGTATAAATACAGGATATCTGTGCGGAGAAATCCTAGAAGTGGAATTGCAGTGTCAAGGGTGTGTGCACTTGTGATTTTGATAAATAGCATTGCCACCCTGAGCCTGTAGCAGCAGTGCCTGTTTACAGGAGCACCTCTTCTCTGCACACCCCTTCCCCCAATGCAGGGTTTGATTCAGCACATTTACTGAGTGCCAGGCCCTGGATACAAAGATAACACTTTCATGTATCAAGTAAACTTATTACTGTGTGCGAAGTACAGGCACATTATGGGGTAATACATGTAGCCACCCAACAAGGAAGTTTTTTAAATGGGAAAACTAAAGCTCAGAAAGCTTAATAAATAGCGTTATTTGGTCGCTGACCCAAACTAGAAAGTGGCATATCTAGGATTTAAACCCAGTTAACGTCTGTACTCTTAAAAAGAGCACCCTTGACTACCTCTCAGGAAGAATAACATATGGTCTTAGAGTCTAACACAGGTGAGAAATCAGGCTCAGAGAAAGTAACTGGCCAAAAGAACACACAGCCAAGAAGCTATGGAGTGCCCAGGGAGGACCCACATATCTCTGATCTGAGGCCTGTGGTCTGTACTGAGCTGTCGCCCTTCTTCCATGGAAAGAGTTTCCAAATCTAATTAGGGTTTCATCAAGAGAACTTTCTCCATCCAACACTCCAGTTGCTGTAGAGCAGGGGTCGGCACATTGCGGCTCGTGAGCCACATGCGGCTCTTTGGATGCAACTCGTGAGCCACCGTTTGCCAACCCCTACTATAGAGAACCATAAGTCACTGGTTCTTGGTGTGCATCTGTTGGCTGTCAGACCCATAGACATAACCCATGTATGATTAATATACCAATGACAATATATTAATAGTTGCTGCCATTTATTGAGTACCTACCATGTGCAAGACACTACACTGTAAGGTATGCTGTGTTATATTTTTAACCCTCACAATAATCCTGCTTGAGAAACATATTATTGTCTAGGTTAGAAAACTGAGAGTAAAATAATCGTTAAATAATAGTCCCAAGGTCAAATTCTAATAAGGACAGAATCCAAATCCAATCTGTTAGACCCAGAAGCCCTCACTTACTCACTCTTGGTGTCTGTGGGTTCCCTTTGGCTCTCTCTGTCTCTTCTACTTTTCTGTGTTGTTTGGTGCCCTCTCCAGAGGGTGAGTCTGACTTCTCCACCTCTCACTGACTGCTTTAGAGGAGAGGGCCTGTAGCTTCCATTTGCCCCTTGTACCCAACCCCCCCAGTGGTTAGCACAGGGGAGCCAAAGACTGGGATGCCACATGACGCCTGAGGATTGGTGGGTGATCTTTGGCGATGACCCCCATTGATAACTGCCTCCGAAAGGACCCATCTCCCAGTCATATAACAGGTGCCCTTTGAACACTTGTCATGTTCTCACTGCTCCAGTAGGAGCGAAGTATAAAGTACAGGCCTAGTTCTCAACAACTTAGATCGCGAGACTGCAAGTACCAAAGTAAATGAAAAGACGACAAGGGTTAGGGGAGTTTAGAGGAGAGAGGAAGCATAGCATAATTATAATAGTAGCAAATATTTATTGAGCGCTGTAGGGTAGGTCTTATGCCCATCTTATAAATGTGGACCCTGAGATTCAGTTTACGTGATCACCCCAGGGTTGTATAGCCAATAAGTATCAGAGTTAGGACTCTGAACTCCTCAGGGGACAGCGCTGTGGACAGCTCTGTGCTGGGGTGGTCTGGAAAATCCAGGTAAGGGCGTCGGGAAGGATGGACCAGATATGGACAAGAAGGGAGGCTGAGAGATGTTGTAGGACAAAAGGTCAAAAAGTGGAGCTATAAATAATATCCCTAAGATATTACAGTGTTCGCCTTGTCTGCTTTCGAATGTGGGGAAACCCTGGCTAGGCCCACAAAGGCATAGCACAGGATCATTAACTAAGGCTTGTCCAGTGCTTCTTTGTGTCCATACATTGTCTCAGTGAACCTCTGACTATGCTAGAAGATAGAGGAAGTCTTCTTCTTACCATGGAGGGAACTGAGGTCTTCTGACTTTAAATCCCATCCATGCTGCCTCCACTTTTCCGTCATGGGAGAACACAGGCTCTGCCATCAGACACACCTGGGTTTGAACCCCACCTCCTCCATGTTGTGTCTGTGGAATCTTAAAGTTCGCAAGTTAGGGCAATTCCAGGTAAAGAGTAGGCCCTTTGGGAGGCAGGCATATGTTAAGGGGTGAACAGTATAAGGGAGACTAACACCAAAATTCCTGTAGTGCTTTTTTCTTTTTTTTAGATTTTTTTTTATTGGGGGATGGGAACAGCGCTGGGGAATTGGGGGAAGGGGAACAGACAAGTTGCTGTCCTTTTGTTCTTCAGTCTAGTTGTGGAGGACGTTGCTTCACTGGCCCAAGTTGGCACCATCATTGCGCTCTTCCCGGGCGAGGCAGATCAGTTGCCGGCTTCTAGACGGCCACTCACTGCGGCTGCTGGCCGCTCACACTGGCTGCTGGCAATACACGGCAGCCCATGGCAACCCACTGCAGTAGGGGCTGCAGCCTACGCCGTCGCCAGCTACTCACGGCAGCCCAGCTCCAGGTTGAGCTGTTGTTCAGCATCGTAGAGGGCAGTGTCAGTGGCCCTCATATGTGGGATCCGAACCGGGGCCCTCTGGCGTCCCAAGCGAGCTCTTAACCAATGTGCCACTCCGCCAGCCCTATAGTGCTTCTTTTCAGTGCACTTTGGTTTACATATGAAGAAAGTGAGGTGCCCCCTGGGGTGAAATGACTTGTCTAAGATCACACAGTGAGTTTATAAAGGGCAGCGCTGGGATTAGAACTTGGGTCACTGGTCTCCTAAGAGAGCTTACTACTTTTTCCTTATACAGTGCTGCTCCCCTAAGGGGATGTGGGGCAAAGGCCTGGGGATCACATCATAGCACTTTGGGGTTAGAGAGAGGGCCTTAGAGATTATCTTATCCATCCTCCACCCTTGACTGATGAGAAAAGTGAGGCCCGGGATGCTTAACTGACATGTCCATATTTAGATAGAGCTACCACGGAGCAGGAGTAAACCCACCTGTCCTGAATCAAGGTCCCAGGTCCTTTTTACACTACTATGCAAAACTTCTAAATTGCCTTTTGTCCTATGCAAATCTAAAGCCTCACTCCAAATGCCAGTAGCAGTTTACATTTAAAAACAACTGGTTTGGGGAGTTTTTGCCCAAATGCAATCTTGTTCTCTTTCTCTCTCTCTCTGTCTCTCTCTTGCTCTCTTTCTCTCTCTCAATTCTTAGTAAGGATAATATACTATTATAGACGTGAAGGGAGCTTCAGTGGGAGACCTTGATAGAAAAAGTAAAAATGTGATCATCTCTGAACTCTAGGGAGGTCCTCAAAGCCAGGAAATATTGAGAGGATGGACGGCTTCCTTGCCTATCCCAGTTAGCTCACCACTCGTTCGGCCCCACTCACAACCTTACCTTCCCAAGGCCCAGCCTTCCCTTGGCAGCTGCATCTGGTGAACACCAACGGAAATCCCTGGTATTTTTCTTTGCATGCAACCAACCATGGAGATGTAGGTCAGGCATTGCTGGCCTGGCAGTTACAGCAGCTCTAGCTTTACCCCCTGCACCTGCAGCCATGTTTGCCGAGCCCCATGGGGATGGCAAAAGGATGTTTCCCTTCAGACAGAGATCAAATCCTCAAGAGTCCATGTGGGCGGAGCTGGCTGGGACTTAGGGGGGTGCTGGAATAGACCATCTGGAATGTGGGGGACTAGGAGGGTGACTCCGTTTCTTTCCCCTTAATATCTGACGCCTGCTGTGAGTAGCAGCAGGGTTGACAGTGCCTCCGCTCTGCTCAGCTCAGCTCAGCTCAGCTCTGCTTAGAGTCGTCATCACTAATGGAGAAAACTGGAAAGGTCCCACCCTTCCCTTGGGCCCCCAGGCCTGCACCTGAACCCCAACGCCTGTCTGGTGTTTACTGGATTGAAGCTGCCACCCTTTGGGACCTAGCCTGTTTTCATTTCTGCTCTCAGCTGTCTCTGGTCTCCACAGACCTCACCTACAGGTTTCTGCGTGTCCTTCCCCCATGATGCAGCCCCATGAGGCTCCTCCAGCCTGGTACGCTCCTCTTTGGCCTTTGTTCTCTTCAGCACAGCTGCCAGTTCTGTGCCTGCCCCTGGGGAGAGCTCTCCTAGCCCCTCACCCAAGCTTGGTTGGTCCAATCTAGCTGCACCCTTTCCAAGAGTCAGTCTCTGTCTGCACCCTGGGGGGTTGGGGGGCGGGGCTATGGTTCCAAGGTACAGAGGGGACACCTATGTGGCTGCTTTGAACTGGCCTCCAATTTGCTGGCTCTCCTGTCCTGAGTTCTATTCTACCCTGGGCCTCATGTATATCCCCTTTGTAAAGATGTGGGACCAAGATTGGTACATGTACCATTGCTCTGCGAGATAACTTATAGGTAATATGCAAATGGACATATTTTTATTTTAATAGTCAATGTTTTTATTTTACATTGATTTCCATCTGTGGCAAATGATACTAATTTTTTATTTATAGTAGAAATAATATCAGTTGCCTTTTCATTTCATTTATGTATTTAGCAAATACTCAGTGTCTGCTCTGTGCCAAGCACTATTCTAGCTACTGGGGATGTCTGTCTTCATGGAGTTTACATTCTGAAAAGAGAGAGGGAGGGTGGGGGTGGAGGGTGGCTAGGCAGGTTATGGTATTTGTGTTTTGTTTTGTTTTGTGTTTGTGTTTTTGTAAGATTTTATTGGGGAATCGGGGGAAGGGGAACAGACAAATTGCTGTCCTTTTGTTCTTCAGTCTAGTTGTGGAGGACGTTGCTTCACTGGCCCAAGTTGGCACCATCATTGCACTCTTCACGGGCGAGGCAGATCAGTCTCCGGCTTCTGGACAGCCGCTCACGGCGGCTGCTGGCCGCTCACGCTGGCTGCTGGCTACACACGGTAACCCATGGCAGCCCACTGCAGCAGGGCCTGCAGCCTACGCCATTGCCAGCGACTCACAGCAGCCCAGCTCCAGGTTGAGCTGTTTGTTGTTCAGCATCTTAGCTGTGGAGGGCAGTGTCACTGGCCCTCATGTGGGATCCGAACCGGGGCCCTCTGGCGTCCCAAGCCAGCTCTTAACCATCGCGCCACTCGGCCGGCTCGGTATTTGTTTTTTAATAAAGTGATTTGGAGAGGCTTCTCTGAGGAGGAGGCCTATGAGCAGAAATCTGCATGACCCGAGGGAGGAAACCATGTAACACTATGGTAAGAGCATGCCAGACAGCGGGAGCAAGTACAGAGACCCCGGGGTGAGAAGGGTGTGCTTGGCATGTTTGAGGAGATGAGTATGATTTGAACAGAGTGAGCAGAGGGGACAGTGGTAGAAGGTCAAGGTTTGTGTGAGCCATGGTGAGACACACTGGCTCTTACTCTGGGTGAGACGGGAAGGCAGTGGGAAGTTTTGACCAGACAAGATCCAACTCCTTTTAGAAGGACCCTTCTGTCTGCTGTGTGGTGAGGGACCATAGCAGGAGGTAAGAAGCTGGGAGACCAGTAAGGAGGGTGTTACAACAATACAGGCAGAAAATGATGTTGGCTTGGACCAAATGATGGCGGGAGAGGTGGTGAGAAGTAGTGGATTCTGGATCAATTTTGAATACAGGTCCAAAGGAATTTGCTGACAGATCAAAGCTAGAGAGTATTTACGAATGACTCCAAAGTGTTCCAGACTTTAGTGCCTGGAATGATGAAGCTACTACCATTTACCAAAAATGGGAAAAGATGCAGAAAGAAGAGGTTTGGGGGAGGGTTAATAATTTTCAATACATTTACTTAAATGTTTTAAAGTGAGTCAATTGATAGAAAAATGTTCATAATAATGATACGTGGACAGGAACAATACAGTGATGGCTGAAATTGTGGATGGGGTGGACCAGATGTGTCTCTGCTTCCTTCCAGCTCTAAAATTCTGCTTTGGTGATTTCAGACCTCACAGTCTCCCATTGATGAAAAATGGGAACTTGAGACTCAGCCTAGAATGTAGCTGATGCAGAAGGAATGACAAGAGAGAAATCCCTTAAGCCAGGCTTACCTCGTGTTAATTTGGAAGGACTTGGGAAGTTTTTGCACACATCCTGGCCTCCTGGCATTGCCTCATTCACTCACTCACTCACTCACTGAACACCTTCTGCCTAGTAGGCCCTGGAGACAACACAGGTCTGATGCCCTCCCCCTCCTAATACAAAGCAAGCTATCTCTACCTTCACCGTCACCCCAGGCGTGGCCTGTCCATGGCCCTGCATTTACCTGGAGTTCGGGTGATGTGTTTGCTGAAAGTGGGCAGTCACAGCCCAGGCAGACCCTGCCCTCCCTTTGTCTCTTCCCAGTTCCTCCTTCCTTCTCTTATTGACATCTGCCCTTCAGTGCCTGGGAGCAAATGGTTTTGCCTTTATGGGAGCAGAAATGGTTTGTCTTACTTCATTCCATAGGGTTCCCATAGTTATTAGGCTGGGAAAAAAAAATCCTCAAAGGCTTTTCCCCTGCCTTTTGTAGATGAGAAACAGAAGGCCAGAGAGGCAAGCAACTCTCACAGTCCACATCCTACCCATCAGCACATCCTTTCAGCTCTACTTTTATTATTTTTATTTTTGTTTTTTGAAGATTTTATTGGGGAATTGGGGGAGGGACCAGTGTTGGGGAATTGGGGAAGGGGAACAGACAAGTGGCTGTCCCTTTGTTCTTCAGCCTAGTTGTGGAGGACGTCACTTCACTGGCCCATGTTGGTATTACCACTGCGCTCTTCCCGGGTGAGGCAGTCGCTCACTGGCCATTGGACGGCAGCTCACGAAAGTGTACGTCAGCTGCCAGCCAGCCCCACTGCAGGCTATGCCATCGCTGGCAACTCACAGCAGCCCAGCTTCAGGTCGAACTGTTGTTCACCATCTTAGCTGTAGAGGGCACAGCGTCACTGGCCCTAAGGTGGGACCTGAACTGGGGCCCTGCTGCTCAGAGCTGGCGTCCCAAGCCAACTCCTAACCAACACGCTACTCAGCCAGCCCCTTTCAGCTCTACTTTTAAAAATAAATTCTGAATCTGACTGCTGCTCACCAGCTTCCCTGGAACTCTTTCTGGCTAAACCAGCATCGTTTTTCTCCTGGATGACTGCATCAGCTCCTCACCAGACCTCTTGCTTCCACTCTTGCCCCTGGAGGTCTCCACCCAGCAGCCAGAGGGACTCTGTTAAAACCAAAGTCAGATCATGTCCCTCCCTGCTCACAATGCTGCAGTGTTTCCATGTCACTTAGAGAACAAACCCAAGGTCTTACATGGCCTTCATGGCCCAGCACAATCTGACCTTTGGCTATTGCCAGACCCCATTGCTACCATTTTCCCCTCGTTCACTGGACTTCAGCCACACTGGTGTCTTTCCTGATCCTGGAACATCCCGAGTATGCACCTGCCTCAGGGCCTTTGCACTTGCTGTTCCCCCTGCCTCTCCTCAGATCCTTGTAGAACCTATTTCCTTCCTTCATTCAGGGCTCTGATCAAATGTCACGTCTTAAAGAAGTTTTCCCTGACCATGGGTTCTTATCCTGCCCTCTTCCATGTTTCTCTCTAACCCATTTTCTCTCATTTATTTTTCCTTTAACACTTATCACCATCTGACACATTTATTTATTGCCTGTCTCTTCCCATTAAATTGTAAACTCATGCAGGTGGGAATTTTCATCTGATTTAGTTGCTGCTTTATCCCCAGCACTTAGCATAGTGCCTGGCATTTAGTGGACATTTAATAAAGATTTATGGAATGAATGAGTGTCCAGAGCTAAGCAGAGCAGCTTGTCTGGCCCTTCCTACAGCCCCACGGGTCAATGCAAAAGGGGTTACGGTCTATCTTGGAAAAGTCAGCTAACAGCTCTACCGAAGCTATATAGTTGGCATCACTCTTGTTTCCAAGATAATGACCAGGTAGTGGGAGGGACTCTTCTTCTACAAGGACGGGCCTTGCAAGGGCTGGGTTGGGGTAGGGGGAAGCACAGAGCAGACATCAGCACACCTCTCCCTTTCCCTACCCTGAGGAAATGCTGCCCCATGGGAGCCTTCAGCTTGGAGGTTTGGGCATTGGGGGAGTGTGCGTGAGAGCACTCACATGTACACACACACACAGGGAGGGAAGGGAAGGGTGGTACAGGGATTCTCTCCCGCCCCCAAATCCTCCAGAGCTGTTGCCTTCTGCTGTGGAATTCCAAGCATTTCCAATCAGATAAAGGTGGCTGAAAATACCAGGGACTTGTCTGGACTAGTTGGAGGCGGTGCTGGGGTGAGGAGGTTGAGGCCACAGGGGCAGAGACCAGCAAGGTCTGACCTGTCCGAGGAGCTTGCCCTGAGTCACATGTGCCATTGCCCTTTTCCCCTGGAACCCTGCAGGTTTGAGGGCAAGGCTCAGCAGGCTTTGGGATGGAGGAGGATCACTCTTACGTGGCTGCAAGTCCGTCTGCTCCGCAATGTCGCCTCCTTTCCACACTCATTACTGGATCTTTTGGATACCCTTGAGAAAGAGAACCCAGGTGGTCACTCACACGTCCATATGTGAGTTACTTTCATCCTCCTCACTCTGCAGCCCTAGTAGGAGCCCTTTGAGACGATTCCCTTCATTTTACAGATGGGGAAGGTCTCAAGCTTTCTCTGCATCCCAGATATGGGACTGGACTCACCCTAAGCAAAACCAGTGGCAGAGCTGGGCCATGAAACCCACATCTGCTGACGCTCAGCTTCGCACTCTTTTCTTCACAGCATGCAACATTTATCACCACCAGACGAGACAGTGGGGACAGCTTTGGGTGGAAAGGAGGGAGTGGCTGCTTTGGACTATGGAGTACTTGGAGGCAAAGACCCCCGAAGGAAGCAGAGTTTTAGGGAAAGGTTTGGTCCCAGAAACCAAGCTCCTGTTCCTTGTAGGTTATCGCAGTCCCTCCTGCCTGTTGCCTCAACACAATGCAGAAGATGCCTTTTCCAGAACCTTCCTATAGTTTTCTGTCCCCTGAGTAGGAGAGAGCTCAGCAGAGGGACCAGTGTGGGCAAAGGTCCTGAGGCTGAGCAGAACATGGCATGTGAGATTGAAGGAGCCTGGCCTAGACAAAGCTGAGGAAACCCTGCACGGTCTGGCAGACCATGCAGAAGGCTCTAAGACTCAAACTGAGCTTTGGTCTAATGAAGAAGAGGAATAATAGCTGCCATTTACTAAAAGCACTAGGTACTGTGTAGAGTTCTAAGAGACTTACATGTATCGAATCCTCACCGTGTTCTTGTGAAATTAGTACATTTTTAATCCTCATTTTATATATGAGATCCACAGCTAAACATCTTAGTCTAGTTGCAAGACTTATTGGGTACCTGCCTCCTCTTTGTTTGCTCTGGCAGCCCAGCATGGTGGAGAAATAGAAGTTAATTTGTCACCACCCTTGGCCTCATCCAGATAGCACCGCCATTTTACAAATGAGGAAACTGATACTCAGAGAGGAGCAAGACCTGGTCCAAGGCCCAGAGCAAGGCCAGCAAAGCCTCCTCCGCCAGCCCGTGTTGCCTTCTTGGACAGCCCTTGGACAGAGTTGGAGAAGAGCAGCTGAGGCGAGAGGAGCAAAACTAAGGTCCAGCCAGTGGGGCGAACTCGAGGGAAAGAGGCAGAGGTTTCCAACAGAGCTGTCCGAACAGGCAAGTTTTCCAGTGGAGCTGTCCGAAGATGAAATGCTCCACTCGGGAGGGAGGGAGCCCCTTAGGACAAGTGTGTAAGCAGAGAATGCCCTAGAGAGGATTGTGAACCCCCATGGTTATGGACCATCTGGAGTGAAACAGACCCACTATGTGACCTGGGGGCTCCACCTTTCTGAGCCCCATCTGGGCAGTGACGATGTTGGTGGTGAGCTTGAGCATCACGGGAAAGGTTGGATAGCTGTGTTGTCAAGTCACTTTTGAGCCTCTGGCTCTGTTTCAAGGGTGACCCTTGGTCCTTCTCACCCTGGACACTGGGAGAAGAGTAAACGGCTGTGGCAGAAGAGGGAGTCACCAGGGACGGGATGAAGGAGGGTTGACATGAGGGAGGCCTTCAATTCCAGGAAATGAACGCATATGAGCATGGAGCAGCCACCCAGGAGCCATCAGTGCCTGGGCTCTGGAGCCGGACCGCTGGACTCAGATCCCAGCTCCGCCATTTGTGAACTGTACGGCCTTGGGAAGGTCCCTTGAACTCTGTGCCTGCCTCCTCACAGAGAGCCGTAGTGGCACTTAACTTCATGGGGTTAGTGTGATGACTAAGTGAATTTGTGTACACGATGAAGCTCTTAGCACCATGGTAAGTGCTCAGTAAATATCAGTCACCACTCCCAGAGAAGGAGGTTATGAGCCCCTAAATGAGCATCTGTGCCCCCAGTAAATGCTTTCCTGAATCCTCTCTCTGCCTCCAGGGCTAGCACCCTGGCTCTGAGCTGAGGAGATGGAGAGCCCATAGCACTGCTGGCCCTGATAGCTTTCTTGAATCTCCAGTGAGGTGTTATCTCCTCCGGGCACAACCACTTCCTTTCTGAGAAATGAGCACATCTGTGAGGCTTCGCTTCTTAGAACTAATGGTGGGGGATAAGGTGGGGGAGGAGAGGCAGGCAGCTTACAGGCAGAGTTGGAGAAAGATTAAAACAAAGTTTGCTGTGAGGATGCCTTCAAATACTCCCTAAAGCCCAGATGGCATGTTCCCCCCACCCCCATGACACCCCCTTCAGCGAGTAACACCAAGGTCATCTTGCTTTACCAAGTGCTTTTGTCCCCTGATCTCACCACCACTGCCTTCTGGGTGGAGTCAAAGCAGGAGTAGGCTCAGAAGTAGAGGTTTGCTGTGGCGCCCACAGCTGGGCTGGCTAGACTGAAGCGTCAGCCCCAGCAGGCCGGCCTCCCATCTCTTTGCTCCTGCTCCATCCAATGAGCTGCCTCTGAGTTGCCCACATCCAGGCCATGTTCCCCCAGGAAAGCTAAAGGAAGTGGATTCCAACCACAAACCTCACTTCTTCCGAGTCCCCGCCTGCAGCACCCTGCTGAGAGAGTGATAAGGCCTCTCTTTACCCCACCCCTCCTTCCTGCCATCTCCCAAGGATCTCCTAACAAGGCCTCCTTGGTCTACTCAGCAGGCATTTATCAGCCTCTCCCCTCGGGGAAACTGAGGCCAGAAGCAGAAAGTGACTCTGCAAGTGACTCTGTCAGCCTGCCCATGCAGGACCGTGATGAGGCCGGAGCAAAGTGCAGTCCTAAAGTCCCTGACACTTTTTCTGGGCTGCTAGAGCCCCTTCCTCTTCTCCACCTACCTCTTTCCCAAAATAACCAAGCAGGAAGGAAGCGGTGGGCCTGGGCTCTGCAGAGTCACCCTAGAGGAAGGAAGGGTTCGTCTGGCACAGGCGCTTGTTCCGCACTGAAGCCAGGACGGAAGGGTTTCACTTTCCCTCCTGGTCGTCACATCCTTTTCCTGTGGCACCCAGTTCCCCTCAGCTGGCTGGGGGCCAGAGCTCATTCATTCAGCTGGTGGCCTCAGGCCACCTTCCCCCTCCTAGAGGGACTCAGGACTATATCCCTGTCCCAGAATGTGGGGTTTGCTGCTGCACATGCTGGGACTTGAAACTGGCTTCCCCACTTACCCATTTTGGGCAGCTCTCGGTATCTCTGAGCCTCAGTTTACCCCAACTTAGAATGAGGACCTCCTTCCATAACAGAAGTGTGTGGGCCTGGACCACAGTGGGCCTGGAGAAGTATCGTGCTTTTGCAAATGAGCAGAGTGCTGTATCGAGGTTAGGAGCAAAGACACTGCATTCGGGTTGTTGGTGCAGGTAACCCAGCGAGGTCACCAGATTCATTTAGAATGGTACCTGCTGTGTTCCAGGTACAGTACCAGGTTCTGCAAATACACGTTTCAAAACCACGCACAGTCCAGAAGCGAAGACAGGACAAAAAATAATCACTCAGGTTACGATGATGGTGCATGTAATCAGGGAATATGGCCCAGTCAGGACAAAATGCTTTTTTAGCTCAGTGCCTGGCATAGGTAAAATACCCCAATGTATAATAAAGGTCCGCTGCTGTAACAATTATCTTTTTATTGTTATTTAACAAGTGAGGACACCAGGAGCCAGAGAAGTGAAGTGACCTGCTCAGAGTCACACGTCTAAGAAGTGTGGCAAAGTGGGAGGTGAAAGGGGAAAAGAGTGGGAATTGGAGGACTGATCAGATTCAAGCAGGGACTGACTGCAGCCCCTGACAGGGTGGGTGGTCTGCCAGTACATGGGCCACTGCCCCAGGGACATCGTTGTGCCAGCCTTTTTCCTGACTTCTCTAGGGTTGCCAGTGGCTAAGGGTGACCTGCATTGTTCAGTTGGCTGCCTCTGGGCAGAGATCTAGCTGAAGTCAGTCTCTGCATGTCTGGATGAGTCCCTGGCTTCAGACATGGGTCAGACTTGGTCCCTGCCTACATGAGCCCCCTGACTGATAGGGGTGACCGACACACAGACAGGAGCCTCAGCCTAGGGCCACTCTGCCTCTACTTCCCGCATCAGGGCCTTTGCACTGGCTGCTTCTGCTGGAGCATGCGCTTTTTCACCCAAGATTATTGATCTCCCTTGGCCACCTCCACCTTGTCATTCAGGTCTCAGCTCAAAAACCTCACTTCCCGGGCCGGCCAAGTGGCACATTGGTTAAGAGTTGGCTTGGGATGCCAGAGGACCCCAGTTCTGATCCTACATATGAGGGCCAGTGACACTGCCCTCTACAGCTAAGATGCTGAACAACAGCTCAACCTGGAGCTGGACTGCCGTGAGTCGCCGGCAACGGCGTGGGCTGCAGCCCCTGCTGCAGTGGGTTACCATGGGCTACCGTGTTTTGCCAGCAGCCGCCATGAGCAGCCGTCCAGAAGCCGGCGACTGATCTGCCTCGCCTGGGAAGAGCGCAATGATGGTGCCAACTTGCTCTAGTGAAGCGACGTCCTCCACAACTAGACTGAAGAACAAAAGGACAGCAACTTGTCTGTTCCCCTTCCCCCAATTCCCCAATTAAAAAAAAAAAAAAATCTTAAAACAAAACAAAACAAAAAAAAAACCTCACTTCCCCAGAGAGACCTCTGAGCACTCCACCTACATCAGTCCCCCAGGTATTCCCTGTCACCTCCCCATGACTTAGTGAGTTCAAAACCCCATCACCTCTGAAATTGTTCTGTTTCTTATTCTCTCTGCTTCCCACTAGGACAGTGTTTCTCAACCTTTTTTCCTTATCACCACTGCCTAAGGAGTCTTTCTAGACTTTTTTTTGTCCTAATTGCCCTCCCACGACATTTGAATACCACAGCTGTATTGTGTATCTCTATATGTGCTGCAGCCCCATGGAGAGCCACAAGCCACTGTAATGTGCAAGAATTTTTCACTTCGCCCAGTTGGAGGTGGTATCACCCCCACTGAGCTTGCATACACTAGAACACAGGAAGCTTGCCTGTCTTGCTCACTGCTGTCTCCAGTGCTGGGCTTGGAGCATGGTAGGTGCTCAGTAAATATTTGTGGTGTGAATGGAAATCCATAAACCCTGGGAGCACGTAGGAAACATTCATCCCGGAGTTAAAGGAGGGACCAGTAGGGCAGGTCTCTGGGAAGACAGGACTCCACAGTGGAGTCTTGCAAGCTGAGCAGGGCTTGGCTAACTGAGGAAGGGAGACGCAGGAAGGGTGGCCAGTTAGAGGACACGGCATTGGTGAAGGCACAGGAAGCGCTATGGAGCCATTCCTCGTGTGTGACCAGGACTGTGGAAGGCCTCGGTGTCTCCTGGGGACCCTGGTCCTTGTCTCACCATTCTGAAGGGCCCCGATGCCAAGTCGGGAGACCCCAATTCCTAGTCCCATTTCTACCACAAACTGACTGTGTGACACTGTAGAATGGGCAGGTGGGTTGGCCTTGATGGCTTGTGGGGTCTGCCTGGCTAGGAGTCCATGATTCTCCCGTGGGAGAATTAACCACTGCCTCTCCCCCGTGGCCGTGAAAACCCCCACGTGAATCCCCATAGTAGCGGTCACAGTTACAAAGACACTTCCCCCATTTGCTCTCACCCAAGCTGAAGATGCAGACAGTGTCTGAGGTCTGGGTCTCCTGAAAGCCTGTGTGACATCAGAGACCTCCCTGTAACCCACCCTTACATCTTACCTCCCTGCCCACCATGCCAGCTCTGGCTGAAACCAGTGGGAGCCACTAAGGAACACTGGGGGCTTATCTCTGCT
This sequence comes from Hipposideros armiger, assembly GCF_001890085.2. NCBI lineage: Eukaryota > Metazoa > Chordata > Mammalia > Chiroptera > Hipposideridae > Hipposideros > Hipposideros armiger. Next base: position 3,296,308 of record NW_017731444.1, on the reverse strand, counting down.
ATTCCAGACTGGGCTGCTCTGCAGTCCTGTTTATTTATCCAGAGCAGCCGCCCGCCGAGAAAATGGCTGTGTTTGTTTCCAAGTGTGTCGTGTGAACCGTGGGCTAAATATACCCACACCACTGCCTCCCAGCACCCGCCCTGGAACAGCACGCCCCATTTTGCTCGTGCTCTCTCTGCAAAAGCAATCCCCAGAATCCACAGCCCTTGGAAGCCCTACTCTCCCCTCCCCAGGAGAAGGAGCTCCTTGAAGTAGAGACGGAGCTTAGCTTGTCCAGGCCAGGAATGCACACGTGGGGACTGGTCAGCGCACAGCCTTGTTCTCTATGGCACCAAAATGAGAATGTTCCCTCCACCCTGGAATGACTGTTCCTGGACAGTGAGTGCTTTGTGACAGGGCCTGTTTACTCCAGCCCAGCCCTACAGCCGAAAATGTCTGTGGCTGCCAGCCCTCTACTTCAGGAAAGTTCCCATCGAGGGAGCCAGGCCTCTCCCACTTTGGCTACAACCCCAGTGTCCCTGGTTTCTTGTGGGACATTTGGCCCCTTGGGATAGATGACCAGGGCCTTTTGGCCATGGCCTCCTTTCTCCCATGCTCCCCACAGCCCAGGACTCTACCCCCTCACAGCTCCATCTTTTTTGTGACTCCACCTGGACCTACTTCGTTTGGGATCAGAAAAATTAAAACTCTTCTAAGAATTTTCTTGTCTGCCAAGAGCCATGGAGACTGACCAGCATGAAGGGGGAGAGACAGGGTAACATATCCACACCAGCCATGCCCGGGCAGCGACAAGACCAAGAGTTAGGAGGCTGGCTGTTGCCACTGCCCTTCTCTCCCCAGCCCAAGGCTCCACCTCCACCCCGTCCCCACATCCCTTTTCCAGGGAATCCGTTCAGCACTAGTGACAAGACAGGTCCACCCCAGTCCCCACACAGGGACTGCCCTGCGGGAGCCGGGCAGTCCTGAGTTCTGATCCTGGCTTTGCCACCTGTTAGCTGGGTGGCCCCAGGCAAGGTCTTCCCTACTGTAAACCTCAGTTGTCTCATCTGTGAAATGAGGTTCAAATCTCTAGTCTGGGGATTCTAATGAAGGTGAAATGAGATAACAGTGACTGGCACAAAGCAGGCATGCAATACCCTTGTTCTACTCATGTGTTTATTGACCACCAACCATGTGCCAGACACTGCTGGGCACTGGGTGCATAGACGTGAGACAGGATCTCTGCCTCATCAAGCCACGTCTAGTACAGGAAATTAAGTATAGAGTCTGGTTATGAAAAGTGCTAAGAAGAACAAAGCAAGGTAAGGAGATAGTAAGAGAGATGGGGGTGGGTACCACATTAGACACAGTGGCCAGGGAAGGCCTCTCTGAGGAGATGACATTTGAGCAGAGTCGGGAGTGAAATGAGGGAGTGAGGCAGCAGACCATCTGGGGTCAAGTGCTCCAGGAAGCAAGAACAGCGAATTCCCCAGCTCAGCAGATATTCGAGGAACAGCAAGGAGGTTGGTGCTACACATGGAATGTGCAGTGGGGAGGGGCCCAATCCCGCTGGGCCTTGCTGGCCATGGTAGGGCCTCCACTCCAGGTGTGATGGGAAGCCTTGGGAAGGTTGAGAGCCTAGAGCCATGTGGGCCATGTGGAGGGGCTTTCCCCACCTGCCTGCTTTCCCCTTTTCCCCAGCAGATGGGAAGCTTTCTGGTAAGGAGTCGGGCTTAGGCGTCACTGCTTCCTCCCTAACGGCTTCATGTTCAGAATTCTTTGAGTCAAGTTGGCAGCTCAGTGCACATGGCACTCTTCTAGGGTAACAGGAGTATGAACAGAAACAACACTGGCTTTCTAAGTGCAAGGGAAAGCCGTGGAGGACCTAAGCACAGGCTTGCCATGATCTGATCTCTGTTTTTAGAAATCTTCACTGTGTGGAACATGGACTTGGGGGGGCACGAAGACCAGCAGTGGGGCCGGGCAGGTGTCAGAGTGAGCAGACTAGCCAGGTAGGACCTGGGGCCAGCTGGAGATGGAAGCCCTGTCTGAGGGAGCAGCCACCACTCAGCCAGTTGGGACCAGATGGAAATGTGAGCCAAGGGTGTGAGCTTTTGGTGGAGAGGCCAGAACACGGGCTCCGGAACCAGCCAGTGATTCATGCCCTCCCTAGACACACACAGCACACTGATTTTTAGGTTCCAGACACCAGGCTTGGATCCTGGTTCCACCCCTGACAAAGCTGGGTGACCGAATCAAGTCCCTCCTTTCTCAGAGGCCCAGCTGGGAGACAGCCTGCTGTGCAGCATTGTTGGGAGGATTAAAGGACAAATGGGGTGGGAAGCTCATCATTAAAGGGTGCGCCAAGCTCCCTGCTCCCTGCCCCACAGGCTGGCTCCACCCTGGGCTGGGTAACTTAACCCGAAGCTCCTCCCTCCCGGTATCATGTGCTCCCCTTGTGACTGTCTTCTGAGGGCTGTTGCTCACCTCTTCCTGAGCCCAGAGTCATGCCCCCTGCGGTGGGGGACCGGGACCGATCTCAGACCCATCCCAGCCCTGCATGGTTGTTACCCTCTACTCTGCCCTGCTCTGCCTACCCATCAGCCTGCCCTGGGCAGAGGCTCCCTCCAGAGGAAGAGCCCCAGACCGGCTCTGCCCCTGAATCACTCTGGAAATTGACCCTGTCCCTTTTCTCTCCTTCCCTCCCTCCCTCCATCACAGCAGTGGAATGGTGAGGCTTTCTCGGCCTCTACTCCAAGCTGCTTTGGCTTCGAGACCACACATCGTCCAGCTGTCACTCACCTCTGCGCCCTCTCTCTCCTACCCCTCCCTCTTCTGCACTGCTCCAAACGTTTGGCCTGCCCATCCCTGTCTCACCTGAGCTTCCGGAGTGCCACTTCCCAGCTGACTTTGCACAAAACTCTTTCCCTACTTTGCACCTGTTTTCTCGGCAATAAAATGGGTTGGTCATCCTCAACTGTGGAGTCAGGGAGGGCATCCCTTGACCCTTTATCTGGCCCAGAGTGGGCACGGATGGCTACTTTTTCAAATCACCAAGGCCATCGTATGCAGGTGGCCCTCTTTCTCCCACCCACCTACATTACTGTTTGAGGACTCACACAGCACCCTCCCTTCTCTTCTCCCTGCAGGACACTTTTGTGGACCTCTACGGGAACGATGCAGCAGCCGAGAGCCGGAAGGGCCAGGAGCGCTTCAACCGCTGGGTCCTGACGGGCGTGACTGTGGCCGGCGTGGTTCTGCTGGGCTCGCTCTTCAGTCGGAAATGACCAGACACTGACCACCCACTCCCTCCCATCCCTTCCTGCCCCCACCACATCCCTCCTTCCAGCCACCGTTGCCACCAGGAGAACCACTACGTGCAGCCCATGACCACCCATCCAGCACAGGGTTGGGCCTAGACATGGTCCCCCGCAGTTAGTTTTCTAGAATCTATCATGCTTTTGTGAGAGCCGCCTTCCCCCACACCTCAGTTCTCCTGGCCTCATAACCCACAAATTTCCCCCAAAATCTGCCCCATGAAAGCTGGTAGATGTGTGGGGGTTTGTGGCTGGGGGCTGGAGGGCCCTGCCTATTTGGTGGAACCCCCTTACTCCTTAGCCTCCCCGAGAATGCTTTCCTGCCAGGGAGCTGGAAACTTTTCTGACCCTTTTTCCCAGAAAGACTAGATTGCCTTCGTTTTGATGTTTGTGGCCTCAGAATTAATCATTTCTTATTCCTCTCCCCCACCCCCCAGGACCTGGGCTCCCCTCCCTTTCATCCCCACCCTACAATAGCCACTTAGGGGCCACTTCTGAGTAATTAGGGATTCAGGCTGCTTGGGATAAAGAAACAGGACCAGGACCCCCTCCCCACCTCTGGCCTGGCCAAATTCCCCACTCCCAATCCCAGTGTCCTCTAGAGGCCTCTGGCTAGAGGCCAGCCCCACCCAGGAGGGAAGGGGCTGTAGCTGCAGGAAGCACCCCATGCCAAAGCTAGGGTGGCCCCTGCAGTTTAGCACTACCCCAGTCCCCACCCCCCCTCCCCTGGCTCCCATGACCATGACTGAGGGACCAACTGGGCCCGAGACAGGTGCCCCAGAGCTGTTTATGGCCTCAGCTGCCTCACTTCCTGCAAGGAGATCAGCCTGTGGCATGCCTTGGGCTGCTGCCCATGGGGTCCAGGGGTTCAGGGGCCTTGGCCCAGAGGTGAAGGGGAGCTACAGGGAGCAGCTATGGGAGCCCTAGGGTCTTCCCTACCTCAGGCAGGAAGGGCAGGAAGGAGAGCCTGGTGCACAGGGTGGAGGTGGGGCTGGCTGGAGGGGCCAGTCCTCCCTGGCCAAACAGATGCGTGCCCCACCCCCGTTCAGCCTGGGCAGCCGGGCTGCCAGGTCAGAGTGGCCTGGCCAGGAGCCCTTCAGGCCTCACTCTCTCCTCTGCTCCACCCATGGCCTGTCTCATCCCTGGGGGTCCTGGCCTAGCCTGGCCACCCCGGGCTCTCTGCTGTACATATTCAAGACTAGTTTTTATTCCTTGTGAAGATGATATACTATTTTTGTTAAGCGTGTCTGTATTTATGTGTGAGGAGCTGCTGGCTTGCTGTGCGTGTGCACGTGGAGAGCTGGTGCCCAGAGATTGAACAGCCTGATGCTCCCTCCCCTGCCCTGGTCCGGGGAAGCCAGCCGGGGGTCCTGGCTCCTGAGGGGCACCTGTCCCTCCCCCAACCCCCACCCCACACTTGTTCCAGCTCTTTGAAATAGTCTGTGTGAAGGTGAAAGTGCAGTTCAGTAATAAACTGTGTTGACTCAGTGAACAAAGGGCCTGGGCTCATGTGTGCTCCAAGACGGGAGAGAAGGGGCTGCTTGGCTGACACGTGCCAGGAGCGCTGGGTACTGGTGCTGGCTCTGCCCTCAGGCGGGGGCCTTGGACAAGTTCTTTCCTCCCTCTGGGCCTGAGTTGCCCCACATGTACATCGACCGGGTTTTTATTGAGCACTTGCTGTATGCTGGACAGTAGGGTGGTTCATGAACAGGGCAGATAGTCCCTGCCCTCAGGAGCGGACATCCTAGTGGGAGAAACAGTCATAGCCAGGGGCATAGTCCTAGACACTGGAGAGCCTACAGTGAACAAAGGAAGCCCTTGCCTTTGTGGCGCTTCCATTCTAGTCTTGGAGACCGACAGACTGGACAAATACAAGGATCGCTGCTGCCGGGCAAAGATGGAAACGGGATGACCATGAGGAAGTATGGCAAGACTTCAAGGACTTAGTGGGGAAGGAGATAAGAAAAGGTCAGAGTTGAGATAACATTTTAAAGATAGCTCCATGGAGTAAGAAGAGTTTTTGGAATTGTGATGCCATTTTAGTTACAAAATGTCTGAGGCCAGCACTACCCAAGAGGCTCATTGTGCGTGTTCCAACAGCATTTAATAAGGGACCTGAGTTTGGGAGTCAGGGAGGGCCCCCTGGAAGCAGTGACCTCAGAGCCTGAAGAAGGTTAAGAGTTAACTAAAAGAAGGGGGGCTGGCAAGAAGAGTGTACTGAAGAAGCAGCTCAGGATGAGCAAGAGAGAGATTCCGGCCGAAGGAAAATTGGTGTGTCTGGAGTTGAAGGGGCTCCTGAGAGAGGCCAGAGAGATGGCGTGAGGGGACTGAACTTGATCCCGAGGGCAGCGAGAGCCAGAGGAAGGTTGTAAGTCGGGGAATAATATGCTCCCTTAGAGCCTCCAAAGCGCCCTCTGGCTGCTGTGTAAAGAAGGTTCTGGAGGGGGAACAGTGGAAAAGAAGCCATGGTTTGGTGAACGCCCCCGTTCTGAGGGTGGACAGGTCCCGTGTGTATCCTGGGTCACCATTGCTAGTCTTCTTGCCCCTCTATGAAATGGGTGTGATGGCAGTACCCGTCTCACGCGATGGTGGTCAAGATTGAATGAGATAACCCAACAGAACTTGGGGGAGGACTAGATGTTGGGGGGAGAGGGGTTGCAGCGACGACCCCGCCGGGACGTGGGCTACCCAGGAGCAGGGAGGAGGCGCTCCTCGCGAAGTTCCAAGTGGCTGCGGCCAGAGGACGGGGAGGGGTCTGGAAATCGAGCAAGGACTCCCAGGAGCGGGCTTGACTGCCCCCTGGTGGCCGGGGGATGCGACCTGAAAGCCCCTCCCACCCCAAGATGCCCTCGCGCAGGGCCTAGGACCTGTCTCCCGCCTGGCCAGCTTTCCCCGCTGTCCTCCATCCTCCCTGTTCACCAGAAAGTCGTCTGCACTTCCAACCCTTGGGTACTGGGTTCAGAGCTTGCCACGGCTCTCCCGGGGCCCTGGATCACCATTCTGACCAAAGCCTCCAGCCTCTCACCCACCCCTATGACCATGAAGCGTCCCTGGCCCTTGGCCCTTTACCTAGCCACTCCAGTCCCTTCCCCAGATTTTTTATATTCTTCCAGAAACGTCTTTTCACATACAGGCAAATACATAGATATCAGTATATTCTGAGCCTCTTTCTCTCCCCCCTCCCCCCCCGCAAAATGGTAACAGACGCACTGTGCCTTACTTTTTACACCGAAATAATATATCCTATAGAAGTTTCTGTGTTCATATGTGAATCCCCATGTACGCATCATGTAGCTTCAACAGTTAACTCACGGCAGCTTCATTCTTTTTCCTAGTGTAGCTTTCCATAAAAATTTTAACCAGACCTCTAACTCAGTGATTCCCAGACTTAAACATGCCACACACAAAATATTGGAAAGGGAAAGCTAGAAGGGTTTTTGGACTATTTGGGTCCTGGGGGAAAATGCATCCCATTTCTATCCATTGTATTTTATGAGAGACATGAAAGACAACATATTTCCTAGAGAGGATATGAAGTATTAACTTTGATTAAAACATCCAAATACATTATTTTAAAATTTATTTCTTAAGAGACTTGATCTTGTTCCTGTGAATGCAATTTTTTTATATGAGGTTTTATGCTCGAAATACTTTACACAATTCCTGACCAAGGCTTATTAATGATGTTTTCAGATTCTTGGTAGTCAACATCGACAAGAAACTTTGTAACCTCAAGTAGGTTGATAACAAGAATTTTAAACCATTCCAAAGCTTACAATTAAAATTATATTTCAATGTTCAAATAATTCTTCTCTTTCTTTAGTTGACAAATATAATGTAATCAAGTGGATTTCAAATTCAAATTAACTTTTTTGTTTTGGGTAATTTAAAATAATTGTGAGTTTCAGGGCCGGCCAAGTGGTACGTTAGTTAACAACTGGCTTGGGATGCCATCTCTGAGCAGCACGACCCCGGTTTGGATCCCACATGAGGGCCAGTGACACTGCGCCCTCTACAGCTAAGATGGTGAACAACAGCTCGACCTGGAGCTGGGCTGCCTGAGTTGCCAGCGACGGCATAGGCTGCAGCCCCTGCTGCAGTGGGCTGCCATAAGCTACCGTGTGTGGCTGGCAGCCAGCATGAGTGGCCGTCTAGAGGCCGGCGACCTATCTGCCGGACCTGGGAAGAGCGCAATGATAATACCAACATGGGCCAGTGAAGACTCGTCCTCCACAACTAGACAGAAGAACAAAAGGACAGGAACTTGTCTGTTCCCCTTTCCCCCATTCCCCACCGCTGTTCCCCTACCCCAATTCCCCAATTAAAAAAAAAAAACCTTTAAAAAAAATAATAATAATTGTGAGTTTCAGAACACGGAATGATGTAAAGCTTTCGTTTTCTTTTTTTTTGGAGGATGATAACCGATTAAAGCTGGGCAGGCTGTGTAACACAAAGGAAGAGAAGGAGGAAGAAGGAAGGAAGGAAGGAAAGGAAAGGAAAGGAAATTCTAGGCTAATTTACTTATAAGCATGCAAGCCAAAGCTCTAAGTATAATATTAACAAAGCAAATCTAACAACATATAAAAAGAATCATACATTATGACCTAGTAGGATTTATTCCAGGTAAACACAATTGACTCAGTATAAGAAATCTTTTGATGTAATTCATTGTATTGAAACACTAACGAAGAAAATCCTTATGGCATTTCAGTAAACATCAAAGTAGTATTTGGTGAAATTTAAAACCTATTCATGATTTTTCAAAAATCTTTTAACAAGTCAAGGGTTGAAAGTTAGCTTTGACTTTTTTACACTCTTCTGAATTCTATAAAAGTTTAAGATAATGATGGTGTGCATTGCTTGTGCAACTTTTAAAAATTAACAAGTCATTCGAAAAAAAACAGTGACTTACATCATGATCAAATTCATTACATAATGTCCAGTTCTCCATTTTTCTGTCTCCACCATCACAGCCTTTGTCATGAGGCAAAAATAACAAAACTTTTTCTTAATATATATAAAATAATAGAAATGAACTCATATGATCTCTCTAAATTTATGTCTTCTTTGATTTTTTAAATAAATATCTATGCACTGATGTTAGAATTTTTGGAATACGAAGTATTAATTCCCTCCTAAATTATTTAAACAATCCCATCTCAGTAGGTTCACACATGAATAATTAGCCTGATTAATTCCATGATAAAGAGCCTTGTGAAATCTTATGGAATTTAAGTGCTCTAACTACAAAGTTTTAACACAACCACTTTAAAATTTGAGGGTCACTTTTTTTTTAAGATTTTTATTGGGGAATTGGTTGGGGAGGGGAACAGTGTTGGGGAATTGGGGAAGGGGAACATTGTGTTTTTCTAGGACCCATCAGCTCCAAGTCAAGTTGTCCTTCAATCTTAGTTGTGGAGGGCGCAAACTCAGCTCCAAATCCAGTAGCAGCTTTCAATCTTAGTTGCAGGTGAGCATCGTTCACCATCCCATGCGGGAGTCGAACCGGCAACCTTGCTCACCATCTCAGCAGCAGCTCAGCTTGGGCACAGCTCATTGGCCCATGTGGGAATCTAACTGGTGACCCTGTTGCTCAGAGCTCGTGCTCTTAACTAACTGAGCCACTCGGCTGGCCCAAGGAATTCATTCTTAAAACCAAGAAAATGGACACAAGGTAAGAAAAGAGTCTTCTGAAAATAAAAATATATAAACAATGTAGTAGCCTAGCCGACAAGATGGTTTGTAAACTTGTTGCTGAGTGGGAAATGAGCAGTCCCCACATCAGTAAGGCTTGGCTCAAATTGCACTGATATCAAAAACAACCCGTCCTCAAGCAAAACAAAACTGCCCTGTCCTATTGCATTGTAAAAATAATAACAATAAACAAAACGAATGGTAAGGCCCTTATCTCTATACCATGTATGCGGTGGAACATCCCTGTGCAGCTGGTTGGCTCTCCCTTTGAGGCACATCAATCTCACCTAGGCCTCCTGCCATGCCCCCTGGGCACCTGGAAAACAAACTCCTCCAGGGGCTCCATGGACTTTGTGGAGGGTGAGTGACCTTCCCAGATGGGTTCCCACGTGCTCTGAGGTCAAGAGGGAAGACCCCAACCTTGACCGTGCTCAGCTCCTCCTGGTGGGGCAGCAGGGGCCAGAGGAGAGACGGGCTAGTGTAGTGGTTAGGAGCAAGACTCTGCAACTAGATGGCCTTGAGTAGCTGGGTGCCCTTGGACAAGTGACTTAACCTCTCTGTGCCTGAGTTTCTTCACCTGTAAAATGGGGATGATAATTAGACCTACCTGATGCAGATTTAATGCAGATTTTATGCTTGTAAAGTACTTAAGAATGGTATCTGGCACCATAAATACTACATACATTTTATCAGGCTATGTTGCCAGAGCCCCTAACGCCTCACCACCAATGCTCTAAGGACCCCTGGGGGGACTAGTTTGGGGGTTCCAAGTGTCCCAAACTCTAACCTTAGTATGGATATCCCCCAAAAGGATTGAGGTGTAAGCAGCTTTGATCCCAGGGCAGTAGAGATAGTGAGGCAGGGAAGGCGAGGAAGCCAGTACAGGGAGCAATGGCGAGTATGTTGCCACTTCAGGCAACGAGGCTCCTTCCCAGGGGATCCTTTGAAAGACCTGTGGAACATTCTAGGGGCAAGAACACAAGGTACTTATCCACCAAATTCCATCCCTCATTGACTGAGGGCTGCTCCTAGGTTATTTCTCCTCAGCGTTTGGCACTTCCTACCTGCCCCATGCTTGGGCCAAGAATAAAGCTATGGCCAAAGAGACAAGGCACCTGTTTCCTTGAATGAGGCCTGTCCACCAAAGCTGCACATGACCTCTGAAGGTAGGCTGAGGGCACATAAATGGGGCACCAAAACATCTGCCACAACTTATAGTACACCAGTTGAGAAACTGCTTGAGGGAGGAACAATTTGGTAGTTCTCAACTTTTGCTAATCCAAACAATGCTGCTGTAAACAACTTCACGTATCCATCATTCTACACACATGGGTGTGTATCCACAAGGAAATTCATAGCAGTAGAATTGCTGGGCCAAAGGGCGTATACATTTGTCATATATATATATTTTTTTTTTTTAAAGATATTTTTTATTGGGGGAATTGGGGGAGGGAACAGCATTGGGGAAGGGGAACAGACAAATTGCTGTCCTTTTGTTCTTCAGTCTAGCTGTGGAGGACACCGCTTCACTGGCCCATGTCAGTATTGTGATCATTGCGCTCTTCCCAGCTGAGGCAGATCTGTTGCAGGCCTTTGGATGGCCACTCACGGTGGCTCACACCGCCAGCCGCTCACGGTAGCTTACGGCAAACCCCGCTGCAGCCTATGCCGTTGCGGGAGACTGACTCACGGCAGCCCAGCTCCAGGTCGAGCTGTTGTTCACCATCTTAGCTGTAGGGGGCAGTGTCACTGGCCCTCATGTGGGATCTGGGGCCCTGCTGTTCAGAGCTGGCGTCCCAAGCCAACGCTTAACCAATGAACCACTTGGCCGGCCCTGCATTTGTCATATTGATGGAGACAGCCAAAACTGGCGGCCTGTGAAACTGCCCGTTTCCTGTACCTTTTTTTTTTTTTTTAACTTTTTATTGGGAAACAGCCATGGTCCTTGGTTACACACTGATTTCATGCTACAATGGCATAGTTGACTCTTTTAAGGAGGGCACAGCTCACAGTGGCCCATGCAGGGATCGAACCGGCAACCTTGGTGTTAGCAGCATGATGCTCCAACCAACTGAGCTAACCGGTCACCCCTGTCTCCTGCACCTTTGCCAACATCTGTGTTAACACTTTTTGATCTTGGTCAATCTGGCTGATTAAAAAATAGTATCTCATACTTTAAAATTTCATTTTCAAAAGTCTAATTGAGGTTGGCATCTTTTAAAAATTTGAAAGCCACCTGTACCCCTAATAAGTTAATGACCAACAAAGGCTGCAAATGATAGCTAGGCAAAGATAGCTAGGCATCAAGTGCTTCCTGGCCAGAGAACACAGCATACCCATGAAATAGTCTTGCCAAAAAGTCAACTCTGAATCGGTAGAGTGCAGACTGGGGAAAAATCCTCAGGACAAATGACCTCGCTTCTGTACTTCCACTTCGGTGAAGATGGAGCAGATGTAATTTTCCTTATTTCTCCTGCTAAGTCAAATGAAAAACCCCAGATGTTGTATATAAAACAAACATAAGAAAATTCTGAAAGGTGGAGAGAAAGCCAATCGACCATGGACCTCAGGACCTGAGGAATGACGTGGTGGTGAGTTCCTTAGGTTTTCTTTCTGCCTCAGAGATCCCAGACTTGGAACTGAAGGTGGAAGTGGCTACCCAAAAGAGCCAATGGGCAAGGAAAAGAAAAAAAAAAAACAGCCCCAACAAAAGCCTGCTCTCTCTAGCTAAAGGATTAGGAAAGGAACAACCTAGCAAGACAGAAAAAATGTTTAGACAATAACAGCTCTAGTCCAGCCAAACACCACTAAAAAAACTATGGCCCCATCCACATCAGCAAAAGCCAAGAGGGGAGCCTAAACTTTCAACCTTAAGATTCAAGGTGACCCGACCCCCCGACAAATGTGGGGTATTGTGAGATAAGGCCAGGAAGCCAGGACTTTCACCTCTGCTGGCCATTATGAGCCCTCTCCCACAGCTCACAATGTTAATGGAGACCACACTGAGAACCTGGAATTCCACCCCCACCTGGCAGTACGAAAGTGGGTAAAGGGACATAAAGGATGGTAAAGTTTCTACATTTCACTCAATCTGGGAAACTGATGACACCAGTAGACTGTGATAAGTTGTGTATATGCAATGTCATACCCACAGCAAACACTAAAAAAGCTATACAAAGAGACACACTCAAAAACACCATAGATACATTAAAATGAGATTCTAAAAAAATATTCAAATAACCCACAGGAAGGCAGAAAAAAGAAAAACAGGGAAATTAATAACAGGGGAAACACACAGAAAAAAATAAAATTGGGAGATATGTCTTAACATATCAATAATTATATTAAGTGTAAGTGTCTAAATATACAAATTAAAAGACAGATATTGATAGTGATTTTTTTTAAACCAAGTATATGGTATCTATAAGAAACTTACTTCAAATATATAGGCAGATTGACATTTACCAAGCACTTAACATATTCTTTCCAAGTGCCTAATAATTATATACCAAGATAGATCATATTCTGGGCCATAAAATAAACCTCAATGAATTTAAAAGAATTGAAATCATACTAAGTGTGTTCTCTGACCACAATGGAATCAAACCAGAAATCAGTAACAGAAAGATAACATAAAAATCTCTAAACATTTGGAAACTAAATAACACATTTCTAAATAATTCATGGGCCAAAGAAGAAGTCTTAAGGGAAATTTAAAAATGCATTGAACTGAATGAAATTAAACTACAACATATCAAAAATTGTGGGCCACAGTTAAAGCAGTGCCGAGAGGAAAATTTATGCAATAAGTGCATACATCACAAAAGATAAAAAGTCTCAACTCAATCATCTAAGCTCCCACCTCAATGACCTAGAAAAAGAACAAAGTAAGCTCAAAGCAAGCAAAAGGAAGAAAATTATAAAGATTAAAGCAGAAATCAGTGAAACTTAAAGACATGTATAGAAATATGATTAAGGTAACTACATAGGTAATTATAGAAGAAGTATTATTGTATTTTTGGTTTGTAACTCTCTTTTTTCCCTACATGATTTAAAATATAAATGCATAAAAAAATTAGAAATCTATGTTAATGGGCACACAATGCATAAAGATATAATTTGTGACAAAGAATCCAAAAGCGGAGGCATGGAGATGTATAGGAGCAGTTTTTGTATGTTATTGAAGCTAAATTGGTATCAATTCAAATTAGATTGTTTTAAATTTAAGATGTTAACTGTAATCCCCATAGTGACCATTAAGAAAATATCTTATGTGAGCGGCCGTCCAATGGCGGGAGAGCGACTGCCTCATCCGGGAAGAGCGCAATGATCACAATACCAACATGGGCCAGTGAAGCTACGTCCTCCACAACTAGACTGAAGAGCAAACGGACAGCAACTTGTCTGTTCCCCTTCCCGGATTCCCCAACCCTGTTCCCCTCCCCAAATGCCCCAATAAAATCTTTATTAAAAAAAAAGAACAGAAGGAAAACGGGAAAGTTCGCAAATATGTGGAAATTAAACAACACACTGTTAAATAAGCAATTAGTCAAAGAAGAAATCAGAAAGGAAATTAGAAAATACTCAGAACGGTGGTGGCGGCGGTGGCTCTGGCACCTCGGAACTGAGTGCAAGTAACAGAATCACCTTGATTTTCAGAGGCTCTTCAGGTTTTCCTCTGTCATTCAGTCTGCAGCCTCAGTCCATTTGAGAAGGAATATTGGTGTTATAGCAGTGGCATTTAATAAGGAACTTGATCCTGTACAGAAACTCTTCGTGGACAAGATTAGAGAATCCAGAACTAAGCGACAGTCATCTGGAGGACCTGTTGACACTGGTCCAGAATATCAGCAAGATTTGGAGAGGGAGCTTTTTTTAAAAAAAGATTTTATTGGGGAATTGGGGGAGGGGACCAGCCAAGTTGTTGTTCTTCAGTCTTCATTGTGGAGGGTGCCAGTCGCCATCTGGCTTCCCGTAGGCAGCTCCTGGCCTCTAGGCTCAAGGTGCTGTGTTCAATCTCAGTTGCGGGTGGGCGTAGCCACCATCCCATGTGGGAGTCGAACCAGCAGCCTTGTTGATAAGAGCACACACTCTATCCACTGAGCCATCCAGGAGGCAGCTCAGCTCAAGGTGCCAAGTTTAGTCTTAGTTGTGGGTGGGTGTAGCCCGCCATCGAACAGGCAATCTTGTTGTTATACCAGCTGAGCCATCCTGCCACCTGTTGGCAGCTCAGCGGCAGCTCGGGTCAGGCACAGCTCACTGGTCCATGTGGGAATCGAACTGGTGACCCTGTTGCTCAGAGCTCGCGCTCTTAACCAACTGAGCCACTCCACAGGCCCTAATGTGTATTAATAGTATTTTGGTTATGTATATTAAAATAGTCCTCATGGTTTAGAGACCTACTGAAATATTTAAGGATGAAATGATTGACACCTGGGATTTATTAAAATAATTCAGGGGCAGGGGTAGGGAAATGAGTGAGCCATGAGTAGATAATTGTGGATGCCGCGAGACACAAAAATGTTTGTTAAATTTTCTGTATGTTTGAACTTTTCCATAAGAAATTTTACGCAGTTTGTTTTGTTTTGTTTTTCTCTAATCTCCATGGTAACGACTTTTGCTCACTTTCTACTGCATTCCTGTTTTTTTTTCTTACTGATTGGTCAGATGGGTTTTTTAAAACACATATTAAGGAAATTCGCCCTTGATCCCTTATACATACAAATACTTTTTAGTTCTTTGAGTTTTGAGTTTGTCCTTTGAGTTTCTCCTTTTTTTTACAGAAAATTATATTACAATAGCTATAATATTATAGATATTTTGACCCAAATGTTTTGACCTCATAGATGTGTTCACCCTAAGACTATTTGACTGAGTTTTCAACCCGATTATTTTTATCAGCAGTACATCAATTCTAATACATCAAGACAGTTTTCTTGAGCAAGCTGCATGAAGACAATTTAATTCCTTGTCAGTAATTTTATGACCAAAGTTAAACTATTTCTAATGTTTCCTGTTTTAAATTTAATTTCACAAAAGTTTTGTTTTTTTAATGACAATCACTTGGTGTCATGGAGTAAATGCCACCATGAAAATTTAATTCTTCTCTCAGTCATTTTTAGTCCATATCTGATTTCACTGGTTTCCTGCCATTATGCATTGTCTACTATGTCCATTATCTCTAATTGGTCCAATTTTTTTTCAGGTCAAATTTGATTATCTAAATGTCAAAACTTTATTCTCTGTTTGAATTTTAGTCAATATCCAATTTAATAACGTGGTCAGTTTTCGTTTCTGTCAATTTGATTTTGTGTCAGTTATTTTTACACATCTGTGGTAGGTTGTATTCTTTGCTCACAATTCTGCCTTCCCTCCCCATGCACGCTATATGCATTCTGCTGGAGGACATTTTTCTACCCATCAATGTTGGGCTTGACTGTGAATGGCAGCCTATATTTTCCAAAGATGACCACAACAAAAGTTCCCATCTCATATTCATCTCCCATCTTATGTTGTGACTTTGCTGTCATCCCCCTCCCACTCCGAATCAAGCCTATGTCCTCTCCTTTTGAAACAGGGTAGACCTCTGTGAGTGCCTTTGCCAACCAGGTTTGGCAGAAGTGATGCTATGTGTCTTCTGAGGCTAGATTATAAAGATGCAATACACTTCTCTCTTATTCTCTTGGAACCCACCCACCATGCTCTGAAGGAGCCCAAACTAGCCCACACAGAGAGACCACCTGGGGTGCCACCAAGAAGTGTGTTCCTGTTGACAGCTCCAGCTGAAGTCCCAGCTGACAGCCAGCATCAAACCACCAGATGTGTGAGTGAAGACACCTCCAGAAGATTTTGGCCACAGACTTTGAATATTTCCAGATTAAACCCCAGACATTCTAGAGGAGAGGCAAGCAGTTCCCAATGTTCCCTGCCTGATTCCTGACCTGTAGAATTGGTAGGCGTAATACAATGGTTGTTTTAAGCCTCTAAGTTTTGGTGTGGTTTGTAATGCACCAATAGTAACCGGAACACCATGGGACTTGCTTTGGCCCGTGGAATGTGGAGCTGGTTGCGTGTGTGCTAGTTCTGAGCCTTGGCTTTTTTTTTTTTTTTAGAAATTTTATTGAGAAACTGTGTTTTTCCAGGACCCATCAGCTCCAAGTCAAGTAGTTGTCTTCAGTCTAGTTGTAGAGGGCGCAGCTCCGTGGCCCATGTGGGAATCGAAATGGCAGCCTTGGTGTTATGAGCCTGCGCTCTAACCACCTGAGCTAACCAGCCGCCCCTGAGTCTGGGCTTTAAAAGCATGTGTACCCACTGTCACTCTGCCCCTCAGGAGAACATGCCCTAGGTGCCTGCTGCTCCCAGAACAAGGAAACACATGGAATATTCCTTGACCCAGCTGTTATGGGCTGAAATGTGTCCCCTGCAAATTCGCATGTTGAAGTCCTAATCCCTAATCCCTCAGAATGTGATAGTATTTGAAGATAAAGCCTTTAAAGAGGTGATGAAGTTAAAAGGAGGTCATTTGGGAAGGCCCTAACCCACTCTGACTGGTGTCCTTATAAGCAGAGGAAATCTGGACACACAATGAGATGCTAAGGATACGAACACACACAGAGGAAAGACACAGAGGAGGACACAGCAAAAAGGCAGCTACCTACAAGCCAAGGAGAGAGACCTCAGAAGAAACCAATCCTGCCAACACCTGATCTTGGACCTCTAACCTCCAAAATTGTGAGAAAAAACATTTCTGTTTCTTTTTTTTTTTATTTTATTGGAGAACAGCCATGGTCACTGGTTTCACATTGCTTTCATGCTACAATGACATAGTTGACTCTTTCAAAGAGGGTGCAGCTCACAGTGGCCCATGTGGGGATCGAACCGGCAACCTTGGCGTTATCAGCACCATGCTCTAACCCATTGAGCTAACCGGTCATCTCCACATTTCTGTTTCTTAAGCCACCAAGTCTGTGGTATGTGTTATGGCCGCCCTAGCAAACCAAAATACCAACCCACAGTCCGGAACTAAACCGGCAGCTCCCAGCAGAGCCTCCGCCAACCCACAGGCCCATGAAAGATAAAAATAAATGCTCAAAGTTGTAAGCTGCCAAGCTTTGGGATTGTTCGTTACACAGCATTCTTGTAGGGAAAAATTGACTTAGTACAACATCTGATTTTTCCCTGGGCCAATTTTGATAATTTTCTTTGTTACTCACAACATGATTCCTTAGCAATTTATTAATCTAAACAAATTCTACTGCCTGCATATTTCAACATTTTTAGTTATGTTGCAACTGCTCCTGCTGCTGGCAAAGCATCAGTGTCTGGGTCAAAACATACTACTAAACATCCCCGTCATTCTTATTCCATTAGCTTCTGGCTGGCTATGGCCTTGCCAGTCCCTCTGAACAGACTGGGAAACCTGGAGGGCAGGGCTCCTGTATGCTTTCCAGCATCTCTCATGCTAAAGAGGTGGTTAATAAATGCATCCCCCATGCCAGACAGAGCCTGGGACCAAGGCAGCTGCCTGTCTCAGATAAACATTAAATGGATGTTCAAGGCTCTCCATACTCTAACGCCAACATACAACCTCAGCTCCATCTTTCTCTGTTTCTGCAGACTTGTCTCTTCGATAGAAGCAGCAAAGACTCCAAGACCCTGTGTGAGTATCCTACTTTCCCATCTCCCCTTGTCCATCTCTTCTTTCTCCTCTGACAGCCCCTTGGCATTCTTTATTTACTCTGACATGCCACGTGGTCCTCACTACCACAGGGCCTTTGCACATGCTGTCTCTGCCTTTCACCTAGTTTATACCCTGTCATCCTTCATGTCTCAAGTCTGAGGACATTTCCTCTGGGAAGCCCTTCCTGACTTCTCTAGATTAGGTCAGTTCCCCCCGTTGGCCAGTCCAAGTACCATGTACCTCCTCTTCTTAACACTCATTTGTGCTATAATTTATTAGGGTGACCATTTAATTAATGTCTGTGTTCCTATTCCAGACCTTCAGGTTCACGAGGACTGAAATAAGGTCTCATTCACTGTCTCCAGAGCCTGATACCTAGTTGGTACTCTCTAAATATTTGTTGATTGAATGAGTATTGTTGTCTCAGCTGCTCCCTTGGCATCTAGGGTGTCCATGGAGGTGTGTTGCTCAAATTTTTCTCCAAGAGAACCTGCTATGGTTCTGCTGCAGCATTTGTGCTGAGGCCACGGTCCCCCTAGGCTGCTCCTAACCAACGACTGAGCACAGTGGGTTCTAGAGATGGGTCAATATTGCCCAACACAGGACTCCTCTAACGGGCATATTTTGCCCTGGGGTTCCCCACTGATCTGGCCAAGACTTTCTCAGAGGTGCTATTTCAGTTATCAATGTATTCCCTCTCAGCTCCAAATTCACCCCTTAGTGCCTGCTCAACGATAATGAACTAGTCTCAGCATGGTCTCCTTTACAGTGAGATGCTAAACGTTGCCAGCAGAGGGTGCTATGGGGACATTTCAGGAGTAAAGAAGACTCATCTTTCCGGCTCTGGTGTGAGTGAGTGAGGGGGGAGGGAGTTTTCGCTCCCGCTATGTGGTAGGTCAGCAGCAATGTGAGGACATCAGATGGTGACCTGCCTCAACCATGAGCCCAGTGTTCACAGTCTATCAGCAACCTCGCAGCCCCCAGGCCTGGAGACCATCTTCCTGCCACCCTCCTAATACAGCTACCACACCCTCTCGGCCTCACATCTGCAAAGATGCCCCACCCACCAGCCTCGGCCCCCCTGGGCCTCTTGAAGACTTCTAACCTTGTTGTCCCGTGACTATGGACCAGCTGTGGCCCAGGCAACCCAGCAAAGTTTTCTGCCATCCAGTGGGCTTCACCCACACCTCCTCCAACGAGGTTTGAACCCCAGCGTGGGGAAGGCACCCCTCTTCCAAATGTATCCTTCTTTAAGCATGCTCCCTAGGATACCCTTTAAAGTCATCTTTACATCTCTACAGTTACTCTTTTGTGTAAACTTAGTAACTCTTTATATTAAACAGCCCCTGTTAAATTATTATGTGATTCCTGTTTCCTGGTTGGACTCAGATACAGTATACTGAAGTCAGAGGCTCTTCCCACCCAATCCTCCTGCCTTCCCTCTCTCCTTTATCTCTCAGAGGCATAACCCCTAACATATCCCCTCACATCTTTAATCCTTTCTTGGCATTTGTTTCTCAGAGGAGGCAGGCTGAAGTGACTTCCCATCACACTTAGAATAAAATCCCATGACGCCCTAATTATCTGCTTTCCGCCCCAAGACTAACCCTCTCCCCCAACACACACCTTCCTACTACCCTCCAAGTAATTCTACTCCAGTCACTCACTATGGCCTCCTTGAAGTTCCACAAACATATTGTACAAACCAGAATCCCACCCAGGGTCTTTGCAGCTGCAGCTCTCTCTCTCTCTGATACAAGGCTTGTTCCCTTGTTCCATTCAGACTTTTTCTCAAATGCCTCCTCCTAAGCGGTCTTTACCTACCACCCCCAATTGCCTGATTGCCTTTTAGCTGTCTCTTTTCCTGCTTTGTTTCTTATTAGCAATTATCACCATTTCACATACTATATATTATACTTATTCACTTTTCTGTCTCTGCCTCCCACCTCCCCCACCCCCACCCCGCCCCTTTCCCTAAGGAAATGTCTCTTCCGTGAGGCCAGAGACTGTCTGCCCTGTTCACTGACATATCCGCAGGGCCTGGAGTGGTACCTGGCACACAATTGATACTCAATAAGTATTTGTTAATTGACTGAAGAAAGGAGTGTCTTGGCCAGTCTCTTTCTTGCCTTTCCTAATTTCACCTGTCCTTTAAGACTCAGCCCGAGCCCCTACTCCTCCAGGAAGCCCTCTCTAACAAGCCAGGCTCTGAGCCCCTGGCAAGTGGCTTATTCTTGCCCCTCGCCTACCAAACTGCCTAATTTTAGGTATAATGTAGGCTTCATAGCAGGTAAAGATTGAGGTGAAGCTTAAAGACCGAAGAGAACAGGCCAGCTTTATTGGGGTTGAGGAGAGGGGACGGGGGTGCACCATAAGCTCTGGGCCAGGGTGGAGCTGCCGGAAGAGCAGCCTGGGGTGCAGGATGCAATGTCACTTCTTCCACTCCTTCTTCTCATAATCCCACCGGGAGGCCAGGCCTTGCACGGGGTTGCCCTTCATATCCAGGATGCGCTGGAGCTGCTGGGCCTTCCACTCATCCGTCAGGGTGATGGGCTTCTTCGGGAACACTGCAGGGAAGGCATGGGGTAGGGACAGGGGCAGCTCAGGACCCTATCAGGCCTGCCCTCTCCCGCTGAGAAGGGTCTCCGGTCACAGGATTAGCGTGTTCTGCACTGAGGGGCTCCCTCTACCCTGCCCATTGCCCCCTCCAGGCTCCCTCCTAAAGCTTCATTCCAGGGACCTCCGCGTTCTGGTCCCAGCCCTGCATTAGTGTCGCTGTGGGAACGGGGCCAAGGTCCTTCCTCTTTCTGAGCCTCAGTTTCCTCACCTATTCTGTGGCCCAATGGTAACAAACAGGTGAGCACAGGTTTGAAGTTAGCCCTGGATCCAAATCCCAGTTCCACCACTTCCTTGTTGTGTGACCTTGAACAAGTCACTTTATCTCTCTGAGCCTCAGTTTCCTTACCTGTCGAAAATAGGTCCTATCCGCTAGGGTTGAGATTGAAGGAGTTAGTATTTATAAAGCAACTGACACAATGTGGGACAGATATTAAGCCCCTAATACATGGTAGCTACTATAATTATAATTACTGAGTTTGGTCCCACTTATAGGGAAGGGTCCAGGATGAGGTAGTTTCTTTTGCTTCCTGAGAGGATTGAGAGTAGGAGATAGGGTAGGGGTGTTCACTTTAAAAATCTGGGGAGGGCAATACGTAACCCCAAGGCTGAAGCACTCACAGAGGCGTTTTAGGTGCCTTCATGTGTGGATCAGCGGAGGCATAGGGACTGGAGCACCCAACACTGCTCACATCTTACTTCCTGGTCCATCTGCCCCTGAGACTGACAGCCTGCCTGACCTCTGTCCCTAGTACTTTCTGTCCCAGTGGGCGGGCAAGAAAAAAAAAGGCCTTTCTGGGCACCTATGAGTACCAAACATTGAGCTAGTCTAGAATTTTCCCCAAAGGCTATCTCATTTCATCCTCATACAGGGTAAGAATTTCCATCACACTTTTACAGAAAAAAAAAACAAGAGGTGAGGCCACAAGAGGTGAAGTCAAGTGAAGCTGTTGGTCCAGGGACCACACTTTGAGAATCACTCTTCTGTAGTATTAACTCATCAGCTGGGTATGTGAACACCCAGGTTCCCTTGTGGCTAAACATAGTTATGTGACCGTTTCTAGCCAATAGAATGTGAGCAGAAGTGGTGTGTACAACTTCTGGATCTTAAAGAGATGCGTGTCCTCCCTTTCCCTCCTCTTGTATGAAATGTAGACTCTATGGCTAGAGCTAGAGCAGCCATCTTGTATATCAAGAAGGAAGCTGCAGGCTAAGGCTGGCAGAGCAACAAGACACAAGGAAAGGCTGGCCGAGTGGCTCAGTTGGTTAAGAGCTCACTCAAGAGTGCGAGCTCTGGGCCGGCCGAGTGGCGCGATGGTTAAGAACTGGCTTGGGACGCCAGAGGGCCCCGGTTCGGATCCCACATATGAGGGCCAGTGACACTGCCCTCCACAGCTAAGATGCTGAACAACAGCTCAACCTGGAGCTAGGCAGCCGTGAGTCGCCGGCGACGGCGTAGGCTGCAGCCCCTGTGGCAGTGGGTTGCCATGGGCTGCCGTGTGTAGCCAGCAGCCAGCGTGAGCGGCCAGCAGCCGGCGTGAGCGGCCAGCAGCCGCAGTGAGCGGCCGTCCAGAAGCCGGCGACTGATCTGCCTCGCCCGGGAAGAGCGCAATGATGGTGCCAACTTGGGCCAGTGAAGCAACGTCCTCAACAACTAGACTGAAGAACAAAAAACGACAGCAACTTGTCTGTTCCCCTTCCCCCAATTCCCCAGCACTGTTCCCATCCCCCCAATTCCCCAATAAAAATCTTAAAAAAAAAAAAAAAAAAAAAAGAGTGCGAGCTCTGAGCAACAGGGTCGCCGGTTCCATTCAGGGCCCGGCTGAGCTGCCGCTGAGCTGCCAAAAGGTGGCAGGATGGCTCACTTAAAAAAAAAAAAAAAAGACACAAGGAGCCTGACTTTGTAGAGTCCCCATACTCCCCCTGGCTTTTTTTGTGAGAGAGGAACAAAATCTCTATCTTGTTTAAGCTCTTGTATGTTAGGGACTCTTTGTTACAGCAGCTGAAAAAACATACTGAAAAAATTCATGGTGAGTAACAGCAATCAATAGCACCACCATTCATGACTATGTGCCAGCCAGTGGCCTACAGCTCTCTCTCATGAAAACCTTACAAGAGCCCTGAGATGCGGACACTCTTATTCCCATATTCCAGATGAGAGAACTGAGGCCCAGAGAGGTAGAGTCCCTACCTTCCCACCTGGTAGCCATGTTCTGCCCTTCACCCTATACCTCTTTGAAAGACTTTTCAAAACTCTTCAGATGAGTAGCAGCATAGTTCCCTTGGTTGGTGGCTGTAGCCACAAGGGCATAGCCCAGGGCTACAGCCAGGTGAGGTGTTGCAACCTACCATAGACCCGCTGCCACCAAATCAGCAGAGCTGTGAATCCACAGAAGAAGAAGACACAGCCCATCACTGTCTTCCACTCATTGGAGCGATGGTTCATCTCCGCAAAGGTCTCATGGAACTGGAGCCGGTACACTGAAGACAGGTAGGAAGTGGGCAAGCAGGGGCCTCAGGTGCAGCCTTTCCAAGGACCCTGGGCCAACTCTCGGTCTCAGGGATCTCTAGCCTCCCCGTCCCTGCAACAGATGCTGTCCATTCGGCAAATTCTTATTGAGCATCTACTGTATGCAAAGTATGGCCAGGAGCTGGTGCTGAAGCTACAAATATCAGAGTCAGCCCAGGGACTTCTGGTGGGCAAGACATAGGGTCACACATCCCTCCTGCTTCCCAGGGTCAGGCCTCTGCTCCCCCACCCACCTCACCTGCCTCTCTCTATTCTGTCCCCTCACACCACTCAGTGATGCCAGGACCCTCCATGCTCTCCTGCTCCCATAGCCTTCCCCATGCTGCTCCCATTGTGTAGCAGCACACTCTTCCCACCATTCAAGGCCAACTGGAATGTGCCCTCCTCTGGAAGGCCCTCCAGGATTCCATCTCTCTCCTTCAGGTCCTCACAGCCTTTTGAACACACTTCACCCTAGCCACATACCCTGTATTACCTGGGTTTGTGCCAGTTCCCTCACTGGACTCCAAGTACCCTGATGGCAGGAACCATCTGGGCGATTCACTCCTGTAACCCCAGCATCACCTAGCATTAGGCTGTGCATGAGTAGTTGAGTGAATAAAAGAATGAATGAACAAATGAATGAACCTCCCCACTCAGGTATGCATTCAGGTGGGGGGGGGGTCTCTCTGCCCACTGCTCCCTGACAGGCCCTTCTTTGCAAAATCACTCCCAGCCCACTCCCCGCCCCCGAGCCCCACCCTGAGACCTACAGGCCACCTTCTCGGCGTGGCTCAGCTGGGTCCAGCTGCCCTTCTCCTTTTCCTTCAGGGCCCGCTGCTCTGCGTTGAGCTCTGTGCAGAAGGGCTCGTCCGGCATGGGGTAGGAGCGCTGGGCATGGTAGTTGGTGTAGGGGGGCATCTTCTCCTTGCTGGGGGCTGTTGGCACAAGGGAGGAGCTCAGTTCAGGCTTCCCCTGGGACATCCCAGCACTAACAATGGAGAAGGCTGCATTTATTGAGCACTTACTGTGTGCCAGGAGCCATTCTAAGGCCTTCAGGTGAGCTAACACATTTACTCCACATCACTCTGAGCCAGGTGATGCTGTTATCTCCATTCCACAGATGAAGAAACTGAGCAGCTAAGTGACTTGCTGAAATTCACAAAGCAAGGACCAGGGCCAGGGCTGCAATTCAGACCCTGTGGCTTCAAATCCCAAGTTCTCTGGGAATATTTGAGGTGAGGAGGGCATGTGAGGCAGAGGTAATGAGTGGGCAAAGGCTCAGTGAAATGAATCTGAGAGGACAGATGTAAACTACTCTGTAAACGATAGGGGTCAAGAGCATGGCTTTTGAGTCAGCTGGGTTTGAACCCCAGTTCCTCCCCACCCTAGCTCCCACTGACCCCTTTACCGCATTGTGCTTGAATGCCATGGCACACAGTAAATGCTTCATAAACTATACTGATAAAGAGAGAGGTTGGTTTACTTCTATTCCTGGACATTTCCCCTGATGGCTAAGCCCTCAAGGGCTCTGTGTGGGTGTCTAGAACAAAGCTAAGTACTAGGAGGGTCTCAATAAAACTTCTGTTTATTGTCACCAGAGATGCCCACAAGGAGGGTACTGGTATCACCTTACCAGGATAGCACTGGAACTGCTTTGTGCAAGGAATCCTGGCTCTTTTAATATCTAGGTCTCTGGGCCTTGTTTGTTCACCTGAGAAATGGAGATAATAACAGCATCCACCGCACACGGTTGTTGTGAAGTCTAAATGTGTTAATCTGTGTAAAATGTTTATCACAGCTTGGGGTACATGGTAAGAGCTCAATAAATGTTATCTGTTATTATTCTCCTGAGAGTCAGGAAGGCCCTTCTGCTATCTGGCTGAAGTCTCTCCTGCTTTAGGCCTTTTGCGTCTGACTAGCACTGACACCAGGGTCCAGAAAAGAGATCCAAGTTTCTGTCATTTCCCTCTACCTCAGAACACAAAGGCCTGAGGGGCCTGAGGTTTTGGAATCAGGCCCTGAGGAAGCTTGGATGGAGGGGGCTGCTGTCTGCTCACCCTTTGAGAGCTATTTCCTGGAGGAATGTGGCCCAGGACCAAGGAGTAAAGATTGTGGGAAACGTTTTTTGGGGTAGGCCCAGGGCAGCATGGAAGGGACGAGGGGCAGCCTGCAGACAGGACTCCTGGACCTAGCTTTGGAGTTTGGCGACGGAGAAGGGAGACCACGTCTTACCAGTGTCTCCTGGGCTGTGTATCCCTCGTATTCCAAGTCTTCCTTTCCTCAGCACCAAACTCCAGGCAGCTCTGAAAAACATCTTTGGGGTGGGGGGTGGGGTGGATGAGTCCTGTGCCCACACTGTGCTATGTCCCTATCCCTCAGGGCCCAGAGAGAGAAACCATTTTCACAGGTGTGGTGGTGGTGGGATTCCAGAATTTCAAGGTCACCCTCGGGCCCCTAACCCTTCTAATTTTGTCGAATTTCCCTATGGGGGTAGATGGGGGGCCTAGACATGTGGAACCCTCTCCTAGGACCTCCCTGCACCATCTAAGAAGTGGGAAGGGGCCAAATTCTTAAGGCAGAGTCTGAACAGTTTGGGGCTGGGGGCCTGGGCTCTGCTTCCTACCCCAGCTCAGCCTGGCCAGGTTGGGAAACCTCCCTCAGCTGTTTGGCTCCCCAGAGGAAACAGGGTGGGAGTCCACATAAGGAGGGAGCAGGGCCTGGGGCTACCTCCCTTCCCTACAGGGCCATCTGCCACGGTTTCTGCCAGATGGTCTGGCCCCCACCCCTTTCCCCCTAATTGGCTGCCTACGTGCACAGTGCTCAGAGAGCTTGCTCTGCTGGATCTAGTGGGGGAGGGGGACAGGATGAGCCCAACCCCCACGGGTCTCAGGGTCTGGCATCCCATGGGGGTGGGGAGGACTTTAGAGGAGGACAAGGACCAAACTAGGTCAGAGGGAGGAAGAGGAACACACATCTGGGGAGAGGAAAGAGGTATCCCATTTCGGGAAAGAGAAAGGGTCCCCCACATCTGGGGAGAGGGGCACCCAATAGTTAGGGAGGGCATATACCATAGGTGATAAGTGGAGAGGGGCTCCCACATCTGGGAAGGAATGGCTCCCCATCACGTATAAGTGAGTGAGAGACCTGCATATAGGGAGAGGGAAGGAGTAATCTACATTTGGGGAAAAAGTTGGCGCCCCATTTGCGGACAGAGAATAATTCCCCAGGAGTCCTCAACTCTGAGCTACCAGAATCGCACACACATATCCCAGCCCCCCATGGCAAGGACTACACGGGCCGGAGTTTAAGCCTCATCCCCCACCCGCCCCTGCGAGAGAAGCGGGGCTCTCCCACCCACTTACCTCGCGGCTCTGCTGCAGCGAGAGAAACCAGGGTCCGCCAACCGAGCAACAGAAAATGGGCTGCAGAGACTGGAGCGCTGGCGCCTGCCCCAGGGCCCGCCCCACAGCCTTTCCTAGGGCCGCCCCTGCGTGGGAACGTCTTGCCTCTGAGGGGCGTGGGAGCGCCCAGCCCACGTCCCTGGGGGCGCCCAGCCCACAGCCTGGAGAGAGGGACTGCAGAGCGACTTCCGCCCACGAGGAGACCCCCAGCTAACTGGGCCCTGGGACACAACTGGCTGGGTGTCCTGGGCTAGCGCAGCCCTCTGAGTTGGGTGGTTCCAGGAGCTGGATCTTCCTGCCTCAACACCTTTGCTCACTGCTGTTCCTTCCATCTGGAACGCTCTTAGGGCCTTTGTAGACCCAAGTCTTGCCAACTTTCCAGCCCAGACCCAAAGGCTCCTACTCCAGGAAGCTCACAAGCACTAGAATCTGGAAGCTGGCCTGTGGTGTACTACCTCACTCCCACATCCTCATAGCCAATGACAGGTGGAAAAATCGTCCCTGTGGCGTTCAAATCATAGCTGTGGGCCTTCAACAAAATGGTCTACCCTCTCTGAGTTCCTGTTTTCTTTTCTATAAAAGGGAGCTAATGATAGTTCTTACCTCACATGGCTGTTGTAAAGATTAAATAAGTCAATAGAAAAGCATCAGGCACATTTATTCAAGAATTATTTATTAAGACCTGTTACAGCTGGCATTTATTGAGTGTGTATTGTTTATCTGGTTAAATGTTTGGGGATATAGAGCCAAACAAAACCAAACATAATCTCTGCCCTTATAGGGCTTACAATAAATTCCAAGCATGGAGAAAGGCCTGGGCAAGGGTCCAGGGGCAGAAAAACACAGGTATGTTCAAAGAACAAAGAGAGGCCATTTTGGCCAGCATGTAATGGACAAAGGGGAGAGCTGGAGTGGGTTTGGACCACCAAGCAGGGCCTCATAGGTGATGTGGTTAAATGGAACAGAGCATGAGTTCAGTAAATGTGGCCTGGCATTGTTAGAATACTGATGGTGGACTGATGGGTGAAGGCTGTGGGTCCTTGCTGTGGCCCCCTGCTGTGGCCTGGAGCTAAAGCTTTCTAGGTCTCCCAGCTCTGGGCCCATGAGGTATGCCCGGTGCCCACCCACTGATCAGGGTTTCGTTAGCCCAGTGAGGCCATTAGGGACCCACTCCAGACAGTGTCTGGAGGGAAGGGTTTAGTCCCTAAGGGGCAGATGAACCTGGAAGTGGAGGGACTCAGGGAAAGGTGCTAGAGACACCCTAGAGTGGGCAAGATGGATGTCACCTCCATTCTGGACTTCAGCAGCAACAGACACAAAGCCAGTGAGAAAGCAGTGCAGGAACCTCCTGGATCTCCAAGAGACCCTAGCTTCCAGGACTAGCCATGGTTACTTCTGGGAGCTGTTCCTCCCCCTTCCACATGACCAAGGGAATTCCAGATTTGAGAGATCCCCAAGAGGATCACTTTACCTCTTGGATGCTGACCAGAGTGTCCTGAAGAGTTGGCCCTATGGACAGAGGACAAGGGAAGACCCTCCTTCAGGCAAACTGGAAAGAGCATGCCTTGAATCTTTTCAGACTTTTTCACGGGCAGGCGGACCACTGGACTGAGTGGCTAATGTGTAGGTTATACGGCTGCCTCACTGGTGGCCAAATGGTGCCATTTCTGGGCCTCAGTTTCCCCATCCCTCAGGGGGCTTCCCAAGGGAAGGCATTTGGGGATTGTAACTCTCTGTTCTGCCCTGCCCTCTCCCACCCCCGCCTCTGTGGGAACTCCAGGCCCCAGATGTGGGGCGATGCTATGATAGGGAACATCTGTTGGGGATGAGGGAGATAGGTTGGAGGCTGGCCTCCAAGGCTTCAGGTTGACATAGGGCAATACTTCTGCCTGTGGGGCAGTGTGGAGCAGGGTCTGGAGGTCCTAAACCTGGGAATAGTCAGACTCTCCCATAAGGCAGGTCTCTCAGGGGTCCTGGGACAACGAAGCACCTTGGTGGGCATAGAGGGGAGGGGGCTCCGGATAGGGTATTACAGGTCATTCACCATGATGGGCCCTACATGTGAGTGCAGGCTGAGATTGTAGAAACAGCAGGAATAGGAGGTGAGAGAGATCTGTCCCTTTTCCGTTGGCTCTGCGTCTTCAAACCCCCGGCTCTGACTCACTTGATTAGATAGATCCAGGGAGTCCTAGAGATTCTGCCCAGACATAAAGACCTAAGTCAGGCCTCAGCATCCTGCGTGTATTTACGACTCCTCCCAACCCCTATTCAGGCTTCACGCAGAACCCACCTCGGGGCCGCCAGCCCAGGGGGGATACCGAGGAAGACCTAGACCTTATGCAAGACCTGAAGGCGAAAGTAGGAACAGGTGTTGGACAAAGTGTCACGGACCTTTAGCCCCCAACCCCTCCCGAGACCCGGGAGCCGGCTGAACTTGGGGAGGAGGTCTAGAATTGGAGGGGCGGGGCCAATAAGTACAGGGGCGGGTCCAAAGATGGAGGGTAGTGGGAGTCAGGGAAAGGGGTTCGAAGAAAGGTAGGACTGGGCGGGGCTTATCCTTTGGGTGGAGACTGCAGTGTAAGGGCGGGGCTAGGGTAAAGTAGGGAAACGAGGCACTAAGGGGGTGGGGCCAGTTGGGTGGAAGGCGGGCCAGTGAATAGAGGGGGCGTGGTCAGGATCTAGGGCGAGACCATCCATCCCCCCAGCAGGAATTCTGGCTGACACGCGGACTCTGCCGAGGCGCTGACTCCGGAATCCTGAGGCCTGTGGAGCAACAGGCAGCGCCAGCATGAGGATGCCCAGGCAGCAGCTCAGGCTCGGAGATCGTCGTGCGAAGACCCGCAGCTCCATGGGCCAGTCCAGAAAGCGCTTATGCAACTGTGAACAGGCAGGCCGGGTCAGAACCAGCGCGGAACCAGGGCTGCCACGGGGACGGACGCTAATGGCAGGTTTCCCGGCCCTGGGAACGATCCTGTAGCGCGATCAGGGGTAGGTGAACGCCCTGGGCTGGATTTCGCTGGGACAGGACGGGAATGCTGGCCTGGAAGATGGAAAACTCTTTCCGGCGGGTCTAATCTTTGTGTACCGCCCCCACCCCGGGACAGACGCCCTCAGAGGAGGCAGCAGGGCTGAGGGAGGGGTCCGGCTGGTGGCAGCCCGGGCAGCGACGTCGACCCTTCCCTTACCTGGGGCACGAAATTGAGCGAAGCTCGGAGTGTTCAGCGGGAAGCGGAATTCCTTGCAGAGTTGCAGGGGCGATGTTTAGGGACGACCTCTCTTGGCTGTCACTCTTGGCCCCTTAGCTCCTCCCTCGAGGCGTCAATCCTCTCGCCTCACCCACAAGGGGCCCTTATTCTAGGTGCCACCTACCTTGTCACTCCTAGTACGTCACCTACGTCCCGCGTCTCCTCCCTCCTTCCCCGGCTTCGAGCTACAGTCATCCTCCGCCGCCCCTAAGACAGTCATTGTTCCCCCTTCCCGCGGGGTTCCACCTCATAGTCCAGCGCTCCGCCATCTCCAGTCCCGTCAGTTATCTCTGGCCCCCCTCCACCGCTGGCCTCGCCCCTACCCTGAAAGATTCCTCCTCAGTCGCTCAGCCCGGGTCCACCCCTTGCCCTGTCAGTCACTCCGGCATGGCCTTCACAAGCCACTAAACCTTCGTCCTGTCCCCAGCCTTGCTCTTTCGGTCATCTGTGGTGCCGCCCCGCACGGCGACCGCCTCCTCTGCTCAGCCCTCCCCTAATCGTCATCCAAGCCTGGCTCCAGTTTGCCAGCTAACGTCCTAGCCGCGCCCCTGTCATTCATTCAAGACCCGCCGCGGCAGATCGGTCCCGAGGTCCTGCCTTATCCATCACTCCTCTCGGGCCCATGCCAGTCCGGCCCGGACTGACACGCAGGCCCCGCTCTGCTTGTCACACGGGCCCCACCCTCTCGGGCCCGCTCAGGTACCGCCCTTACCACGCGGTCCGTGAGGATGCAGGTGGGAATTCCCACGTAGAAGGCGACCGCCGCGGTGGAGGAGGCGATGGCGTCCCCCAGGCAGGGGCAGAACCGTGCGGCCTGCACACTCTGACCGCGGGAAGGGCGCGGAGCCGTCGGATGGATAGCTGAGCTCGCCACGAGTGAGGAGAAGGGGCATGGTGATGAGGGTTTCGTCAGAACTCGCTGCAGCGAAATTCCGAGATCTGGTCCTGAGGCCTGAGGCCTCATCACCACCACCTCCTCTGGGCAGATGTATACAAATGACCCCCTAGCTAATATCAGGGACCCTGAAGCTTGGCCTCTAGGAGGCCCATCTCTAGGGTTCTAGTCCCAGCTCCATCCTCTGCTGGTTTCAGTCCCTACCCCATCTTCCCACCCACCCCGATTACCCCATAACCTCGGCTTCCTGGTCTCTATATTGTCTGTCACACCCAAGCTCTGCTTAAGGGCTGTGAGGGTGAAGTGATGGTCTGAGCAGGGATTTTCCAAGAGGTGCCCACAACAGTGGTAAATCAGCTAAGCTATAGGTGGGGTATCACTCTGAGGTCCAGCCCAGTGCTCTGCTCTGACCAGCAGCATCACCACCAGGGGGTAGTCCAATTTGACAAAGGCTTCAGGCAGTGGGATCCTGAGGGTGCAGGGGGTGAAATCAGCCCTGGGATAGGCACTGCCCCCTTCAGATTATGCCCTGGGGCTCCTCACCTGGAATGGCCTGCAGCTTCTGCTCCAGGTCTTCCAGAACCTTCTGCATCACAGGCCAAACCGGGGATGCACAGTACAGGATGTGAGGGACCTTGGCCAAGCTCCCAGGCTGGGCCCTTCTCTTCTCTTTTCTCCCAACTGGCTTATGAGCCTGGAGCTATGCCCCCTGGATGTGGCTCAGTAAGTTTATCAGTAATTGTGGCCTTAACAATATCTCTAGTTTCACATGCTCTTTCTATAATATGACCTTGACACTCTTACCATAGAAGGGTGGGATCTATGTCCCCATTTCTTGAACGTGAGTGTACCTTTGTGACAGCCTTAAACATAGAACATGGTGAAAGTGATGCTATGTGACCTCCAAAGCTAGATCATAAAAATGCCACGTACTCTCTTGGGACAGTCTCTCTTAGAACCCAGCCACCATGCTGTGAGGAAACCAAACTAGCCTGTGTGGAGAGAGCCCATGGAAAGGTCATATGTGGTGTTCTGGCTGCCACCCTAGCTGAAGTGCCAGCCTCCAGCCAGCCTCAACTTCTAGACACATACATCTCCAGATGATCCCAGTCACTAGCCTTCAAGTCCCCCTCTGCTATCAAGTCTTCCCAGCTAAGGCCCCAGACATTGTGGAACAGAGACAGGTCATCCTTGCTGTGCCCTTTATGAATTCTTGACCCATGGACTCCGTCAGCATCAGACAGATGTTTTATACACTAAGATTTCACTAAGATTGCAGCAATAGTAACTGGAACGGCAATATAATGTTTTTTTATTGGGGATTATTGGGGAACAGTGTGTTTCTCCAGGACCCATCAGCTCCAAGTCAAGTAGTTGTTTCAGTCTGGTTGTGGAGGATGCACCTTAGTGGCCCATGTGAGAATCGAACCAGCAGCCTTGGTGTTATGAGCACTGCACCCTGCGCTCTAACCACCTGAACCAGCTGGCCATCCCTCAAATGTTATTTTGATTTCAATTTACCTGACTCCTCATTTGACTCAGTTATTTCAGAACTTGGGCAAGAAAGAAGGTGTTAGGTATTAACACCCAAAACCCCACCACTGTCCTTCAAATTTCAGCCCAGATATCCTCTCAGAGACTTTCACTGAACCCTATGGAAAGTGCCCTTCCTAATCAAGTCTAAATTTATTTTCTTCCCAGCACTTTTCATTTTCCAAAATTACACACATGGAAACCCACATATCAAGTCTTCTTTGAAACCTACATATCAAGCCTGTTGACCCAGGTCACTCCACTTCCAGACTATGATGAAGTGAGTCCAGACTGTGCAATGGACTGTATGTCTGTGTCCCCTTAAAATTCTTATGTTGAACCTTATCCCCAGTGTGATGGTATTAGGAGGTGGGGCTTTTCGGAGGTGCTTAGGACATGAGGGTGGAGCCCCCATAAATGGGATTAGGACCCTTATAAAAGAGACCCCAGAGAGTTCCCTCATCCCTTCTGCCTTGTGAAGTTACAAGTAGAAGATGGCTATCATATGAACCAGGAAAGCCAGCTCTCACCAGGTACGGAATCTACCAGCACGTTGCTCTTGGATTTGCAGTCTCCAGAACTGTAATAAATAAATTTCTGTTGTTTATAAACCATTCAATCTATGGTATTTTGTTATAATAGCCCAAACTAATTAAGACAGGTTGTTAGATTTATACCCTCACATTTAATTGTTATTGGTGCTATTGCAAATGGTATTTACATTTTTTTCAATTTCCAGTTGTTCATTGCTACTATATAAAAATGCAATTGGGCCGGCCGAGTGGCTCAGTTGGTTAAGAGTTGGCTTGGGATGCCAGAGGGCCCCGGTTCGGATCCCACATATGAGGGCCAGTGACACTGCCCTCTACAGCTAAGATGCTGAACAACAGCTCAACCTGGAGCTGGGCTGCCATGAGTCACCGGCGACGGCGTAGGCTGCAGCCCCTGCTGCAGTGGGTTGCCATGGGCTACCGTGAATAGCCAGCAGCCAGCGTGAGCGGCCAGCAGCTGCTGTGAGCGGCCGTCCAGAAGCCGGCAACTGATCTGCCTCACCTGGGAAGAGAGCAATGATGGTGTCAACTTGGGCCAGTGAAGCAACGTCCTCCACAACTAAACTGAAAAACAAAAGGACAGCAACTTGTCTGTTCCCCTTACCCCAATTCCCCAGCTTTGTTCCCATCCCCCAATTCCCCAGAAAAAATCTTTAAAAAAAAAAAGAGTTGGCTTAAGAGCATGAGCTCTGAGCAACAGGGCCACCGGTTCAATTCCCACATGGGCCAGTGACGCTGCACCTGAGCTGAGCTGCCGCTGAGCTGCACCTGGCTGCCGTAGGTGGCCAGATGGCTCAGCTGGTGTAACAAGAAGATTGCTTGTTCAATGGTGGGCTATGCCCACCCACAACTAAGACTGAACTCAGCACCTTGAGCTGAGCTGTTGCCCAGATGGCTCAGTGGATAGAGCATGCACTCTTAACAACAGGCTGCTGGTTTGACTCCCGCATGGGATGGTGGCTATGCCCACCCACAGCTAAGATTGAACACAGCACCTTGAGCTTAGAGGCCAAGAGCTGCCAATGGGAAGCCAGATGGCGACTGGCACCCTCCACAACTAAGATTGAAGAACAACAATCTGGCTGGTCCCCTTCCCCAATTCCCCAACACTGTTCCCCTCCCCCAATTCCCCAATAAAATCTTTTAAAAAAACACAATTGATTTTTATATATTGCTCTTATATTCTATGACCCTGTTAAATTCATTTACTAGTTACATTAGTTTGCTAGGTCTGCTGCAACAAAGTACCACAGACTGGGTGGCTTAAACAACAGAAATGTATTTATTGTCTCACAGTCCTGGAAGCTAGAAGTCCTAAATCAAAGTATGTGCAAGTTTGGTTATTTCTGAGGGCTGTGAGGAAAGGACCTGTTCCAGGCCTCTCTCCTTGGCTTATAGATAGCTGTCTTCTCCTTACGTCTCTGTCTCTCTCT
>NW_017731444.1:3246401-3260377 GCF_001890085.2 Hipposideros armiger | reverse complement strand
TTAATTTACTTCTTCTTTTCCTAGATTCTGAAGGCGAAAGCTTGTATTATTGATGTGAGACCTTTCTTCTTTTCTCATAAGCATTTAATTCTATAAAATTCACTCTTAGCTCTCTTTCAGCTGCTTATCACAAATTTTGATGTTGCATTTTCATTTTAATTCAGTTCAAAATGTTTTCTAATTTCTCTTGAGACTTCTTGTCTGACCCACGGGTTATTTAGAAATGTGTTCTTTCATTTGGGGGTTTCCCAGATATTCAGTTCTTGACTTCTAATTTAATTCCACTATGATCAGAGAACGTACTTTATATCATTTAAATTTTTAAACATTTGTTCAATGTAAAAGGCCCAGAATATGGTCTATTTTGGTGAATGTTCCATGTGCACTTGAATAGAATTTGTTCTGTGCTACTGTTAGGTAGAGTTCTCTATAAATGTCTATTAGGTCAAATTGGTTAACAGTGTTGTTGAAGTTTTTAATATCCTTGCTGAAGTTCTGTTTTTTCAGTTACTGTAAAAGGAATGCTGACATCCACAAGTATAATTGTGACTTTCAGATCTATCAGTTTTTGCTTTATATATTTAGGAGCTCTGTTGATAAACACATACACACAGAATTGTCATGTCTTCTTGGTGAATTAACCCTTTAATCATTGTATAATATCCTTCTTTATCCCTGGTGATTTTTCTTATTCTGAATTCTGCTTTGTCTGTTATTAATATAGCGCCTCCAGCTTTTTTTCTTTGATTAGTGGTCCCATAGTATTTTCATTCTTCTTTTAATCTACCTATATAATTATATTTAAAGTGAGCTTCATGTAGACAGGATATCATTGGGTCTTGTTTTATTTTCTTTTTACTCTAATACAACAATTGCTAACCTTTAATTGGTGCATTTATGTAATAATTAGTACACTTATGTAATTGTTGATAAGGGTAAATTTACATCTACTCTTTTTTGTTCTTTTTAATTATCTCCTCTTTCGCCCTTTCCTGCCTTCTTTTAGATTATTTGATTATTCTTAGTATTCCATTTTAATTTATTTATTTATTATTATTTTTTAAAATTATTTTTTATTGTGAAATACACATTTTTTAGAATTAGTTTCAGCTGTACAACACAGTGCAATAGTTATACTTTTTAGATATTGAGACCACCCAATGATTTTTTTTTTTTAAGATCTGAGATACTGTATTTCTAAAAAGTTCATTTGGTCACTTGGCTCTTTTTTCTTCCTTAGTATAACTCAGTGATTCTTTTGAAAGTCATTTTTTATGGTGTAATTGACATATAAAAAGCAGTAGACA
Organism: Hipposideros armiger; assembly: GCF_001890085.2. Lineage (NCBI taxonomy): Eukaryota > Metazoa > Chordata > Mammalia > Chiroptera > Hipposideridae > Hipposideros > Hipposideros armiger. The sequence continues at coordinate 3,259,070 of NW_017731444.1, read as the reverse complement.
TTTAATGTAACTTGATGATTTTGGAGATAAATATACACTCATAAAACCCTCACCACAATCAAGGCCATAACTTTATCCATCACCTGCAAAAGTTTCCTCCTGCCCTGCTCTTCTTCTAATATTGATTTTCCTTTTGTGGTAAGAGCACTTAACATAAGATCTATCTTCTCAGCCAGTTTTTAAGTATACAATACAATATTAACTCTAGGCCCTCTGTTGTACAGTAGATCTCCAGAACTTATTTGTCTTGTATTACTGAGACTTTGTACCTTTTGACCAGAACCTCCCCATTTTGGGGTTCTTTTTTTATAATTTCTATTTCTTGGCTGAGAACGTCTGTTTTTCCACTCATTTCTAAAGTGTTTATCTTCCCCTTGTGGAGGATGGATATAATAGCTGCTTTGAAGTCTGTCTGACAATTCCAACATCTGTGTCTTTTCATAGCTGGCATCTATTGATTTTTCTTTGAGAATTGGTTGGATGTTCCCTGTTGAGTAACTTTGCATTGCATCCTGGATATTTTAAATATTATCTTGTGAGACTCCGGGTACTATTAAAAGCCTCTGTAAAAATTTTTCAATAGCAGGCAAACTTGATTAAATTTAGACTGTATGTTCTATGCCACTTTCTGGGAACAGTAGCTCTAATATCTGTTTTATTTTCAAAGCTGTGTTATGCTGTTTGGGTCTGCTAGGGGCCGGGCTTAGTCAAACTTAGGCAATGGTTTATATGGTGGTTCAGTACTTTTCTTTTTTTAGACTTTATTGGGGAATTGGGGGAGGGGAACAGTGCTGGGGAATCAGGAGAAGGGGAACAGACAAGTTGCTGTCGTTTTGTTCTTCAGTCTAGTTGTGGAGGACGGTGCTTCACTAGCCCATGTGTTATTATCATTGCACTCTTCCCGGGTGAGGCAGATGGGTCACCGGCCTATGGAGAGCCGCTCACGGCGGCTCTTGGCAGCTCACATGGGCTGCCGGCTACTCAGGCTGGCTTCCAGCCACTCACAGTAGCTTATAGCAGCCCACTGCAGCTGGGGCTTCAGCCTACGCAGTCGCCAGCGACCCAATGCAGCCCAGCTCCAGGTTGAGCTGTTGTTCATCATCTTAGGTGTAGAGGGCAGTGTCACTGGCCCCCATGTAGGATCCAAACTGGGGCCCTGTCTCTCAGAGCTGGCATCCCAAGCCAGCTCTTAACCAATGCACCACTCGGCGGGCCCCAGTATTTTTCAAAGCCTTATCATCCTTCTTGGTGTGTGTTCCACCCAGGCACAGCTTGTGGTTGAGCCCAGGACTTGTGTTAGTTCATACACAGAATTAGAGGGTTCCCTTCATTCCTATTTCCTCTCCAGGATTTTCTCTATATTCCCTGGCTGCCAGGGACCCCTTTTTCTGGTTCTCTGTTCAGAAGTATGGCATTCTCTCAGAGTTTTAACTGCCAGCACTGTCTTACAATTCCTTACCACTAGGCCTGCCCTCAGGGCAAAGTAGCAAGAGAAAATAGAGAAAAAAACAAAGGTTTGGAGGATTCCCACACTATTCTTACTACAGAAGCCCCTTTTCCACATTCTTTTCTCTAGAGGGAGGGTTTTCTCTCAGACCTGTTATCTCAACACATTGGGGCAGATGGGGCCACCCTGGGGCAGGACCAGGTGAGAACAAAGGTTAAATAAAAATAATAACAAGAATTGTCCTCACACTATCCAGCTCATGGGGGCCTTTTTTCCTGGTTTTACGATCAGAATATTAAACTTTTCTATTGGTTTTTGCTGCCATGCCAACAGCATAGTATCCTGATTCAGGCACCGTAGGTCAAAGCAAAAAGATACAGGGGCAACCAGTTAGCTCAGTTGGTTAGAGCACAGTGCTCATAACACCAAGGTTGCTGGTTCGATCCCCGCATGGGCCACTGAGCTGCACCCTCCACAACTAGATTGACTTGGAGCTGATAGTCCTGGAAAAACACACTGTTCCCTAATTATAAAAAAAAAACAGAGACGATACAAGAAGAAAATTTACCAGAAAACTCTCCACTGCCTCAGTGGCTGTTTTTCAAGTTTTGACTTTTCATCCTAATCTCTTCTCTGTTATTTACAAAGCTCCTCCTTAAGTAGTTGCCTTTTGTATTTAAGCAGTTTTTATTTTGTAATCAGTGGCAGAGATAGGCTATAAAGGCTTATTCCAGTTTAGCCTTCATTATCTAGAGGGGCACACAGGGGCTTCAAAAGAACCAATATTATATTTCTTAAGCAGGATGACTGGTGCTTCAGTTTTCATTTTATTATCTTTAAACTGTATATATTAGTAATATATACTCTTTTGTATTTATAATACATTTCACAATTTATAAAACATTTCAAGAATTTGCCCAAGATCTCCTCCTCTTCTGAGGGAGGTAATCATTTCTCAGAGGGGGCTGTCACACAGCAAGGAAGAAGAGAGAGGATGAAAGAGTGGGGAGAAAGTAACTAAGTCCCTGATCAGAGCAAGGCGGAGGGTGGAGATTTCTGAATTCGTCGCCTGCTACGTACATGTACACAGACACACATTCACATTCCAGACACAGAAATACTCTTCCAATACTCACAGCTCTCGATGCAGTTCCCAAAAGTTCTGCTAGAGGCCGCCAAAGCACCAGCTTTCGCCGCCCGCAGGACCCAGGCTTCAAATCTCGCCTGCCCTAAGCGCTATTCCGGCTCTCCCCGGGAGGGGGGGCAAGTGGCACGAGGAAGGTCAGAGCGGGCAAGGCGCCCATGTTTATTGGTGTGCTAGTGGGCTCAGCGGCGCCCTGGTCCACCAGCTTTCACTACCGCTCAAGATCCGGGGTCTCAAGCCGAAGAAACGAACAGCACCGTAGACATGATTCCACTGTGCCTTCTGCAGCCTTGCCTTCAAGCTTGGGTCCTGCTGCGCGCGTCCCCACCCTCCCGCCCCATCCCCACATATAAAAGGGAGAATCTAGGTTTTTGGAGCCTAGGTTTTTGCAATCTTGGCACAGCATTTTGCAAATTTTACAAGCACACCAAAAAAACATGAACACATTGCTAGGGTTCTTCCCAGATGAGGAGACTTGAAGTTTAAGCTTCAGTAAATTCATTGTAAATCCACCTCTGATCATACATATGCCTATGTATTTACTGTCTGTCTTCTACTAGAATGTAAGTTCCAAGAGAGCAAGACTTTTAATTAAATTTTTAGCTCCTGCAGCCTCATTGGTTCCTAGCACATCGAGGAAGTGTTATAATTATTTGTTGAACAGTTGGGGCTGGTACAATCTTCCAGGTAGACATGACAATGCCCTGGTCTGGGATTTGAGGAGTAGATGGGATAGGAATGATGTCACTGAAACCTCGAAACAGTGACCATAACACTCATTTAAAAGCTGAGGATGCCTAGGGTCAGGGCAGTGCAGCACGTACCCAGTCTGAAGTGGCCCAGGGCCTAGAACCCAAGTCAGCCTTCCCTTGCTCCCTCTTGGCCCCAGCTACTGCCCTCCCAGCCACTCCTTGCACAAGGCCCTGATGCAACCCTGTGCAGGCTGGGGCGCCCCTCTTGGGGGCAGAGCTGGGAAAAAGATTTTGCAAGAGTTGGGGCAGGAAGCTCCAGCTAGGGCGTCCCGAGAAGATAAGAGCGTCCCTGCCCCTTGAGCGCCTCCAGGCCTTCTGATTTCCTCTCTTCCCTTCCCTTCCCTTTCCCGGAAAGCAGCGCCCGAACCCTGGCCTGGCAGTGACTCACCTCCTTTCCCTCTGGCAGCCAGACTGGGATCCCAGGCCTGCCTGTCACTGGAAAGCCTTGCTGTGTGTGAGGTTGGGCAGCAGGGAGCCCTCCCTAGCAGATAGTTTGTGGAGTAGCTCAATAAGAGTAGCTGGCATGAAGAAAGGGTCTCTATTGCTGAGCCTTAGTCTCAGGAGGCAAAATGTGGGGGACTCCTGGAGTACCCCAACATTAAGCCCACTTTGAGGTCTGGGGTGACTCAGATTAGCAGGTGTAAGGTTGGTGTGTGTGAAGCACCCTTGACCCCTATGGGATGGGGAAGCAGTGTGCATCCCGAGATCAAGGCCTGGTGATCCCTCCGCCTCCAGGACAGAAGCAGACATGTCCACAGTTTGGTTGGTCTCTACCTGGTTCAAGACCTGTATGAACCTGTATAGGTTCAAGACCTAGCTGTGTGACCTAGTCTCTCAGAACCAGGTCACACAGGACCTCTTAGAGATCAAGCGCCTGGGCCATTTCCATCTTTCAAGGCTCTAGTTAGGTTTTTTAAGTTAAGAAATGCCAAAACAAAATGTGGGTTGCAAAAATTGTGATATGCATCATGTGTCTTGCATTTTCCCAGTTTATGCTTTTGAAACAAAAATATATTATGATCAGGTAGAATTTCCATTGCAAATAAGATGAAACAGGCTAAATTGGACGTCCTGAGAGAACATGAAACCCCTCATAAGCCTGGTTAGGACCAGCCTGATTTCTCAAAAGTCCTCTAAGTTAATGTCACATGGTGGCCTTGTGTGGGTCACCTTACCTCTCTGATGCCTCCCTTTTCTCATCTGGGCAATGGGCCCACACACTTGACAAGGCTGATGAGACAACCTCCTTAGGAAGGGCTCAAAACATTTCACACCAACATATACTAAATATCCACTACAAGCCAGTCCAGTACTAAGCTTTTTATGTGCATCAGTTCATTTGATCCTGGAAGCCAAGGTTCTGGAGCCCATTTTCCAGATGAGAAAACAGAGGCTCAGACAGGTGCAGTGATGAGCATCAGGGATGATTCAGAGGCCATGGTATACCAGCCTCCCTACTAAAATGCTAGCCTATTATTGTTGTTGCTGCTGTTGTTACTGTGATTAATAAAATGAGCATATGATAGCATTGCTCCCATACAGCTGTGAGGAGGATTAAATAAAATTTAAAAATAATTTAGTATAGTACCTGGCACATGATATACGCTCTGTAAGTGTTTCTTAAATAAAAAGTAAAAAATACTTCAGGTCTTGGGCCTACGGGCCTACAGTCCTGGAGAGGCAGGGTCCAATGTTCAAAGAAACTTTGTCCTGGTGTTTCTTTGAAAGCCACTGCCCGCCTCCTCGCCTCGCTCCATCCAGGAGGGGTTAAGGAGTTAATGATTTCCCAAGCAGGGGCTGAAAGGAGCAGGGTTTTGCGTGCTACACGCGCACACAAGCGCGCAACCCCCCCACACACACACACACACCACACCCCCACTCCCCACCCCCCCAGCCTCTGTCCCCCCTCCCTTCCTCCCCCCTGCGAGGCCGGGAGCCTCTTATGCAAGCCGACGGCGCCCGCCCGTTCCCAGGCCCGGCTGCAGCTGCGGGCGGAGGGGCAGGGCGGGGGCGGCGCGCTGTTTGTCTAGCGCGGCCGTGCCAAAGGCGGCGGGCCCCAGACAGCCAGGCGCCTCCGTACACCTGGGGATGCTCAGGTTAAATAGCTCCGCATTCCTCGGGCCCAGCTGATGGAAACGCTCCCAGGCCGCCGCGGAGCCGGCCTCCAGATGGGCTGGGCCCGGGCCAAAGGGGAAAAGAGGGAAACGTGGAAGCCAGAGTGTGCCTGAACGGTTGGGGCTGGGGGGGGGGCAGGGGGGGGCAGGCCCCGCCACAGCCTCGTCCTCCCCTGGAAAACGGCCCTACCGTGTAGGAGTGCACGCGGGGACACGCCCCCACTCCCGTGGGTGGGCTTGCCGGCAGGGGCCCACACACGGGAGGGTGGGTGCACACGTGTGCCTCTGAGGACACTCCAAGGACACACAGGCGACAATTAATAATTTATAACTAGCAAACACTACAGGCTAAGTGCTCTACTTCATTCTGTGAAGTTAATGCTATAAAACAGCAACGGGGTGAGGAGTCCATGGAGAGTAGCAAAGGACTTAATTTACCTCCAAATATTATGTTCTTTGATAAAGTTCATAATGTTCTTGGATAGAGGGTGGTACCTGGCTTTTTTTTTCAAATTTATTTTTCAATTACAGTTGACATACAATATTTATTAGTTTCAGGTGTACATGATTAGACAAGGAGTGGTATCTACCTTAATGTTAGTGCTCAATAGACGATAATCTTCAAAAAAATTTTTTGTTGTTCATCCCCTCTGAGCCTCTTATTCTGTTGTAAACCTAGGATCAGAATCCTGCCTTTAGCCCCCCCCCCCCCGCAGGGATCCGTGAAATCCTTTATGTAAAGGGTTGAACATACAGTCAGGCTCATGGCGTTAGGTGCTGTTTATTTTATTAACAAAATATATTAAGTTCTTACCCTCCCTAGAACAAGTGCTTTGCCCTTTCGGGACTTGGTTTCTCCCTGAGTAATACATGGGAGTTGACCTGGTAGGGATACTTGAGGGTTGGTGTCCCAAGGGCAAGGCCTAACAATTCCCAGGAAAGTAGGCACTTGAACTTCTGAGGAAGGGTTTGCCTGGATACAACTGCCCCCACACCTCCACCCATGACCAGCCAAGACCCAGGAATGCCAGCCAATCTACAGAACAATTACACACTTAGGAACCCAGTGTAGTTCTGCAGCTTTCAGAAAAGCAAACCCATCCATCAAGCTAGATCCATGCAGAGATGCCCACAATGCATTTAGGCAGGACACACAAGCCCAAACAGCTGGAGGTTGCACTTATCTGCAGAACACATGTGCTCACATTTGCCCTTCTGCCTACAACCCCATGCATATCCTCATCCACACCCCCATGCCTGTACACCAGAGGACCCAGCCCCACTGGGGAGAACCACCAGTTCACTCATGTCATACACACACACAGGCCCAGACACTCATATGCATTCCCCCATGAGTACAAATGCACACACGTGTCCGGGCAGATAGGCCCTTGCCAATGACACCCTTTTCCTGCTCAGGAGCAGGGGACTGACCTGCCCACTCCTCCGAGCCCACACATGAGCCCTGGGGTAGAGAGGAGGTTCCTATGAGCTTCTGGCATAGCCAAGCCAGGGTGAGGGGGCTGAGTCCGAACCCAGAGCAGGTGGCCCTGCAGCTGTGCCCAGGCTGGTCTTGCCAAGTTGCTCACCCACTTGGACAAGCCTAGAGCTCCAGGGCGGACTGCTGGAACCCAGGGTTAGGCTGCCCATTGGGGGAGGCACCTCCTACTGGGGAATGGGGCAATGAAGTCCTGCCTTAAACAAGCTGAGGCTCTGGGTAAGTCCCTTTTCTCTGGATCTCACTTCCCCCATCTTGGCAAAGATGCAGGTGGTGCAGTGACCTGGTTCTCCAACTTAAATGGTTTGTTGAATACTCCAACCCAGAGGGGATCTTGGCAGGTTGATCTGCATTTTAACAACCTCCCCAGGTGACCCAGATGGCCCAACGACCACTTTGAGAAACCCCAGAGAATTTAACTTTATGACACTAGGGATCAGGAAAATGGCCATGGATGGGGGATAAGAACAGCTTTTAAAGACACCGGAAACACTCAGTTCAGGTCGGTAAAAGTGACAGTCCAGATGTGGCCTTCCAGTCCTCCCCCCAGCACCAGCTGCAAAAGGGTCAGGGGTCACACCCCACCCCTCAGCCCAGGGCCCTCCCCTCAATCCAAGAACACTGCAACTTTACCACCATCTAAAGTATTTGTTTAATAACAACAGAAAAAAACCCCACAGAACTATTGTAAAACAATATTCTCAGTCGGTGATCATTGTAATATACAATACAAAGCAATTAATTTCCTCAGAAATCTGAGAAGCACCAAACGTGACCATTTTTTAAAATGTCTGCTTTTCAAAAAATAGAAACACACGGGGGGGAACTTCCCCCAAGTCTCTGGAGGCTGATAGGTGTGGAGGGCGGGTCGCCTGCCTCGTCAGTCCCCTAGCCCTGTGCTGGATCTAGCAAGCGCCCAGTGGCCGCCGATCTCGGTTTTGTTCCTTCCCAGCTGCGGCGAGGCGCTTGGGAGGACCAGAGAACACTAATTCCTCTCGGCCCCGGAGGGCTGGGGTCCGCTGATCCCGGAGCACCGCACTTCAGCGACACAAGATGCGATCGTCCGCTGGAACACATGCCGCCTGTGAAAGGTAAAGAGAAGAGGTGAGGCGGGCAGTTTGGAGGAGACAAGGCTTCAAGACGCCCTTCCCCAGAGACACGAGGGAGCGCTTTTTTCGATCTCCTTGGGCAACCTTACATAGCCCGGTGCCCGAAAGGATGGGGTGGACGTAGGGCCAAGACCCCCTCCTCTCTAGCCCTCAGTTTCCCCATCTGTAGAAGGAAACTGATACCGTGCTCCATTTCGGACCTCACCTCGGCCGCCAGGGCGCTGATCTCGCCGTTGAGGGTGCTGAGAGGAGCCCGGGCCGGGAGGCCCCTGCCCCCGGGGGTTCCGACTTGAGATTCCGAGTTCAGCTCCAACTCCAGGTCCCAGATATAGTCGATGACGTGCTGGAGGATCTCCACCCTGCTCACCTTGCGGTTCTGGGGCAGGGTGGGCACCAGCTCCTTGAGACGTGAGTAGCAGCCGTTCATATCGTAGAGCAGCACGTTGACCTGCTGCTCGTCGAGTAGGGCGGGCAGGCGCGCCCCGGGGCTGCCGGCGCAGCGCGAGATGGCCACGCTCTGCTCGGACAGGCAGCGCACCACCTCGCCCGTGCCGCCGGGCGTCTTGCCGGCTTTTAGTGCGCAGCTGGGGCCCGCGGCCGCTGCGCTGCTGCCACTGGCTACCTTCATGATTATGGCGTTGAGTTAGCAAAGAAGAGGCAAAATGACCCGAAATGGCGAACGAAGAGCTCGCAGAAAAAGATCGAAGCGCTGTAAAGACAGTTGTAGAAGACGCAAGCGGAGCCCCACAGCCTCTATTTATGAAGACTCTGTGGCCCCCACCTCGGGGGGCGGGCCCAAACGTTCAAAAGCAACCAATGAAAGGTATAGAGGCGTGGCCTCGCGAGCTTCTGGGCCCCGCCTCCTGCTGTGCTAGCGCACCCTGGAGGGCGTGGAAAGTGGACCCGAGTCCCAGTAACCGAGAGTGGGAGGGTACCGGGCAGGGCGGCTAGTGGAGACGAGGGCTGCCTTGTACTCCTCCGGAAGGAGGCAAAACCGATATTGCCGATAACGAAGACTTCAAGAATCAATTTTCCCAGGGTCATTTTCTCACTTCTCCAGCCCCGATGAGAGAAACTGAGGCCCCGATGGAGAAGGGGCTAGCTCTGAGTCGCCCAGAGAGCTCTCTACTAGAGCCCAGGCTTTTGGACCCTATTGGGAAGATGACCTCTGGGACCCTGATCTCGCGAATATTTGGGCCGAGATTTAAAACGGGACCTCCTTTACACTCCGTTCCCTCTGGCTGTTCTCATTTTCCCAATTCCCAGAGAATGTTCCTGGTTAATGTTCCTGGGGGACTTACCCATGCCCTTCGGGTGGGAACAATTAACCTAGGAAAGTCCTCTAGGATTGGGGGCTGAGCCTCTGGGACCTGAGCCAGATAGAAGGCTCCCAGAGTGGGGCTGCATCTCCTAATTCTACCCTGAATTTGCAGCCCCCTGCAAAAAAAGCCACCCAAATTTGCATCAACTAGTGATTTAAAATTTTTTCTCTCATTTTTGGCTTCCCCCCCCAACCCCACCCAGACCTCGGATCAGGGTCTCCCTCCCACGGCGCGGCAGCTGCGGAGCTCGAGGCTCTTCTCCCGCCCCCCTCGCTTCCCGGGCTGGTCTGTGTCAGCGTCTGAACAAGCGGCTCAGACCGTTAGACGCCAGGCCCGTGACGTCACCCATTCATAAAACCGGGACGGGCTGTCAGGCTGGCGCCGCGCGGGCGGTCGCCATGGAGACGGCAAACGGGACTCTGCGCTCCCCCAGCCCCAAGCCAGTCACCTGCGGACCTCGTGCGAGAAGCCTGGGAATGCGCTCCTAGAGGGCGCGGTCACCGGACAAGGGTCACCTTACCTCCCCGCCCCACACCTGGGCTCTCCCCACCAGGTCCACAGCTTGGGCCGCTTGGGAGGTTTCTCCCCACCTCCAGCTCCTCTTCCATCCAGCCTGGGGAAAAACGCCCGAGTTCCAATTCCAACTTTACTGCTGGATGAATTTGGTTGAGTCTCATGCCCCTGAGCCCTAATATCTGCCTGGTATTTCGATAATAATCACACAGGTGACGATTTATTGCGTTCTTACTTCGTGGCAGGCAGGCATTGTGTGAAGAGGTTGCCTTTATCATCTTCTGTAATCCTTGCCACAACTCAAGAGAGGAGCTGTTTGGTTTCTTGATACAAAGGAGGAAACTGAGACGCAAAAAGCCTCCCAGGAGCCACAGCTGTTGTAATGGCTGCATTATTATAAAAGTGCGCTTAATTGTACAGCAATCCCTTCCTGCCAGGGCAGGCAGTCTCCTTCCAGAGCCCTAGATTGGCCAGATGCAGGGAAACTGAGGCTTAGAATAGCTACCCAAGGCCACGGTGTTAGCAGGGCTAAAATTCTAATCCCAGATAGGACAGGGTGATTCTAGGGCCCTTCCTCCCCTCAGCAAATAATTCACTGAGTATCATCAGGTTTCCATTTCCTGCAGAAGTTTGGAGGAGAGGACAATAAACCGGCCACCAACCTCCACATGAGGAAACCAGGAAAACTGATCAGGGATACCAGTTTCAAAGGAGGAAGACATCATCAGCTAATTAGCTGGACTCCCCATCCTCTTAGGACACCCTGCAAGATCCCCAAACTCCCTAGGCTTGTTTAGCAATCCTCTAATGATGGAAGAGAACATGTTTCTGTGCAGAAGAATTGCTAAAGAATTGGAAGGACAATGACCAAACAGATGAAATTACAATATTAATTCATTACTTAGTGTTTATTAATTGAACCTGCAATACTACTTGCTGGAATCAACTTCAGAGACACCTACACATATGGGCACAAGGTGTCTGCTCAAGGATGTTCACTGAGGTGCTGTTTGCAAGTAGGGGAGTTGAAATAACCTAAATATCCATCAACCATGGCATTATATAAACAATGAATAGAACATCAGTGCTGTGGAGTGGCCCTGCAGCAGGGGACGTATGGCTCTTGAGAGATATCTAGATTCTTTCTACCTTTGGTAGAGAAAGCAAGCGTTAGACCTGAAGTTAAGTTAGGACCTCTTGCATGTAAAAAAAAAAAATACTCCTCCCAACTATACATGTATCTGGAAATGAATTTAAAACGAGAGAGGAAATTATGCTACGGAAAAAAATTCAAACACAATACTGTGTGATTTCTCTTCCATGAAGTTCTAGAACAGGCACAACTAATGTATGGTGAAAGAAATCAGAATGCTGATTGCCTCTGGGAGTAGAGTGGAAGCTGCCCGGGAAGGGGTGTGAAGGAACTTTCTGGAGTGACAGAAATGATCCATATCATAATGAGGTGTGGATTACACGGTGTATGAATTAGTCAAAACACAATTATATACTTTTGTGCATTTCACTGTATTTAAATTGCACCTCAATAAAAATATTAGAAAGGAAAAATTAGGATAAACACCAAATTACTAATGTTACCACTGTAAAGAGGAACGAGAAGGGAAGGAGAGCAATGTGAAAAGGAATTTCACTTTAATCTTCACATAGGTATTTAATTTTCGTTTTGTTTTTCTTGTCTTAAACAGTATTATTAAAGTATAATTGACATACACAAACTGCATATATTTAAAGTATACAACATGTTAAGTTTTGATATGCATATATACCCATGAACCATCGCCACAATCAAGAAAATGAACATATGCTTCATCACCCCTAAAATTTTTCTTCTGCCCCTTGTAATCCCGCCCTCTCCACTTTTCCAACCAGGCAACTCCTAATCTGTTTTCTCTATAGATTAATTTGCATCTTCTAGAATTTCTATAGAAATGAAGTACAGTATACACTGTGCATATATGTGTGTATATATGCAGAGTATATACACATATAATGTATATATAGTATATACTCTTTATTGTAGCTTTTTCAGCTTAGTTCCTCTAACTCGGCATAATTATTTTGAGCTTCATCCATGTTCATTCCTTTTTATTGCTGACTAGCGGTAGCGTATGGCTATAACACAATTTGTTTCTCAGTTTACCTGTTCATAGACATTTAGGTTATTTATAGTTTTGCATTAGTACAACTAAAACTGCTATAGATACTTGTATACAAGTGTTTATATGAATCTACGCTTTCATTTCTCTTAGACAAATACATACTTAGTAGTGAAATGACTGGGTCAGATAGTAGGTATTTAACTTTGTAAGAAACTGCTCCACTTTTTCCCAAGTAGGTGTACCATTTCATATTCCTATCTACAGTGTGGGGAGTTCAGGTCCTCCATGTCCTCTCTAACAGTTGATGTGGTCGTGGTCGGACTTTCTCAGTCATTCTAATAGATTTGTTGTGGCGTCTTGCTGTGGTTTTAATTTGTACTTTCTGAATGACGAAAGATGTTGAGCATCTTTTCATGTGCTTATATGCCACTCATCTTTCTTTTCTTTTTTTAAAGATTTTTTATTGGGGAATTGGGGGAAGGGGAACAGACAAGTTGCTGTTCTTTTGTTCTTCAGACTAGTTGTGGAGGACGTTGCTTCACTGGCCCAAGTTGGCACCATCATTGCGCTCTTCCCAGGTGAGGCAGATAAGTCGCTGGCTACTGAACGGCCGCTCTCAACAGCTGCTGGTCACTCACCCTGGTTGCTGGCTA
>NW_017731444.1:3236528-3246302 GCF_001890085.2 Hipposideros armiger | reverse complement strand
GAGCTGTTGTTCAGCATCTTAGCTGTAGAGGGCAGTGTCACTGGCCCTCATATGTGAGATCTGAACCGGGGCCCTCTGGGGTCCCAAGCCAGCTCTTAACCAATGCGCCACTTGGCCGGCCCGCCACTCATCTTTCGAAGTGTCATTTATTTCTTTTGCTCATTAAAAAAAAAACCTGATTTTAGAATAATTGTATATTCACATGCAGTCATAAGAAATACAGTAAGTCCCCGACTTATGAACGAGTTCCGTTCTGGGAGAACATTTGTAAGTCAGATTTGTTCGTAAGTCCAACAAAGTGAGTCTTTGCGCTTCCTAGCAGTCCCCTTCACATCACCACTGCTTTTCCTCTTGCTTCCGGACACCCTGGACTCTGATTGAGCACTGTACTACTGTACACTATCGCACTGTACAGTAAGCACACAGCAGCACAATTGTGACAGTGTCCGGCAGACACGTGAGCTACTTCCGCGATTTGTTCGCATCTACGAATGTTTGTAATGTGAGATCCACAGGTACCTGTGAAAGTTCGCAACTCGAATGTTTGTAAGTCGGGAACTTACTGTAGTAGAGAGAAACCCCTTATATTCTTTACCCAGTTTCCCTAATGGTAGCATCTCGCACAACTACAGCACAATATTACCACAAGATTTCATATCAAATTCAGATCTCACCTGATTGGCATGCACCCATCTGTGTCTGTGTGTTCAGTTCTATGCAATTTTATCACGTGATAAAATAGATGCCTGTAACCACTGTCATAATGGAGACACAAAACAGCTCCATCACTAGAATCCCTCCTGCTACCCTTGCCTCTTTTGTCCATTTCTTTTAATTTGGTTGCTTGTTTTCATGTTATTGAGTTTTAAGAGTTCTTTATATATTTTGAAAACCAGTCCTTTTTCAGTTATATGATTTACAGATATTTTCTCCAGTGTGTTTCTTGTCTTTTCACCCTATTAATGGTGTCTTTCAAAGAGCAGAAGTTTTAAATTTTGGTGAAGTCCAATTATCGGTTTTTAATTTTATGACTCATGCTTTTCTTGTCATATCTAAGAAATCTCTGCCTAACCCAAGATCACAAAGATTTTCTCCTATATTTTCCAGAAGTTGTATAATTTTAGGTTTTACATTTAGGTCTCCGATCCATTACACATAGGTGTTTCTTGAATATATTTTTAAACAGAAGTGTATTTGTGTACTACTTTGTGTAATAAAAAGCCAACTTGAAATGGTTAGTATACCTTCTTCTGGCCTGACTGCTTGTTGGTATGCGGTGGAATGTCAAAGATGTTTTGCAGACAAATAGGAGAGAAAGAAAGTTAAGGGACATTTAGTACCCTCAATTAACATATGTGTACATCCACCTCCCACCAGGTCCTTTGCTAACTACATTAAGACTATATTATGAAAATTTCCTGCTAGGTGCCTTAACAACACAAAGAAAGGCTGAGTTCTGCATTGGAGGAAATCTGAGGGGCTTCCTAGAGGAGGCAACTTCTCCCCTGGGCATTCTGTGTGGGAAAGGCACAAGGGGAAATGGCCTGAATGAAGGAAGACATGTGAGGGGCATGCATCTGAACAAACATAAAGCTTTGACACTTTGAAGAGAAACAGTTGGCTGTGGAATAGTTAAAAGGGCTGGGACTTGGGGTCCAACAGTATTGAAATCTTTGTTATACTGTATGACCTGGAGCAAGATGCTTCACCTCTCTGAGCCTTTTCATCCTCACTGGCAAAATGAAATTCCAACCTCCTTAGGTTACTGTGAAGAGTCATTGAGATTAGGGTCCCAAAGCACCTACCATGGTATTGGCACATAGTAGGTGCTCAATGAACTGTAGATAGGAATAGTGTCTGTTCAGTTTCAGGCCAGGACCCATTTGGTTGCAGTTTTACTTCTGCGGGGGTTTAGTGAGCCATGTGAGACCAGCTTTCAGACTCCCTGAAAAGTTCCCTTCACTATGCTCCCCTCAAACTTCCCAAGTGAAACAATGACATCCCCTCCCCCTGTACAGATACCCATCCTAGGCCTGTGGGAAAAAATTAGTTTCATTTCATTCCAGAAAATTTCCGGTACTCCCAGACATTGGTTTTTATCTCTTACATTTTTAAGGCCTGTTTATCTTATTGCCAAATAGGCATTTTTCTGGCCCTCTCTTTGGTAGTGTGAATTGAGTGAGCCTTTTTTCCTCCCAGTCCTACCTACCAGGTCATCTCAGGGAAACAGGCTCCTCTTTTGGTGGCCAGGAAGCTTGGAGGACTCATTAAATGAACCTCCATGGTCTCAACCCAGGGTTCATGCTAGTAGTCTCTTGAGAGGCTCTTTACACACACCTGGAACCGTCTGATTTTCACAGCTGCTCCTTGATGCGGACAGCAGCTGTACTGTTATGATGCACCACTTTACAGATGGGAATGCTGGGGCCCAGACAGAAAAAGGGACCAGCCTTTGACACCTTCAAGTCTTGGCTCTACCATTGACAAGCTGTGCCTCAGGTTCCTCATCTGTAAATTGGAGCTAATGTTTACTCCTCTTTGTAGAGTGGTTGTTGTGAGAGTGAAATGAGCTATGCCCCTGGTGGTGAATGGAAATGTCTTTTCATTATTTCTCAGACACCACATCTCATTTCTGCCTACAAGATCTCTCCTCGGACCTCTGGAGCTCAAGGCAAATGCTCTCATTTTCTAAGTGCTCACTCTGCGTTAAGTCCTGGTTCCAACTATTAACCTAAGATAGGTAGTGATATGATGTTCTCTTTACAGCTGAGGCCACTGGGGCCCAGAGAAGTTGAGTGGCTTGCTTCAGATCACACAGCTGGGATGTGGCATTGAACCTATGTGGTCTGGCTCCTGAGGCAGTGGCTGTGTGAGGCTGAAAGAGCTGTGTGCGTGTATGTCTACACTATGGAGTGCATCCTTGTTGACGTGTGTTCATGTCCAGCATGTTCCCACTGCCCCCCCTGGGAGTCTTGGCCTTGCCGGCTCCAGGGCGGGCCTGCCCTGTGCCACGTGACCTGCTCTGGCCCTGGCCCGGCAGCTGCTCCCCAGATGTGCCCACAGCGCGGTCTTCCAGCCGCCAGGCCGGCGCCTCTGGGCTGGGACTGCCGGAGCTGCGGGGGAGAGACCTTTGGCTCTGGCTGTCCACCCCCCCCCACCCCCCTTGTAACAGGAGACCACAAGCACCCCCCCTCCAAACTCAATCCCAGAACTGTGCGCTCAGCCAACACTGCCTCTCTGCCCATCACACTGAGAATAAACTCCAAACCCCTCCCCAGCCTGCAGGCCCTGCCTACCGCCACCAATGGCATCTCCTGCCCCAGCCTTTCTCACCCGCCACTGTCTCCTTTCCTAAACTAGCACGGTCCTACCTCAGGGCCTTTGCCTTGGCTTTTCCCTCAGCCCAGGACATTTATTCAGATCTTTAGAAGATTTCTCATTTTTCAAGTCTCAGGTCAAATGCCACCTCCTCAGAGGCCTTTTTAGAACTTCCAATTGGCTCTTCACTTTCTTTCACATTCCGCTGGTCTTAATTATTCATAGAATTTATTACCATCTAAATGATCTTTGTTTTCCTGGGGATTGTCCATCCTCCTCCACTCCCACGCCCTCCCCATGCTGTGAGCACTAAGAGGGCAAGAACCATGGCTCCTTTGGTCACTGCTGTGTCCCTAGATCTGAGCACAGGTCCTGGCCCAGAGAGGGTAAGTGACTTGCTCAAGGTCACACAGCATAGGACTTAGAATAAAGTAATATATACGGTAATATCTATTGAATTAATGACTTGTTAACTTATGGTCCTCAGTTTCCTCATGTGCAGAATGGGGACAAAATTTGACCTTAACCCACAGAGTTATGACATTGCAGTGTTTAGCACACAGAAATGGGAGCCAGAATAGATAGTTTTATAGCCTTCCAAGGGCCTCATTTTCCATGCCCCAAACCCAGCAGAAGGCTGTATATGGGTGCATAAGGGGTGTGAAGGCCTCAAGATCTGTGTCCTTAACAGGCTATGAAGCCTCTGCCAAGTCCCTTTCCTATTATGGACTACAGTTTCCCTATCTACAAAATGGGGACTGTCACCAGCTCTTCTTAAGGGTTTTCTGCTGGGCTCTTGGGTCATTTCAGGGAGTGTAATGGTCCAGGATTGGATCCACCTTTTGCCTCCCATCCTGTTTTCCAAAGAAGCCCCAGAACAATGGACAGGGAGGCTGGAGTCTGCCAGTCTGGGCCCCTCCCTGGGTTCCCTGCAGATGGAGGGGGTGGGGCCTTCCTGTGGCCTGACAAAGGACCACTGCTGCCCTGGGGTCTCAGGGGCCAAAGGGAAGAGCAGAATCAGGGCTCAGGGAGATCCCTTCCTCACTCAACACAGGACAAACCTGCAAGGGCTACACTCACCCACAGAGTCACACAAATGCGCACACCTACACAACCAGCACAGCACATGTATGTAAACTGACACAACTGATGCAAATGACTGACAGCAACATCTTCATACACACAATTAACAGAGCAGCCTGCCCAAACGCACAACACAGCAATACACCATTACATACAATCAACACACCAACCTCAAGGCACACAACCACAACCCAAATCTGCACAGCAAAAATACAGAGACTAAGGAGGCAACACATCCAAACACTTAATTGTCTCACCTAACAGAACCACGCTAAAGCAACACTCCACAATACCTTCAATAAACACAACACAGATACACACACCCTACAGCGCAACACACATTTACCAAACACAACATACACTTAAACCCATATCAGCACTGCTTACACCAAAATGTGGACATGCATGCCCACATCCTTAAAGAAAACAACCAAATGCAAACTGACAAAACAACTTCCTGTATGCAACTCCTCCCCACCATGCACATACAAACCAACACCTTCACCAGCTCAAAGACCCCATACCACCTCCCACCACCCCCAAAGTCTTTTTAAATGTAGACACCACACCACACCTCCCCCGCCCTCACCAACTCACACACACAATTCAGAATCCTGCAGAAGCCCCAAGGACACAAACCACTCAACTATACTCACCCAGACCCCAGGAACTCATGCCCAGGAATGCAGGCCTGGGCCCTGCCCAGGGCAGAGGTGTGGGAGCTGGTCTGACTCTGGCAGCAGCAGAGACTGACATGACCAGCCAGGTGCATCTCAAGTCAGGGCCCTCTGCAGAGTACAGTGGAGACCACCACTCATGCTGCAAGGCCCATGCAGGGCCGCTGATGTGGAACAAGGGAGACTAGGCGAGAGGCCTCTGGTGGGGGCTTCAGTGGTTTCTACTGTGCCTACTGGGGGATGGACAGGAGGCCTCTGAGCCCCCTACACCAGTGCTCAGCCTGGCTCTCTCTTGACTCACCTGCTCTCCCTTGACTCACCTGCCTCCCATACACCTGGCTCCCCGTCCTGCCCTGGGGCCCGGAACCCAGAACCAGCTGAGGGTGCATCTCTTAGGGCCTGCCTAGCTCCCTGCCCACCCCAAAGAGCCTGGAGCAGTCCCCACCCTCTCTGCTCACACCAACCCAAGTATCCTGTCACCAGGGGGTGGCACCTCCAGCTGCACCCTTGCCTCAGGTCACAGGCGTGGCTGTTACTCCTCAACTACTATCTACTATGACTCATGACAATCGTTTAAGTATTTTTAAAAGTCGTATTAGGTTTTGCTGAAGCAAAAACAAGGCTTCTCTGGTTAAAAGGAAGTTGACACCTGAGAAACAACAAGAAAGGGACCTCTTTCCTACAAGACAGGAGAGTGAGGTCTCTCAGAGAACCAAAGAGCCCTGGATTCACATCCAGTCCACTGCTTATGAGCTGTGTGAGTGTAAGTCACTTCATTTCCTCGTGTCTCAGTTTCCCCATCTGTGAAAGTGGGGATAGTATGAGTTCCCATCTCTATGAGGATTAAATGAGTTAAGTCACATAAAGAGCATAGAAGAGTGGTCAGCAAAGTCAGTATTCAATAGATATTAATTATTATTATTATTTTCTTTTTTCTTTTTTTTAAGGAGGGCACAGCTCAAAGTGGCCCATGCGGGGATCGAACCGGCAACCTTGTTGTTCAGAGCATGGGCTCTAACCAACTGAGCCACCTGGCCACCGCTAATCATGATTATTCTTACCGTGGTTATTCCACCTTTCCTGGAGGTAGCCCCTGTTAAACAATTGGGTATATGCTGCACCACTGAATTACAGAACTTCAGAATCACTAAATGTCAACCATTCCAGGAACAATCAGTGCACTCCTACTTTGTACAAGACACAGCAGTGACAAAACAAGAGGCAGGTTTGTGCTTCCAGGCAGCCACAGTCAGTTGGGAGTAACCAAATGGAAATAAACACCGCTGGCCAGGGGTTGGTTCTTGGGGACTCAGATGCCGTGATATGTGGACTACCGCCATCCTAAGAGGGTACTTTGTAGGAATTAGAAAGAGAAGCCCTTATTTTGAGTGAAAGAAATGTGCCTTCTAGGAGCATGCTCTGTAGCACCTTCATGCTCCCCACAGCCTGCTCAGCATGGTCCTTGCCTTGGGGAGCTCACAGTTTGGTGGGGGAGGCAGTCACCATCCAAGTTCCCAGTGCTGTGATGGGGAAGCACAAGGGGAGGAGTGGCCTGGGAGAGACCCTGGTCAGCTAAGGTAGGTCAGGGAGGCCTTCTTGGAGGAGGCAATATCCCAGCTGAGATGAGAAACGGTAAGGAAGGGCAAGGCGGATCCCAGCATTGACATCTGGAATGTATGCAGGACACAATTGCCACATCAAACTATAAAAACTTCAGTCCAATAATATAAAATGTGTTGGGGATGTGGGAAAGCAACCTTCATCCACTGCTGGTGAGTATGCAAACTGGTATGATCACTTGGGAACTCAATGTGGCAATGCTGAGTAAAAGTGACCGTCGAAACACCCTATGACCCAGCAATTCACTCTCAAGGATATTCCCTGAAAGTCCTGCACACAAGATGTGGAAGACATGGGCGAGAAACCGCAGCTGTGTCTACAGCAGCAACACGGAAAACCATCTACTTGTCTTAACAACAGAACAGGGAAATAAAATGACAGTGGAATAGTATACAGCAGGTAATAGGAAGAACTAGACCTGTGTTCTGCTGGATACCTGCAAAAATATGATGTTGCTTAGGGAAAATGCAGAATGGATTTTTTTTTAAAGTGTAAATTAAAAAACACAGAAAGGATGCTAATACATTTATGTGGATAGTAGATGTGCAAAAAAAGACATGGCCTGGAAGAAAACATGCCCAAGTCATGATGCTAATTGGGGGTGCAGGACGTGGCACAGTCTTGGAGCAAAGGGCAGGGGGCACTGGTGGCCAGAAGGCTAGCCTTATCCGTCAAGTTTTATTCTTTAGAGAAGATGGGTGGGGAGCCATTACAGCAAACCGCCCAAGGTTGTTAGCTCTGGGTGGTGGAAATATGGTCTTAGGAACACAGAATGCTACATTTCTCGATAATTTTTACATATCACAAGATAAAAAGTTAGGCTAGCAAGGAGAGACAAGGGAATTTCCAGGCAGAAGGGCCAGTTAAAAGTCTGGGGGCCAGAGACGGAGGGGTGAGCAGGGGAACCCCGGTGTCCGGTGTTGGAGGCCAAGGTGAGGCTGGGCAGGAGGCAGGTTGGCCAATCGGTCTTGGGGAGGAGGCACGAGGGGCTCCGGCCTCCCTTTGCCCGGGCAGCCCGGGAGGGGAGAAGTCCCGCACCCAGGCTTTGTTCCGGGCGCGCACCCCTCTGAAAGGCATTCCTGGGCGAGGTGCCCCGCCCCTTGGAGACGCCTAGCGGCTGGACCGGCCGCACCAGGCAGATGGGCGGCCCCAGCTTCCCGCGCTCGACCCGTGGGAACCGAGCCGGGCGGGCGGGGGCGGGGGCGCCCGGAACCGCCCTGGGGGAGCGGCGCACAGATGGGGCGGGGGCCGCGGGCGGCGGCAGATGGGTGCGAGGCCGGCCTGGGGCCGAGCGACAAAGGCTACGGGCAGATGTTCGAGGCCAGATGTTCGCGGGATGGGGGGGGGGAGGCTGGGAAAAATCAGCTTGCTCCCCCGCCGCCCTACCCCGGCGGCTGTTTGGGGCGGGCCGCGAACGAGGTGCGGTGGGTGTGCCCGCCGCCAGAGGCAACGGGGAACCGGGGAGCAGGGGACGGGGTCTAAGGGAGTCTCTGGCGGAAGAATTTTAACTCTTGGTGCCCGGCTACCCCAGCCCAACGGTCCTACCCTCTGGCTGTGAAGTACCAGAAAGACATCTCAGGAATCTGGTGTGAACGCCCCTCCCCCATGTGACCTCCTGCCCGCCGCCCTCTGTCAGCGCCCTGTTCTGCACGTGGAGGTGTCAGCGCACAAACCCGCCTGCACCACCACCACCACCACCACCACATCAGCAACGATGCTGGCTGACATTTATTAGACACTTAGCAGGGCTTTAAATCGTTATCTTACTTCACTTTCACAGCCATCCTAGGCAGAAGGTACTCTCAGCATCACTTTGAATTGAGGGACATTGAACATGGAGGTCTCAAATGTTAAGTGACTTGGGTGAAGGTCACAGCAACTATGTGGCAGGGCTAGCGTTGCAGTCAGGATTCTCAGAGCCTGTGGGTTTCCGTGTATCCCTCCTGTGTCTTCCTGTGTGCTAAGAGCTTTACAAACCTCACGCTATTCGGTCAACAAGTATTGGTGGAGCACCTGCTGTGGGCCTGGGTCTGGGCCAGCCCTGGGATATCACAGTGGACAGAACAGAAAGAAGTCTCTGCCCTGTGGAGCTGATGTTTGAGATAGCGGGCACATAATGAACAGGGTAAATGCAACATATATTATCTCACCTGGCGATAAGTATTATGGAGAAAAATTGGTCAGGAAAGGAGAGGGTAAGGAGGGCTGGGGTGGGAGGGGGTGGGTTGCAAGCGTAAATGGAGTTGGAGGCAGGTCAGCAAAGGCCTCTCTGAGAAGGTGATATTACAGTAAATAACTTGTTCTCTCATTACCTACAGCTATGGGGTGGTGGGGTGGGGGTGGGGAGATGTTCCAGGCAGAAGTCACAACCAGTGCAACAGTCCTGAGGCAGAAGTGTGTCTGGTGTGTTGAAAAGGCCAGTGTGACTTTAGCTGAGTAAGCAAGGAACAGGGTGCTAGGAAGTAAGGTCAGGGAGATATGGGGTGGGAGGGAGAGCATAGCTGGAACACACAGGGCACAGTGAGGGTTTGGGCTTTTATTCTGGGTGAGACAGGAGCCATGGGAGGGTTTTAAGCAGAGGAGGATAGTGACCTGACTTATTGTGCTGAATCTCAATGACCTGCCTTGTGTTTCTCCATTTGCATAATGACAGCAGTTCCTTTCAAGTTTCTTTTTCTTTTCTTTTTTTTTAAAGGTTGTATTGGGGAATTTGGGAAGGAACAGTCTTGGGGAATTGGGGAAGGGGAACATTGTGTTTTTCCCATCAGCTCCAAGTCAAGTTGTTGTCCTTCAATCTTAGTTGTGGAGGGCGCAAGCTCAGCTCCAAGTCCAGTCGCCGTTTTCAGTCTAATTGCCAGGGAGCAGGGGGAGGTGCGCAGCCCACCATCCCATGTGGGAGTTGAACTGGCAACCTTGTTGTTAAGAGCACACACTCTCAGGGCTGGCCAAGTGGCTCAGTTGGTTAAGAGCTCACTCAAGAGTATGAGCTCTGAGCAACAACGGTTTGAGTCCCGGCCCAAGCTGAGCTGTCACTGAGCTGCCAACAGGTGGCAGGATGGCTCAGCTAAAAAAAAAA
>NW_017731444.1:3217071-3236470 GCF_001890085.2 Hipposideros armiger | reverse complement strand
AAAGAGCACACGCTCTCACCAGCTGAGCCACCCGGCCGTCCATTGGCAGCTCAGCGACAGCTCAGCTCGGGTGCAGCTCACTGGCCCATGTGGGAATTGAACCGGCAACCCTGTTGCACAGAGTTCACGCTCTAACCAACTGAGCCACCCAGCTGGCCCTAGAGTTTCCTAACTTGGAGACTCCTGGGTGAGTTTTAGAGTTGGGTGAATTTGATGCATTTTTGGGGAGGAAAAGGATCCATAGCTTTTAGCACACCACAAAAGGAGTCTGGGAAGTATACATAAAGTGTTCATAACAGCCTTGTTCATAAGAGCAACCAGTTAGAAACAACTTAAATGTCCATCAAAAGGAGCGTGGTTAAATAAACTAACTAAACCATGTGGCCTGGGAAATCATGAGATGGCACTTCCACTTCTAGGCATTTATACTAAGGATATACTCAAATGTGTGAAATGATGTCTGTTCAGGAAGAACAGCCAGTTGGAAAAAGCTCATATATCCATCGCTCTGGGATTGGTTGAATGAAGGCTGTTTTCTCCATATCACGGAATATATGCAGCCAGAAGAGAGAACGAGGGAGCTCCCTGTTATCCTGATCTGCTAAGGTCTCCAAGGTACACTGTTAAGTGAAAACAAAACAAAACAACCTGCAGAGTGGTATGCATAGACTGTCATCACTCGTGTTTAAACCAGAAGAAAAAGTAAAAATAATACCATACACGTATTTCCTTGTATCTCACTAGGACACTGATAGCTGTGGCTGCCTCTGAGGGCGAAAAGGGGGGGGATAGTTGTACATTTTAAATTTTGCTCCATGAGCATGTTTTACCTATTCAAGAATGAAATTAAATTGAAATGAAAAAGGGAGAGGTCTGGATCCAGAAAAGATTAAGGGAGAGTGCTCTGCCTCTTGGGGTTTCTCCTACTCTGAGATCGTGTGGTTTCAGGAGTGGGAGAAACTCATCTGGACCCATAATTGAGCCTGAGAATTGGTCACCTGGAAGTGGGATGGGGGTTTGGAGGTAGTGAACACCCTGTCACTGGGCTGAGGGCTCAGAGATAAGAACATTTCTAGAATGAACTTTTTTCTTTAACAGTTTTGAGATTATTGTTATGTTGTTTTTTGTTTTTTGGCGTTTTGGTTTTTTTTTAAAGATTTTATTGGAGAATTGGGAAAGGGAACAGTGTTGGGGAATTGGGAAGGGGAACATTGTGTTTTTCCAGGACCCATCAGCTCCAAGTCAAGCTGTTGTCCTTCAGTCTTAGTTGTGGAGGGCACAACTCAGCTCCAAGTCCAGTCACCGCTTTCAATCTAGTTGCGGAGGTGGGGGGTGCAAAAGGGGGTGAGCAGCCCACCATCCTATGCGGGAGTTGAACTGGCAACCTTGTCGTTAAGAGCATGCACTCTCACTCGCTGAGCCATCCAGCCGCCCATTGGCAGCTCAGCGGCAGCTCAACTCAGGCGCAGCTCACTGGCCCATGTGGGAATCGAACCAGCGACCCTGTTGCTTAGAGCTCGTGCTCTTAACCAACTGCACCACCCGGCCGGCCCCAAATTGTTATACTGTTATATTGAGATATAATCCACATATCATACAATCTACCCATTTAAATATCATATTATTCACCCAAGCAATGGTTTTTAGTATATTTATTGAGTTGTGCAATCATCACCACAATTACTTTTAGAACATTTCATCACCCAAAAAAGAAATCCTACACCTATTAGCCATTATTCCCCGTTTCCCCCTACCTCTCAGCTCCTGGCAGCCACTAATCTACCTACATTCTATCTCTGTACATTTCCCTATTCTGGACATTTCATATAAATGGAATCATATAATACGTGGTCTTTTGTGACTGGCTTCTTTCACGTAGCATAATGTTTTCAAGTTTTCTCTAGAATATACTTGTTAAATGCCCAGAGACCCCAGCAAGCAGTAGAAGAGGTTACCTCTGGGGTTGGGGTGTGGGGTCAGGTAGGGGACTCAGATTGGAGCTGGGCCCTCCCCTTTTTGTTGGACTTCTGTATGATTTGTGTTTTCATAACTTATGTTAAAGCTGTATAAAACAAAAACACCTATACATCATAGAACATTTGGAAATATAGGTCAGCTCTAAACGAAATTAAAATAATCCTTAATCTTATCCCTACATCCATAAAGGCATAGGGAAAAACCTGCTTGACTATTTAAGGAGTGGCTGGACTTGGGCATGGTGCAGGAAAGGCACCATCTGCACTGGGAACCCAGTGATTCCCACGATTCCATTTAAAGAGACAGTGATTTGATTTTCTGTTACTTGCTGTACTTTGGTAAATATCCCTCCTCCCAGAGGCCTGCTGTGAATGCCCTTCCCTGGCCCCCTCCCTAGTCTCTGTGTAGCTTATCACAAGGTGGAATTATGTATTTATTTGGGGAATCATTTATTCACGAGCATTTTGGTTCCTCGACGATATAAACCAGATAGGAATAACGATTCCAGCTTCACTCAAAGAGCAAGCATGCAGGAAAAGTTGGGAATCGGCCAGGGCACAGGGCCTGGCCTGCAGTAGGTGCTCGATCGAATGTAAGCAACGAGGAGACCAACTCCATGACCAGAAAATTAAGATGTGTGTTTCGTTTCTTAGTTATTCCACTCATTCAGTCCTGTTATTAAGCACCTACTGTGGCGCTCTGGCCAAGTCTTGGGGAGACAGAGTTGAGTGACATTTAAGTCTCCTTCCCTTCTTAGCTTCCATAGGGACTTTTGGGGGTCCTTTTCCAGGATCATTATCTAAATCGATAATTGTGATGGTAATAATGACAACAATGATCTAATATAGTGGTTAAGATCTCAGGCTCTGGGGTAAGGCGACGCTGGATTCAAATCATGGCTCTGCTGCTTGGAGACTGCCGTGCTTTGGCTACACAGTCTACCTTCCCTGAGCCTCAGTGTTTTCTTCTGCAGGTGGAATCCCAGCAGTGCCACCCACAGGGTGTGATGGGGATGCACTGTGACAATGAAGCAACGTGGTCCACCCTGCCTGGTCCAGTGTAAAACAGTGGTGATTACTGACAGTTGATCATTGATCCTACCCTCTGCGTGTCTGCAGTCTACAGTTCCTCTAGCCTGTCACTTCCCACTATTCCCATTGGAATCCTCCCAGCCACCCTGTGACTCAGGTACCATCACCTCCGTTTTGCAGATGAGGAAACTGAGGGTGCAGACTGCTGAGGATGGTCGAGGAGTTGAGGATGTGGGCACTTTTACTGTCTGACTCCCAGGACCTGGGGGCATGGGGGTTGGAGGCTGGGAGGAAGGGGCTCTTCTCCTCCACCCTCCCTCCCTTTCCCTGGGAAAATCCAACAGGTGGTGGGGCCGAGGCACTGGGGGCCATTGTGCGCTGGCCTGGGAGGGTCGGAGGGCCCAGTGTGTGTCTGGGGGAAGATGGATGCCTTCATTACCATGTGAATCCTGGGAAACTGCCGCAGGGGCTGGGTGGTGGGTGGGCGTGGGTTGCAGGGGGGTGCGGTGGGGGAGTTAGCATTCTCAGGCCTGGACCACACAGCGGCTGGGAAGGGGGTCCCCCCTGGAATCCTGAGGGACCCATTAAAAAAAAACAGATAATGGGATTTCCCCTCTTGTTTAATTTCTTATTTTAGTCCATCTCCATCCTGTGGGGCTTAAAAGAGACACAGATTGAAAACAAAGAATTTTTAAAGAAAGAAAAAACCTTTTTTCCCCCTCTCAGTTGCAATTTTCCCACCGATTGCTCTGAACATTTGGGCCTGAACAGTTCAAGTCTGGAGCTTTCCCCAGGATGCGAACAAATCAGCATCTCTGTGGGGCATTTCCCAGCACTATTTACTGAATGGCTTTTTCATTCAAGTAAAATATGTCCCAGGTAAATCCAGGGTGATTAGCAAATAGTTGCCGAGCAAGTTGGGAGAAGCAGGTTTGAAGCTTAAAACACAAAGGTGTCGTCAATTTGGCTGGAGCAGAAAGGACTGGCCAGTGTTTGCAAAGGAGGCAGGCAGTAGAGAGAGAATAAGAGTAATTCAAATAACAGCAATCATGCGCAACTAGGCATCCCCACTTTACAGAGCAGAAAACTGAAGCTTTGAGTTAGTTGGCTAAGGCCGCACCTCAAGAGAATGGCAGAGTCAAAACTTCAAACCCTGTTTCTCTAACTCCAGAGTCTGTGTTGTTTCTGGGGTTTCTCCACGAGGCCAGAAGAGTGGAAGACACAGGGAGGCCCCTGGAGACACTGAGGCTGGGGAGTGACCCAGGTTGAGGGGAGCATGGACCACAAGACCTGGGACACACAAACTCACACACACGTGGGCAGAAAGGTCAGACAGCACACATTTACCAGCTCATACAAATAACGCCTTTTCAAAAACCCTTTACAAACCCAAACACTCCCACAGCCACACCCGAGCTTTCTCTCACACACTAGCACAGGCACTTGCTTACACAAATGTCCTCACAAACACACATTCTTCACATATCAAGATAGATCTGGACGTGTAAGCACGCGTTCACAAACACCATCAGATAGAAACACGTCCTCAACACTGTCCCACGTTAAATGTTCAACACCCTCACACTGACCCACACACTTGCACAAACCTAACACAGGTCCTCACAAGAACACGCTCACACACACACAAACTCCTAATTGCAGAGACCCTCACAAGCAGAAAGGACCCAGGTCAAGGAGAAAGGGGCTTGGACCCTTCCCCCAGCTCCACACCTTGGCAGCTGGCTTTCCAACCTTGGCCCCTCCGGTTTTCTTTACTCCACCTCACCGCCTGTGACACGTGTCTGTGTGCCTTCTGCTCCCCTCCCCACTTCAAGGCCCCAGATGAACCCCTGGAGTAACCCAAGAGTGGTGGGCACCCAGCTCTTAGAAGCAAGGTGTGGGGGCATGCGCCTGCCTGCTGGGAACAGGCACGTGGAGTCCTTGAATGTAGTGCCAAGGGGCTCAGACTTATCTAGACCCCCTCCCTTCTCCAAGTGCTGCTCCCTGGCAGGCACAAGGCTGGGCCATTCACAGCTTTGAGGAGGCTGGGAGAAGAGGGGAGGAAGGAAAAGCCCATCACTGATCTGGGTGGACCTCATCCGCCACCACGCGGGGGTCTGCCTTCACATGCAGATTGCCTGTTTGCCTTGCCTGGTTTACTTTAAAATGACAAAGAGTTTGGATGTTGTCTGGGTATTAGATTAGATGACAGCTGATCACAATAGGAAGTGGAAGGTTGTTGACTGTGTAAGCAAAATCGATGTCAAAATAGTATGCACCGTAGATGTGATTTACATAAAAAAAAATACATAATAGGCATAGAAAAAAATCTGAAATCTATGTTGTTAAGGGTAGTAATCTCTGGGTGGCAGGAATATGCTGTTTTATTTTCCCATTTTTTTACACATATTCTAATTTTCTACAAGGCACTATGGTGCAGCTCCTGGATAATAAAAAGTTTTTATGAATGAATATTTAATGACATGAAAAATGACAAGGGGGTGATGACCTCATGTGAGCCCAGAGCTTGGGAAGACTCTTTTTTTTTTAAAGGTTTTTTTTTTTTTTTTTAAATTGGGGAATTGGGGGGAACAGCGCTGGGGAATTGGGGGAAGGGGAACAGACAAGTTGCTGTCGTTTTGTTCTTCAGTCTCGTTGTGGAGGACGTTGCTTCACTGGCCCAAGTTGGCACCATCACTGCGCTCTTCCAGGGTGAGGCAGATCAGTCGCCGGCTTCTGGATGGCCGCTCACTGCGGCTGCTGGCCGCTCATGCTGGCTACTGGCTACACACGGTAGCCCATGGCAACCCACTGCCACAGGGGCTGCAGCCTACACCGTCGCTGGCGATTCAGGGGAGCCCAGCTCCAGGTTGAGCTGTTGTTCGGCATCTTAGCTGTAGAGGGCAGTGTCACTGGCCCTCATATGTGGGATCCGAACTGGGGTCCTCTGGCGTCCCAAGCCAGTTCTTAACCATTGCGCCACTCGGCCAGCCCGGGAAGACTCTTGATTGCTCTGTGGACATGTCCCTTCTCTGTGTCTTTATCCCTTCATCTGGATAATGGCGATTCACATGGAGTGTGATGTGAGTGTTAAGGATTTATGCATGTAAACACTTGGACTGGTTTTGACACACAGTAAATGCTCAATAATGGTAGCTGCTGTTATTATTATTCGACAATGAAGGTTTCTGTTTATACTGTCTAGTACAGATTGGACACCTCCTGTGTGCCTGCAGGGATGGATGTGCGTGAGTCCCCTAAGCTGGTGCATGTGCAGGTCTCACATGCATATAGGCCTGTGTGTGCACACCCGAAGTGTATACGTTGCATGGGGGACACTGCACTTGCGCGGCGGCATCAGGCACAAGTGTGTGCAAACAGGATGACAGGCCCTTGGCTCTGAGAACACCCTGGGGTGATGGGAATGCTGTTCTCAGTTCTCTACCCCCAGCACTCTGGTCCCTCTGGTTCCCTTCAGCTCAAAGTTGCTAGACTTTAGGGTTCTTCCTGGCACCCAACCAGACCCAGGGACCTTAAGGGGGTCTTAAGACATATTTAAGGCTGGCAGTGGTACAGATTGAACAAAGAAGAGGAAATTAGTAAGTAAAGTTGGGCACCTGGGTTTGTGGACCTGCCATGCTACTGAGGGACATCTGGATGGCCCTGACTGCCCCAGCTCTGACCAGCTTTGAGTCCTCAATCTCTCTTGTCCATCTACCTACCCCCATAGTCCTTGCCCTTTTATCACTCAGAACATCACCATCAATGGCCTGGAGCCCCATCCCTGGCTTCTTGGCCTTCTCCATTTCTTATGCTTAAAAAGGACTAGTCAGTTCCCTGCTCAGAATCCTTCCTTGGGTCCCCACTGCCTCCAGGATAAGGTCTAAGATCCTTGCCTGGCCTTGTGGGATCTGCTCACCTTTCCTCCTCTCTCACTCTTCTTTGCTCTGCTGGCCTTTTCTCTCAGACAGGGAGGGAGTCCCTCCTGGGAGCCATGATGAAGAGTAAAGGAAAGAGGTGAGTTTCCTTCCCCTCGCTCCTTTTTATATTTGAGTCCAGCAATTTGCATTCAGATCTTATCTTTGCCATTTCCTAGCTCTTTGTGACCCTGGGCAGAATTCAGACTGAGTTTTAGATGCCTCCTTTGCCAGATGGAGGTAAGTTAATATTTCCTTTTGCTGGGGCTAGATTAATTTTTATTTTCGATTGTATTTGTTTTTAAAAATATATGTTCACTGGGCTCAAAAATTAAATACAAAATATACAAAGGATTACATGTACAGCAAAAATTTCTTCCCAAGACACCCCGTTCCTTTGTATCTTCCTTAGCCTCAAAGTAATTCTTTTTACGCAGCTTGTGGGCTCTTCCATAAATATCATCTATTGAGGACCTACTATGTGTGCTCTCCATGGATATTTCACGCAATCCTTACAGCCACCCATCAAGTAGATGACAAAGTTGAGGCTCAGAGATGAGAAGCCACTTTCCCAAGGCCACACATTGGTAAGCAGTAGACCCAAGACAGTGGGAGCCTGTACATTTATGAAGTGCCTACTATGTGCCAGATCCCTAGGACGGCCCCAGACCTGGGACATTCAACAAGTCATTGAACAGATATTCATTGTTTGGGCACTAGGAAGGGTACTGGAGACGGCTCATTGCTGATACCCCATTTTCCAGGTAAGAAAACCAAGGAACAGAAGGGAAAGAAACCATCCTGAGGTCACAGAGTGATAAGCAGCCCCATTTTACTGGTGAGGAAAGAAACTAGCACAGAGAGGGGAAGTGACTTGCCCAAGGAAACCTAGCTGGTAGGTGGCAGAGCCCCAATTGGAAGGCTCACATGGCCTTGCTGGTCCCTGCACGCGGCCACGTCGCCCCTCCTCCTCCGGTGGGCGGGCTCAGTCCGGGCCCCTCCCCCAGTCGCCCGCGGCTGCGTTCCAGGCAGCCCCGGCGGCCGTTTCCTGCCTTCGTTGTTGGGCGGGCGGCCGGCCCATCTGGCGGCCCCCACGGGGCGGTGCGGGGAGGCGGCCCAGACTCGCTGGAGCCAGGCGCGGGCCCTGCCCCCCTGCCCGCCTGCAGAGCCCAGGTGTGGCCGCGGCGGGGGAGGGGGTGTGCCTTCCTTCCCGCTCGGCCTTCCTGACGCACTCGGGCAGGATGCAGCCGCCTCCTGGGTCTCCTGAGCCTCCGCCTCCCGTGGCCTGGGCCTGGAGTCGTGGAGGGAATCCGAGTGCTGGGAGAGCAGGGCCGGCAGGAAGCCTCAGGCCACTCCCGCTTTTGGTACCCACTCCTTGCAAGACCTCGGGCAAGCTTTGCCCTTTTTGGGGGGTTGTTTACCCGTTTGTACAAGGACAGTTGAACTCTGACCTGGATCTCACAGGCTCTGCTGGCCTTGTCCCCCAGGCCCCTGGACAGAATTGTGGGAGACTGAGGTATCGCTCCTGCATTAGGTCTTGACATTATCATGAACTTGACATCCGTTTGTTCAGCCATTTCAAGTCTCTCCCCATCACAGCTCAGCTTCAGCGTGGGCACTTGACGTATGTTCCCTGCTCTGCCCAGCTCAGGTGCTAAGGTCTGAAAGGGCATCTCAAGGTTCGATACCCCCAAGTTGAAGCCATCCCCGGAAGGGAGGTTCTCATCCATGTCACAGCTGAGAACAAAGGAACAGAGTGGGCAGGCCCGTTCCAGTCCCGTCGTGGCAGCCAGCCCTGCTCAGTCAGACGTCGACTCGCTTCTCCAATGCGGTCCCCAAGAAAGGGAACCCAGAGTCCAGTATCCTGGCTTATGTCAAACAGCACCTCGGGTGAGCATCCTTAGAAGCCAGGCACCCATGGTTCCTATCCCTTCTGGGCACTTAATGTCTCTCAGCTTCATTTTCCTTATCTGTAAAAATGGTACCTACCTCACAGGGTTAGTATAACAATTAAATAATTTTGAAATACACAGCGTAATGCTAGCCACAGTAAATACAAATGAAGTAGTGTGTGTACTTGGGCTCTCAGCAGGGCTGGTCCTGCCCCTGGCAGTCCTCTCTCACCTACTGCAATCACAGGAGACTGAGGCCACGGAGAGGGACACCTACCAAATTAGGGGCAGAACTTGGGGGTTTTGGAGCAGTTTCCCAAGAATCCACCCCCACCCCGGGGTGAGGCTGGCACTAGGCCCACCCAGTCACCCACCCCCGCCTCTCCTGCGTGCAGGCCCAATCCGAGCCCGGCCTGGTGCCATTTTTCCATGGGACTCTGGCGGTGGCGGTTCACATCTGGAGTCTAGACTTGGAGGCTCTGCGGGCCGGGCCTACCGCCCGGGCTGGGCCACCGCTGCCCGCTGTTTGCTCAGCTGAAGCTGGTTAATTGGAATTAGAGTGGCCTCTGCGGTGCCGGCTGGCCGGGCGGGCCCTGGATGGCCGCTGCCGAGGTCTGTGGAACATCTGGCCGGGCCAGGACGGTCATTAGGTGGCAGGCGCCCGGCGCCACTGCCACCTCAGCCTCCGCTGGGGGCCGGCGGTGACTCAATGAGGCCTTTGTGGGTCCTGGGTCGAAGAGCCAACCGCACTGTGTGCCTGGGCTGCCTGCCCCATCTGCCGCCCTCAGAGGGGCCTTGTTCCAGGACCACACGGCCTCCCCTCTGGAGGCGGCTGGAGGCAGAAGAGATCCGAGAAGCCCCTGAAAGGGACCTCCCTGGCCAGGGGAAGACTTTGAGATTTCCTCCTTTTGCTTTTTCTGTAGAACCCTAGGCCCAGAGAGGTTGGATGGCTCGCTCAAAGGTACCCAGCACACCAGCCACAGTGACTCAGGCCTAGGAGTCTGGAGAGGCGTTGCACAGTGCTTAGGAACTTTGGAATTCAATTTGGATTGCTTGAGGCCAAGTCCGCGTCTGTGGCCGAGCTGCCTCAATTCTATCATTTGCATGATGGGACCAATATTATCACCCGAGCCCAAGACTAAGAATTAAGTGAAATCCTGTATTGAGGTGCTTGTTACATGTTAACAGCTTAATATCTAGTGAGGTTATTACAATGATACTTCTGATTCGCTGCTCATACTTGTCCTTGGGGCATCTCCCAACTGCCTGGAAGCCATTGTTATTTTCAGCCCTTGAGCCCGATGCTTGGGCAAGGAGTGCCCTAGCAGACTGAGTCTCAGGCCAGTGGCCAGCTCCTCCCATCTGTTTCGCCACCCATTGACCCCAAACCAGGCAGGTGGACCTCCTCACCTGGTCCACAGGAGTTCTCCTGCAGTCCTGGCTGCTGTCTTCTGCAAACCTTGGAGAAACCCTGGCCCTGGGACCTCCAGCTCTCAGGCTTGGATGGCCTCTCAGAAGTACTGGGCCCAATCCCTCTCCACCCTAGCCTCTTCATCGACCCTGGCCCTTGTGCTGTGACCAGCTTCACTGTGGGGAAGGAAGTGGCTCCTAGAATCAGGATCCTTTTGGCCTTGCGGTAGTCACTTTGGGAAGAACCTTGGGAATGGGCGTGATGGGACCTTGATCTCCAGGGCGTACTCAAGTCCAGATGCTCTCCAGCTGAAGCCATGTGGGCATTGGGACCAGGGAAGCTGGCTCCTGCCAGCCTGGGAATAAAACCTAAGCTCTTCCCCGGGTGGGGCCCACAGGCCCTGCCCATTTCTCTGGCTTTATAGATACTGGTCCCTTGCTGAGTGAGGTCAGCCCTTTGGTACCAACCCCTCCACCCCCCTTGGTGGGGGTGGGTGGATAGGTGACACAGTCAGCACCTGTCCAACACCCTTGCTGCCCTCTAGTGTTGTGAGGATGGTGGTGAGCAAAACTGGATGGCTGGGGGGGAGAGGGGGGCTCATGGGCCCCCTCTGCTGGCCAGAGGGTATCCTTGGGGTGCTGAGCGGGCACGCTGGCCAGGCACTGGGTGGGCATCCAGGACAGAGGGGCCCAGTGGTCAGGGCCTCCTGCCAGGTTGCTCTAGTCCAATCCCCAGGAAAGGGGCTTACAGGAAAGTTTCTGGGTGGAAGGGTGAGAGCTGGTGAACCCAATGCAAGACACTGTGTGCAGAGAGCCCCTCCAAGGAGCACAGCGGCCTGCCTGGGCAATGGGATGAGTTTTTAATGTGAGGCAAAGTCAGTCCACAATACAAAAATCTAAAAATCAGACCCACTTTTCCCATCTGGCACCTGAGGGAATGGGGGAAAGTTGGAGGCTTCCTTTGCCTGCAGGGGATGGGGCGGGGCAGAGGAAGGCCACAGAAGGGAGACAGGGAACCAGGCCACAGAGGCCCCAAGGTGAGGGGTCCCGCTGCCCCTGCCCCTCCCGGGAGCTGCCAGGCCTCCGGCACCCTCGGCCTGTGCAGGCCTGTGCTGGTCCATCCCCGCCTGCCTGGTCTGGCCCTGAGAGGGTCAGGCACCAGCTGCATCATTTCTCCTTCTTCTCCAGCCCCTTTGATGCTGAGGCCTCTGTTCCCTCTTTGGATTCTGTCACGACTGCTGGATCCTTAAGATTTGACTCCTCATAACTGGCCAAAAAACAAGACAATAAAAACAACACATTTAGAGGAGGGGAGAGCAGGATCTCTGTGCCCTGCCATCCCACCATCCTAAGAAAACCCCTGGGCTCATGAGGAACGTTAGCCCGTATCCACTGCCCCGCATCCTCCAGTGCTTGGCCTGGCCCCACTGTGTGCCCTCCTCAGGTAGGGGGCTCTGCTTTCCCTGTGCCTGGGGGTGCCAACAGGCAGCAAGGGCAGAGGCAAGTGGAGAAGTTGGGCTTGGGGGGACCAGCTTTAAGCTTCTTGAACCTTCTCCTGCAGACAGTGGGGAAACAAAGGGGCAGCCAGGACGAGGCTATGGGAGATGGGCTGCCTCCCAGGGCACATGGCAGGAGTCAGAGAGCTCAGCCCCAGGGGCGCAGGCAGGCGAGGGGGTTGCTCTACAGGCAAGTGGCACGGTGCCACTCTCGAAGGCAGACACTCTGGCTTAACTCTTACTATGGGCTCCACTTATTGAGCAATTGAGTTCATGCCAAGGACAATACCCACATTTCCTCACCAGATCAGCCCCGTGAGGCAGGAATGTGCCCACTTACAGATGAAGAAAGAGAGTCTCTGAAAGAAGAAAGTGACTTGCCCAAGGTTATATATGGACGAGTAGTAACAGTCTCTACCACTGTATGACAAGGGCTGTTGACATCCACTCTCACGAGAGCCTCACATTACTGGTGAGGACACTGAGGTTTGGGTTGCCTGCTGCTCCCTGGCCCCATGCGGTGACTGCCTGATGGTTGTGGAGGAACTGCCTCTCGCTGCCTGCCTGTGGCAATGCTCCCTGCCCTGTACACTGGAGCTGGGGTGTCTGCCCTACCTTGGGCCCCGGGACACTGGGGGGAAGCGGGCAGGTGGGCACCCACTGGGCATTACATGGCGCTGGGATTCTGCGGGCGCCGGCGGCGAGGGCCAGCTAGCTTCTGCTGCATGGAGGCGGCCAGGCTGGCTGGGGAGCCCGAGACTGTGGGGAAGTGGGTGAGCCTTGGGGTATGAGGCAGGATTTCCGCTGAGGACTCGTAGCTGTGTGAGAGACAGACAGAGACAGAAAAAAAGAGATGGCGAGGAAACGACTAAGGGAGGACAGTCTTCTCTTCCAAGGAGCAGGGAGCAGAACTCTTACTTTTATCTCCCTCTGTAACTTCAGGCTCTCTGGAAAGAAGCCGGTATCATTTGGAGGAAAAAAAAAAAAAAGATGCACCTATACAAGGGGACACTAGGCAGCTGGGCATGAGAACAGGATTTACTAGACGTCTGTGAGCTGCTGTGGGATCAATGTTCAGATATACTGTTGTGTGAAAAATCAGGATGCAGAACGCTCCGAGGATGCCACCGTCTGTACAAGGATATGTACCCATCTATTGGCTCTTGGGTGCAAGTATGTCTCTGAATGTAGAGACACTGTGACAGAGCTGGCCTCTGGGGTAGCTGGGGTATTGAGGGAGTTGTCCCTCTCATAGCTATAGAATTTTGAACCATGTGAATGTGTTACCTATTTGAAAATATAATAAATGAATTAAAAAAAAAGTGGAGGGCGGGGGAGAAGCACCAATAAAGGGAAAAGTAAAACAAAAGATAAGGTGAGAATTAGGGAGAGAGATGGAGAGAGAAGAAAGAGACTACCTGCTTTTCTCCCTCAACCTAAGAAGCTCCTGAGGGGTGAGGGTGGAAAGGTGCAGGCAGAGTGCCTACACGGCTGAACATTTAGGGAAACCGAGCAGCACTGGGATAAAGGGGCACCTTCTGTTCTGGCTCAGGGTGTTCAGAGCTTGACCCCATGAGGACACAATAGGACCTGGACTGGGGAGGTAACCCCAAGGGGTGGGGGCTGAGTTCAGGGATCAAGCCCCACCCCTGCTCCCAAAGCACCCCCAGATCTGTCCTCAAGTTCACCCCCAGCCTTGTCTCAGAGTCCATAGGGCTTTGCCAGGCCAGGAGATAAGGACAGGCAGGCTGGGAGCCTGGGGCTTCTAGGCAGGGCAGGTACGGGGGAGTGGTGAGTCATAGGTTCCCCTGCAGGCAGCCAGGTGCACAGAAGGCTCTGGCAGGCGCTCGAGGGACAACTTGGAGGCCAGGCAGGTGGAGCTGGGTGGAAGGCCCCTGAGTGGGCAGTTTCAATCGCAGCTGGCAGCTATTTCTGGGTCCCTGGCAGGCGAGGTCGGTGGTGCTGGGGAGCAGACACCTGTTGGAGTCACGCAGGCCTTGGGGTGTAGGTGAGGCTGAGCACAGGGTGTGGCCAGCGTGCATATGGCCATGGGGAAGGGGTATGTGTGCGACTGACAGAGAGAGAAACCAGCTAGCTGGGGTTACAGCCATAGAGGTGGTTAAACAGGGACACTTGACTTCTAATGTGAGTGGCACTTTCCACCACCACACTGCAGTCCTCCCTATTACTCCCATGTGAAAATGAGGCCAGGGGAGAGGAGGACATGCCTGGAGTCACACGGTGGCACAGCTGGATAGGAACCCGGGACTCCTGACAGTAGGGCAGCTGGGGGAGAAATTCTACACCAGCCAGTCCCTTCTCAACACCAGCTGTCCTCTAGCTGTGGGGGCTGCTTAGAGCGCCCCAAGGCCTTGCCGTCCCCTAGCTCCCTGTGCGTCACTGCTGGTGGAAGGGGCGAGGGATGGGGCTGGTGGTGGGAACAATGTTCCCCTGGAGACGTGTACGAACAGCCCTGGCAGGCTCCACCAGCTGCCTGCAGGTGCACCTGTGCCATGCAAACGTCTGCCCCCTGCCTCCTTACCTGAACATCTCTGTCACTTCTCCCTTGGCCAGTGCCACCAGGACGGGAAAGCCAATGCAGGCGGGGACCAGGTATAGGAGGGCAGGCTGGAAGAGGACACAGGGTGGTGAGGCAATGCTGGGCAGGGCGCTGGCTCAGGGCTATGCCCATCATTCTACCCCTTCCTGGGCATGACAGGGGCAGTGGCCGCCCAGGTTGACAGAGCAAGTTAGTGGCTGGGCTGAACCCAGGGCTGCTTCTCCCTGGGAGGGGAGGCAAGAAACCCAAAGAAATGAAAGTAGGCAGGGCTTTAAGGATGCCCAGGAACCTGGCTGGCAGTGTCCCAATCACCGAGGACATCAGGTTCAAACACACAACCTCCTTGGTTGGTCCTATTCTCAGGGACCCTGCTTCCCTAGGTCTGAGGCTAGAAGTTTATATTTTTAACAAATGCTCCAGGAGATGCTGCTATATAATACGATGATGATAATGACGACGACGACGACAATGACGACATCGCTGCTATGTGTGGAGCACGTGTTGTGGCCTGTACTGAGGTTACCCCGCTGGGCATTGGCTTCGCTGGGATTCATACCCAAATGGTCTGGGCCCAGAGCCTGTGCTGCGGTGGCTGGTGCAGCTGGGTTTAGAGGACAGGACAATTACTCTAAGAGTCCTTGCTCAGGGAGCACTTACTGTGTGCACTGAGCTCAAGCCTCCCAGGGGCTGTTTTGGTCCATCTCCACATCCCCTAAGGCTGTCTTCCTTGTGCACAAGAGGCTGATGCTTTTGAAGAAGAGGGGACAGCCCAGGCCTCAGAGGTCTAAATGGTACACTGGGGATTGAACCTCGGGTATACTCAAAGCCATTCTTTTCCTTGCAGCATCCGAAAGCTGGATGTCACTCTATTGTTCAGCGCTCTATGGCCCCCAATGCTCCCAATGGCCTGAAGTCCCTATGATGTGTGACCCTGCTTCCTTCTCCACCTTCACCTTCACCTGCCTTACTCTGGCCATACTGGCCTCATTTCAGTCCTCATGGTCACCTCCAGCCTCAGGACCGCTGCATGTGTATTGGCTGCTGCCTGGGATGCTCTTACCACCTTTGCCTCGGTACCTCCTCCTTCAGACTTCAGCTCAGCTGTTTCTTCCACAGGGAAGCCTTCACTTGCATGGAGTCAGGTCCTCTTGCTGCACACTCTCAGGGCCCCTTGCAGTTCTTCAGAACATTCTTTGGCAATTTGGACGAGAACATCCTTGTGCCATTATAGACTGGAGTCTCTCCCTGCGCGGCTAGGAACTCTATGAGGGCAAGCTCCACAGCTGTCTTATTCACAGCTGGATTTCTGGCACTCAGAAGAGGGCCTGACAAATACTAAACAAATGGAGTCTTCATGGGTGTTCACATAGTTAAGAGGGTGTCTTGGAGATGGCTGGATGAGGAGACATCATTCCTAAGACAAAGCCAGCCCCTGGCCAGAGAACAGGGCTCCATAGTCTCCTGATCCTGACCTTCAGATCCATTTTTTTGGTACCTGCCATGGGTGGGCTGTGAACCATACCACTTCACATCACATGATCTTCGAAGATAATTAACATAGTAAATATTAAGATCTGAGTTTTACAAATGATGCTCCTGAGGTTCAGACAGAGGACAATGACTTGCCCAAGGTCACACAGGGTGTAAGTGGATGAACCTGGATTTGAACCTGGGCAGCTGAGCTTCTCCCACTGCATCCGGTCTTTACTATGAGCTCGGCTTTGGGCCGAGAGTGACAGAAATCACAGTGATAATGGCCCACACCGAAGCTTGTGAGAGGCAGCCAGGACAGTACTCAGAGCCGATGGGAGGGGCTCTTTGGGAGGCAGCAAGTTTGTGATGATCAGGAAGACATAAACCTGTTCTTTTCTTTTCTCTCAAGGCACCAGGGAGCTTCTCCAAAGAAAGTCGGTGCGAAAGAGAGGCGGGGATGTACAGCGCGGGCAGTGAGCTGAGGGTCAGGACTCTTGGCTTTTCCTCTTGACTTAGATTTGCTGTGTGACCACAGCAAATTGCTTCCCTCTTTCTCTGTCCAATGAGGACACCTGATCATCTCTCAGGCCTTTCTAGATCCCTGGCTTCGAGTGGCTTTTGACAGAGGCTGAGT
The DNA here is from genome assembly GCF_001890085.2 of Hipposideros armiger. Taxonomy (NCBI): domain Eukaryota; kingdom Metazoa; phylum Chordata; class Mammalia; order Chiroptera; family Hipposideridae; genus Hipposideros; species Hipposideros armiger. The sequence continues at coordinate 3,220,080 of NW_017731444.1, read as the reverse complement.
AGGCTGAAGACCGTATAGGCAGAGGAGACTGCTGGCACTGGGACTGTGTCTTGGAGAGGGCGAGGAACTCAGAGAACAGGTTCCCCTTGTGTCCCGGATCCCTTTCCCAAGGTTTTCAGGAAGACGCCCACATGGATGACTGGGGAGAATGGCTGGGCTGCTGCTGGGCTGTAGCACAAGGCTGAGGGCAGGGGCCAGAAGCCCAGGACTCCAGCCGGGACCCGGCTTGACTTGCTGTGTGACCCAGGGAAGTTTTCTTTTCTGTCTGGGCTAGTGTCCCCCACAAAGGGAGGGCCACGTCTCCTGCCTCTGCCGCTGTGAGAGAGCTACCAATGCGATCCTCTGCTGAGTCTAGCTGAGGCAGTAGGCAAGACTGCCACCTGGTGGCTGCTGGGGGAATGTCTCTGGGCTTGGACTCGATTAATAACAGGCTGAGAACTGAAGAGACCTCCTTGCCAAGTGTAGGTCGCTCTCAGTTTGCACAGACCCCGAGACCATTTGGAGCAGAAGAGAATGACAGGTGACTCCCTATTGGTTGGTTTCTCCACCCTGGGCTAGGGAACCTCCCAACTTTTGTAAAATAAGAACACTAGCATCAACTTCATAAATACTATAGATAATGTAAATATTATAAAGACGAAATGAGTTAATGGCACAGAATGTAAGTGCTTAACCAACAGCTCTTGCCATTAATTTGAAGGTGGCTCCTCTGTGGCAGGCGCCCTGGGAGGGGAGAAGGGGTAACAGCAGCAATTTGACAGCTACTACTACTGGGGCCAGGCATTGTTCTGAGCACTTTGTTTATATTAACTCATTTCATTCTCAAGTCATCCCAGGGTGACTACTACTATTTACCCTCATTTTGTTTTTATTTAATGAGGAAAATCAAGCATAACTCCAGCAACCTGCCCCGAGTCCCGTAACTAGTAGCTGTGGGCTCTGGTTTTCACGGGACACAGCTTTGAATCTCGGCTCCAACATATACTTGCGGCCTGGCACCTGAGCTCCAGTTTCCTCATCTGCTCACGACCCTCCTGAAGTACTGAGCAGAGCCTGGCGCATGGAAAGGGCTCTGATTTCCTGTCTGCTGCCTTTGCCCTCCCAGACGCCCCCTCTTCAGGCCACACTGACAACAGCCCCTCGCCCCCACCCCATCCGGGTTCACTCTGTGGCAGCTCAGTATCCATCTTGGTGGGAGGAAGCAGAGCCTAGTCTGGCTGGGGAATGGGGCCCCCAACACCCTATCACTCATCTGGTGGGGTGGGCACTGGCTGAAACACCCGACACCCACCCCAGTCCCATCCTTCTGTCTCCCCCTCTGCCAAGGCTTAGAGGCTACATCCTCTCTTTCCTAGACACACTGTAGCTAGGGCCATGTGACATTGATCTGGCCCATGAGATGTGGGCAAACATCTGCTGAGAAGGTTCTGGGGAAGGTTTTGCCTTTCTCGTGAAGGCAACAGGTGGCTGGGGTCCTTTTTCCTCCTTCTCTCCACTAATGTGCCGCCTGAAGCAGAGGCAGCCATCTTGCAGCAGCCATGAGTGAAAGGCTGAGAGAATCAGACGTGCTTGCTCTGACACCGCTGGGTAGTGTCCAGCTCTGTGCATGACAAATACGTCCTCCGGACGTTACTTGCAGTGAAAGCACTCCTGACACACTGAGTGTGGCCCTGCTCACCTGGGCGTGCTTGAAGATGTGCATGATGAAGATGGTAAGGCCCAGGCCGAAGATGTAGGCTGCAAAGCTGGTGTAGAAGTAGGTGTGGGTGTTCTTCTTCAAGCTTGGGAAGGGGTGGGGAGAAAGAGGAGAACGGTTAGATGCAGGCATCCGTTCTGAGAGGGGAGCTGGGAAGATCCCGGAGGCTACGAGGTGCCTGAGAGCTCTGGGCTGGGAGCCCGGAGGTGGGAATGCACTCTGGTATGGCCTCAGCTATGTGTCTTCGGACAAGTCACTTTCCTCCTCTCAGCCTTGATTTACTCATCTGCAAAATGGGGAAACCACAAGCCATTTCCCCGGTGGTTGTGAATATCAAATGCTATAACCTAGAACAGTGGCTGTAAGAGTTCAGCCAGCATAGAAATCACTCGGAAAGCTTGTAAAAAAAAAAAAATAGAGTTCTAGGTCCAATTTCCAAGGGATCTATCTAATAGGTCTGGGACAAGGTCCAGGAACCTGCATTTTGAAAAACCGCCCAGGTGAATCTGATACAGGTGGCTTATGCTTTGAGAAACACTGATGCAGACACTGTAAAGCTATTATTACTTTTAAGTGCAGTGCGCATAACAGTTCAGTAACCTGTTGTGAATACTAAATAGATGCTGACCGCATGGATAAAATGCCAGTGACTTCCTGGAGGCAAGTCATCCAAGCTCAGCCTCAGAACAGCTGAATCACACGCAGCCTGGCACCGTCATTACATGACTTCCCTTTACTCCACCAGCTCATGACTGCTCCATGTCCAAAGCACCTGGGACAGGGCCCAGTGACATCTGTGAAACGAACGAGTACTTCCGACCCCCTTCTTTCCTTGTCCTGGCTGTTTCTAGGCCTTGAGCTGCAAGTACACTGAGAGGTATCCTGTTATGACACCTGCGGTGCAACTGACTCCCTCTGGGGCTGTTGCACAGATTCTGGAACCAGCTCTGAAGGGCTTGCGTATCCTACAAGTCCAGCCGAGGAATGAGATTCTGCCTCCGAGGATGCTGGCAGCTGAATGTGCATTTCCAGCGAACAGCTTGAGAACTTGCATGGGTTTTTCTTCGTATCACCTCTGTACAGCCAGGAGTAGAGCTGGCTGGCACAGATGTGCCTCTACTCACAATCTGACCAGGTTTCTTCCAAGGCCTGTCTGTAAGCTCGTGTGTTCATGAGGTCCAGAGTGGCACCACACAAATAATCCAGATGTATGCGAGTGGGGCAAAAAGTTAAGTTGCACATGAAAACTGGATTTCAATGATGGTGGTACTGAGTTTCTTATTACCACTGTTAACCCTATTACCGCTTTTGCA
>NW_017731444.1:3213043-3213931 GCF_001890085.2 Hipposideros armiger | reverse complement strand
GGTCAGGTTCCTCTAAGATGTGCTTTTTCAGAGTGAATTTCAGTCTGCCATATACATTTATTTTTGTAGTTCTTGAGTAATGTCTGTTCACCCAGACCAGAAGCTCTGTGAGGGCACTCCTGCTCACTGCTGTCGCCTGGCACACGACCGGCGCTCTGGAACGTTTACAGAGGTGGACTCCTTCACCAAATCCCAGCTGACCCAGGGGTGTGGGCCAGCCTTGCTCCTTCTCCTCTCCTACCCACTGGCCGAGGCTGTCTGTTTCACAGCACCCCTTGATCCGGGGAACACTCCCCCCGCCCCAGCCCGGTCACCTGGAATGACGATATCGCCGAGTCCCAGCATGGCAAAGTTGTCCGCTTCCAGGCCCTTCTCCAGCAGATCCTGGGGAAACACCACTGTAGAGGGAGGTGAGGAGTTGATGAGAGCCCAGCTCACTTTGCTCCTAGCCCCCATCTCTGTTGTAGGAAACTCACACACCTCAATTTCTGGGGGGGGTAAGGATGGGGAGGTGAGATGATGTTGACAGACCAAAGGGCAATGTCTCCATATAGAACCACTGCTGGTTACAGCAGGGAAGACTCTAGGATCATCTAGGCTAAAGGCTTAATGCCTTTGTTGGGCTATAGCTCACATGCCAGACAATTTCATATTGTTTATGCTATGGAACCCTTTGGTTAATTGGGACTGACCTTAAAGCCAAGTAGGTAAAAGGGATTAAAGAGCCCATGCAGTGCTGACGTAATAGGCTTTCCCTCACCCTTCAAAAGGCGTATGGACAGGCGGGGGCCCTTGTTCTGAAGCAGGGGGAGCCTGGACTACAGACTCCTTCTGCATCTGCCAAGGGACAAAAGGCCACACACCTGCAACTTCCTTGCTTAAAGACCC
>NW_017731444.1:3212207-3212963 GCF_001890085.2 Hipposideros armiger | reverse complement strand
GTATATTGTACATACACCACATCTGTATCGTCTCCCTGACTTTTTGGGCTCAGGCAGGCAAGGGCTGAATTTCATTTAGTTAAGAGCAAGCCCTTAAGAACCAAAACATTCTGTGCTGATCAGAAGCACCGACTGGCAACATATGCTTAATTTTAAAGAGGGAAATGAGTTAGTCCTCACTGTAGACTGTGTGTGAGGAGGGAGTTGGTGGGTAGAAACAGCAGGCAAATGCGGCCTTTCTGGAAACAAAGCCAGGAACTCAGTGCCCCCTGGCGGCTGAATTCTGCAACTGTTCTCCAACTGCTCCAGGGGTCAGAGCTCTGCCAAGAGCTTGCACTCCTCATAACAGCGTCTGGTTCTCAAAGCAATGCTCTGCAGCAGCCCCTTCTTCTTTGAAGGCTATCCCCGAGGCTCAATGAGGATGCAACTAACTTCCATGTATTTTGATTGCTGACAGACTTAGATATATAGAGGGTGCCCAAAAAAAATGTATACGCATTTTAAGAAAGAAAAAAACTGTATTAAAATTGTAATACTCAATATATACCGATAACAAAAGATGAATACAGATCATATGTATCCATTTTTTTGGCACGCCTGTATGTGTGTATACACAGATATGTAGAGATATCCTGTGCTGGCCTCAAGCTCAGTGCTATGACCAACAGGGACACCATGCTGCAGAGTGAGCGGAATGCTTTACAGGACTCAATTCTTCTCTGATGCCTCTTCCAGGGGAAGCCTCACCGCACTGCA
>NW_017731444.1:3208583-3209477 GCF_001890085.2 Hipposideros armiger | reverse complement strand
GCCAGAAAACCAGATTCTAAGTCCCAGGAACCAAATATGACAGTGTCATTTCCCTGTTCAGAGCCTGCTAATGGCTCATCACTGCCTACTGGGCAGTGTCCAAGCTGGGATGACATCCTTGGCTTCCCCGGTTCTGGCCTCTTTCCTGCTGCTCCCCTAAACTCAGCCATACTCTCTCTCCGAGTCTCTGCTCCCAGGACCCTCCAATGCGTGTTCCTGCCTCCAGCTATTTGCTGAAGCTATACTCTCCCTTTCAAGTGCCCATACTGTCCTGCATGCTTAGTAAACACGTGTTCCTCCTTCATGACCCAGGAAAGCTTTTCCTGACATCTTGGCTGGGTTCACCCAGCATCTGGCTTACCCAGCGTCTGGTCTCTTGCTCTGTAGAACTGCCCTCGCTTGACACCCTTGGTTCTGGGGGGCTGCCAATTCACATACTGTGCTCCCAGGCACCGGGGAGGGCAGCGACCCAGGCCTTTCCATTCTGACCCTCCATCTCCCCGGCGGGAGTGCCTGGCTCACGGGCCAGGCCAGGTCTCATACATTTACTCAAACCAGAGCTGGGAGAAACTTGTTTTCCTCCAGGGTCACTGAGCTGGGATCGTAGCATTTAGAGCATTGTGTGTCCATGAGCCCCGCTCTAACTCATGGAGAAGGCCTGTCTGCAGCAGTGGAGAGTAACACTGGGAGAGAGAGAGCTATGAACTGACTCTCCGAGGCTGCTTCACCCCACCTGTCCACTGCTGAGCCGCTGCTTCCCACGGAGCTCACTCGCTGTCTATGCTTTCCCAACAGGATCCTCCCCTTTGTCCTTGCTGTCATGCCTGGTCGGTTCTGTCCTCTTTGGGTCTCGTGATCCCAGGAGGTGACAAAATTTTGAGTAGTCTACGGCTT
>NW_017731444.1:3206229-3207798 GCF_001890085.2 Hipposideros armiger | reverse complement strand
GCGGGCATGCTGAGAATGGTGGGGCGGGAGGAATCAAGTCACCTTGGCTCTTAGCAACTCCAAGGGTCACTAAGCCAACACTGAGACACTCTCTCACTGGACTTGCTGTCGTGTGCAATAACAAAATCTCCATGTTGCTTACAGATGCTTGTAGCTGGGTTTCCTAATATTTATAAACAATGGATGCACTGAAGAGCAGACCCAGGGCAGAGGGACGTGGGACAGACAGTGCCTGCTAGCTAGGCACTCAAGGGGTCCAGTGAGGGGAGCTTCAGGTCTCTTTCTGAGGTGCCTCTGCGTGCCCTGCCACAGGCGTGTTAGACACCCCCTCTCTGTGTCTGCTCCCACTCTGGCCCACCCCACAGCACACTGCTCTGGGACCCAGCGGCTGGAGGCAAGGGCCTGGGCAGACGGTGGCTGTGTATGAACACAGCTGGATGAGTCAACGAGGACCAGGAAACCAGGCTGGAGACACAGGAGAGCTTGGAGAACAAGGTGTGTGGGGAAGGGCTAAGGGACACGCATGACGAAAACAGGGACCACGAGGGGCAGGGCCACCGGGGTGGGGGCGGAGGGGCTCCCCATGCAGGGGTGGTCACTTACGTTTTATTGGTGCCTCAAAGGACCTGGCCACTGTCACCATCACGTTGGTGCCAAATACCTAGAAGGAGAAGAGAGGAGTCTGGAGGGAGGTGGGGGCTGGGTGGGACAGAACGGCTGTCTCTGGGTTCCTCGATGGGCTGCTGCCTGACATCGGCAGGGAGGGGCTCCAGAGTAGATGTGAAGCTGAGGGTAGGTGGCCACCAATACTAGTCATATGGACGTATCATTGGGCTCCTGGTTCTGGGCAACAAAAAGGGGCAATTTGAAGGAGTCGGAAAGGGGCCTCTGATGGCCCCGGCCAGGCCTCCAGTTCATTGAGGGTTCTGTCCCTCCCCTGAGAGAAAGTCCTCCAGTACCACCCACTTAAGGGGAGAAGAGGCTGCCGAGGCGGGGCAAAGGGTGCCTGAGTTAGGCTGACTGCGATGCCTCTCGGCGTGAGTGTGGCAGGTCCCTTAGCCCAGGGCTGTCTGCAGCCAGAGTGTGCCGTTAACAGCAGCCCGTCCTCCCAGCTCAGTGCCCGTGCTGGGCCCACTCACCAGCATTACCCACCCTCCCTGAACTTCTCTGAGTCTCAGCTCGCTTGCTAGGGAGACATGGGGTTAAGTCACACCCCTGCCAGGGCCACTGTGAGGAACAGATGAGGGCGGCTGAAGGCACTGGGCACAGGGTGGGCTCTCAGCGAGAGGAGAATCTGCTCTCTCCTGTTTCATGGATGAGGGCCACTCAGCCCAGAAAGGACCTGCTCTGGAGGCTGGATTTCGGGCCACGGCTGCTGCCTTCCATCAGATGACTGCTGCCTGGGCTAGAGAGAGGGGAGCAGGAAGAGACTCACCCAGAAGACATCGTAGACAAAGAGGCCACCTAGCAGGATGCAGCCGGTGCTGACATTATTCAGGTGCAGGAGCTCCACCCCGTTAAGGGAGAAGGCCAGGCCAAAGAGGTTATTGGCAATCCAGTGCTGGGGGA
>NW_017731444.1:3186154-3201974 GCF_001890085.2 Hipposideros armiger | reverse complement strand
AAGAGAGGGGTTTGTGAATAGAGAGGTGGGACTCGGGATTGGGCTTCCACAGCAGGCTCTGAGGAGGTGCAAGGTAAAAGCTGGGATGGATAAGGCTGGAAGCTTCTTTTAGCTAGTTTGCTGAGTCACTTTTGGGGGAGTCTGAAGCCAGACTGTATGTGCAGAGGCAGAGAGAAGAGCTAGGGAGCTAAGCCCTTCACTCCAGTCTGGCCTCTTCCTAGGTTGATGCTTGGAAGCTACTAAGAGCATGGACTCTGGAGCCTGCTGCCCTGGGTTTGAATCCTAGCTCTGCCAATTAGCTGTGTGACCTTGGGAAAGTGACTTAACTGATCTGTGCAACTGTTTTCCTCTTTTGGAACACTGTCACAGTATCTTTCTCATAGTCTTATTAAGACTATGACACTAAGGCTTGGCACTCTGTAAGCTTAACTGCAGTTTCAACTGTAAGTAGGAAGTCTCTAGATTGATGTCTTTGTTATCCCAAGAAAAGAGGGGTTGCTGGACAGCATAGGACAGGGGTCGGGCAACCTGGTTGGTATGAGGCTGAACTCGAGAGCAGGAGTCCTGTCTCATCACCGTCACCCCACCCACGCTAGGCCGGGTGCTGGGAGGCAGCTGGCAAATGCTTGCTGAACGCCTCTGAATGCAGGCTTTTGGAGCAGGCAGATTCTTTCCGGCACTGACGGCTCCTGTCAAATCTAAAGGTCACTGCTTCCTGCTGGGTAACCACATCCTGCTGCCTTTCTCTCCTGGGGGGTGGAAGGCAAGGGTCAGTGAAATTGGTGACATGTTCTCCTCTTCCCAGAGAGGCAAATTTTGGCCTTAAGGGCTTTTTTTCCTCTGAAGGTCAACTGGGTGGGGTGTGAGCTCACAGGTGATAAAAATAGGCTGTGGTTCCTTGGCAGGAAGGATTCTGGCACGGGCTCGAATCTTGGTGAAGGCGATGTAAAGGCAGGCTGCAGCCCCTGCCTGACCCCAACACTCCAAGCTGCGGTTTCTCCCCAGAGGCTGGGGTATGGTGGTGGGGGTGAAGGAATCCCACAAGCCCTGGGGCTGACGAGGTCTGGGGCTCAGGCCTTACCGCCTTCCAAGAGGCCTCTCCTCTGTCAATCCTCAGGAGCCCTCAGGCCCACTCGGAGAGGGCTGCCAGCTCACCCTCTTTAAGCTTTCTCTTCCCCTTCGCTTTTGCCAAAACTAGAAAAAATATTGGCCATGAAGTCAGACAGTCCCGGGCTCAAAACTTTACTTTTTACTCCTACCAGCTGTGAATCCTGGTGGTCATATTGACCCCTCTGAGCCTCAGTTTCCCTGTCTCAAACCTTTAGACCTTGTTGTTGGATCCTGAGGAAGGGCTGACTCTAAGTTTGTGGATATAAACAGCTCACCAAAATTCTAACAACACTGTAGACTTTGAGAAAGTACTTCAAAAACTCAATTTGATTGAAAAAGAAAAGTAAATTTAATTCTTGAACAACTTTCTAAATAGCATGATTAAATTATGCCCTTCCTCCCCGTTTTTACTTAAACTATTTACAGCCAATTCAGTTCTTTTCCACGTAAATTTTACAATAATGATTTCATTCATCCCAGTTTTTGGTCCATATCATATTTTTCAGAGNCCAAAATTCTAACAACACTGTAGACTTTGAGAAAGTACTTCAAAAACTCAATTTGATTGAAAAAGAAAAGTAAATTTAATTCTTGAACAACTTTCTAAATAGCATGATTAAATTATGCCCTTCCTCCCTGTTTTTACTTAAACTATTTACAGCCAATTCAGTTCTTTTCCACGTAAATTTTACAATAATGATTTCATTCATCCCAGTTTTTGGTCCATATCATATTTTTCAGAGCATAGCTTTGACCCTGGATGGTAAGCCCCTCTTCTGCCCATGGCCATCCATTATTTTTAAGGTCTAATCTTCCCAGGTCAAATTCTGTGCTCTAAATTTTACCAAGAAAGTGATTCTTCTGATAATTTTCAGTCACTCACAAATTTTACCATGTGCAGTTTTAGCTGCTCTTGGTTCTATTTTCTGTTGATAATTTCTATCAGTAAAACTTACGAAGTCATTAAAAGACATGGATAATTGTTTCTTGGCTAACCCATGACAAATTTGGGGCAATGTTCCTCAGTTATTGTTCTAAAGGGAAAAATAGAGGAACCTGTCAAAACGATACAGATTCACAAATCTTCTGCTTGGGCAGTTGGATGGAGATCTCTCTTGTAGGGTTACTGAGATAAAAGTGAAATACAGTATAACCTTGGATTGTGAGTAACTTGGTTTGCGAGTGTTCCACAAGACGAGCAAACATTTCTAATACATTTTAACGTGGTAAACGAGCGATGTCTTGCAATACGAGTAGTTTGTTTCTGGAACGAATTATGCTTGCAAACCAAGGTATTACTGTAATCACTTCCTCAGCACATGTCCTACCAGTGGCTTTCAAAATAAATTGGGTTCTCTCACTGTGATGGTGGTTGGGCTGTGGGGAGGGCTGGGCGGTCTCAAACCTTTCACAGATGCTGGGGTGTGATGTCTGAGAATTGGGAGGATCCTAATCAGCCTGGGAAAGGAGGGACCCTGGCAGTGACTGCCCTCCCCCCGCTTGGGTCCATTAGGGAGGGAGAGGTCTGTTCTTCGAGAAAGGGTGACTGGGTCTGCCACTATCTTGCTAGGTCCAAGTTACTCAGGTTCTATGGGTCTTCACTTTTTTGGGGATGGGGGCTGGACTAGAATTCTCCCAAGGTGGCTAGACCAAGATTTTGTGGGTGAAGGTAGGTATAGTTGAACAACAACACTGAACTCAATCAAAAGCCCATAGTTCAAGTCCCAGCTGTGACCTCAGGCTGTGACCTCGTTTACAGTGCACTTGGCACTGTGCTTTGGGGCAAGTCAGAGATGTGGCTCACTTGATCGGTCCCATGTCCCTACCAGGAGGTACTCGGAGTGTTTCCATCTTATAGGTCGGGGGCAGCAAACTTTTGAGACAGAAGAGCCGCCAGGGGTCGGCAAACTGCGGCTCGTGAGCCACATGTGGCTCTTTGGGTACGTACACGTGGCTCTGAACTAAAATTGAAAATGAAAATACGACTATCATAGTTTCATTTATAGTGTTACTTTAAATTTTCTTTATTTGTAAAAACATATTTATGGCTCTGGAATAATTTTTAAATTGTTGTGAGGAATAGGACTGGCACTTCCAAGGGTCGGCAAAATTTTGAGACGGAATGTACTCAGAGAGTCGCATGTGGCTCGCGAGCTGCAGTTTGCTGACCCCTGGTATAGGTGAAGGAATGGTGCTCAGACAGCTTGAGTAGCTTACACAAATTATGGAGCTGGCAGAGCCAGGCGTTGGTGCCAGGGCCGTCTGCCTCTCGAGTTCACATTCCTGACTACACGCTGTCCTGCCAGTGTGCCTAAACCAACGGTCAGCAAACTGCGGCTCGCGAGCCACATGCGACTCTTTGGGTTATGTTCCGTCTCAAAAGTTTGCCGACCCCTGGCCTAGCGTAACGAGGCCAAACTCACCTTGGCTTTCAGTGTCCTTATGAGCAGATCCTGCTTTCTCCCTAACTGCTCTGGGAAGATCCTGACTGTGCGCTCACTGCACAGGCCTTTCAGCTCCTGGCCTGGCCTCTTCCTCCTTTGCACCTCATCCAGGTTGCCTACCTTTCCAAGCTGAGTTCAAGTTGTGTTCCTTCTGGGAACTTCCCCTGGTCTGCTGGCCACCTCATGATTTATCAGTGTTCTTTGCCTGAGGCTGGACCAGCTCATGGGGCCAGAGGAACACAGATGGGAACGCTTCTGTAGTCACAAGCTGGGGGAAGAGCCGGGGGCACAACTCCCATTTGGTAAGAGGGCTAGGGGTGCCAAATGTTTACATGCACAGAGAACTGGCATGTCCAAAACGCCAACGGCAGCCCCACCTGAGGGTCACTGGTCTAGGTCCTCCAGCCCCACTGAACTGACACAAGCACGTGGCAATCTGAGCAGGTGGCACTGGGAAGAAAATGAGCTTTGGGGCCACACAGACCTGGATTTGAATCTTGGCTCTGCTGCTTATCAGCTGTGTGATCCTAGCAAATTTCTTAACCTTTCTGGGCTTCAGTTTCCAAATGTAACCAGGATTAAAAGCAAAAGTTAACCAAATAAGGTTATCTGGCAGGTTAACACAACAACAACAACAATAATAATAATAACAACAATTAGCGGTTCCTGAGCACATTAAGTGGCAGATAACTGTGCTAAAGGCTTCCCACATGACCCATGAGGAAGGTACTCATGTTTTCCTTGACATTCAGGTGAGGAAATTGAGGCCAGAGAGATTAAGTAACTTGCCCAAAGTCACAGGGCTATTAAGTGGCAGAGTCTGGATTCAAAGTCAGGTAGTAAAATTCCAGAGCCTGCACTCCTACCGCCTCTCTACACTGCCCCTCTCGTTATGGAATAAGATCACGTGTGAAGCGCCTCGCTTATTTAGTGTTTGGCGCAACAGGCTACAACACCTGATGGGAAATTCTGGTGTTACTCAGCTCAGTACTGTGACAAGTAACATGATGTTACTGTTCACAAATACTACTTTCCCAACAACCAGGTTACTCTTAGGCTGAATACTCTCGTCAGCCCCTGTAAAGAAACTGTGGCCCAGACAGGTTACAGTTCTTATCCCTGGTCACCGATGGTGTGACACAGGGGGGAGAATCTCTTGGGTTTTGCAGCCAGGATTCAAACCTGGCTCTGAATGACGCCAAAGGTCATGTTCTCATCCAAGACCCTGTACTGGCTCCTGAGAAAGCTGCTTCAAAGGCTGCAGAGATGCCTTCTGACCTGATGGTGTGGGACAGGGCCAGGATTCCCAGCACGAAGAAATACATGGACAGCAAGAGGTTGATGTACTCCTGGGAGAATATCTGAGGCAGAAATACAAAGAGAAACAGGAAGTCAGGGTTGCTGGAGGCGGCGAGGAAGCCAGAGTTCCCGCTTCTCTTCTGGAGGTTGGTCGCACCCCTCTGGAGTTGGGAAACAGTGTCAGGAAGACTCTCTGACAGCTCTACGAGTCTTCCAGTTTGTGTGGCTATGGGGAAAAAGAGAGGAACCTCGAGCTGCCAGATGCACCTCCCAAAGGAGTCTGTGGGTTTGCTCTTGGTGGCTCCGTGACCTGGAGACAGACAATGCTATGTTTGTGCCCAGGGTCCTGCATGGGGATCGTGGGGGAGGGGAGTCTGAAGTTCAGAGTCCCAAGAGCGCCGTTTGAACCTCAGAATACACGCTTTCAAGTTTCCTTCTCACTGCTCTAGGGAGCCCCCCACCGCCCACCAAGGCCCCAAGAACACTGGTTACAAGTCATCTGCGCCCCGCTCCACTTAATGCTCTTCTGAACAACTCCTCCCATGGTGATGGCGGCAAGTTTTGACCGCGGGCCCTGACAGCTGCTTTACGATGTTAAGTGAAACTGAGAACATTCTCTCTCATGGTGCTTTGAAGCCAACTGTCACATGTTAACGCTGGACTTGGGAAGGCTCTGCCATGTTGCTCCACATTCACTGCATCATGTGAATCCGTCACTGTGACGGTCTCTGACTGGGAGGCAACGTGCTGTTGTGTGGGCCACAGGGACACTGGGCTGTCCTGGAACCTGGAACCTTTTCTGTCTGATCATGTCGCTCCCCTGCTTAATGCCTCTCAGCGGCTTCCCTGATCTCAGCGCTCGAGGCCCATATCCTCAACGTGGCCTCTCGGGCCCTCATGGCAGACCTCCTCAGCAGCACGGCTCACGCCATGCCTATTCTCGGCTACATGCTGCGGCCGCACTGGCCTCTTGGCAGTCTGATTGGTGTCACATTCCCACCCCGGGCAGTCTGTGCTCACGCTCTTCTGCTGCCTGGACGCTCTGCTCTCTTCACACAGGCCAACCCAACTCATCCTTTTCCTGCTCTCAGCTCAGAGCAGCTTTCCTTGGCGTGATCGCGCCCTCGTTAATTCAGCTCATGTTTACTGACTGCCTATGACAGGCAGGATGTTGTGCCAACCACTGGGGACACAGCGAGGAATAAGGCAGAGGGCATGTGACAGCAAGGGAGAAAGAATCTCAAAAGATATGAATATGTAATATATCATCAGGTGGTGATGGGAGCCAAGAAGAAAAGCAAAGCAGGGCAAGGAGATGGAGAGAGAAGTGGGGAGAGCTGCTACTTAGACAGGTGGCCAGGGAAAACCCCCAACAGGATGACCTTCACTTCGTTTAGGAGTTGGATCCTTAACGAAGGGGGCAGCTGTGAGGATATTTGGGGGAAGAACATTTGAGGCAGAGAGAAGGGCAAGTGCAAAGTCCCTGAGGTAGGCACATGCTTATCTATGCAGGGAACAGTGAGAGCCGGAGCCTGGAGCTGAGGAAGTAAGTGTCAGGAGATGAGGCTGGGGAGGCAGGAGGGAGACAGACCCTGCAGCACTGTGAAAGGCTTTAGTTTCATTTGGTGAAAAGGCGGGAATTGGAGAGCTGAGGGCAGGGCTATGATGTGATGGCCTCTGCTGCTGTGTGCAAGACAAGTTCTACAGGGTAAAAGTGGGAGCAGAGTCCAGTGAGGTGGGCACTGCATAATCCAGAGGAGGGAGGACGGTGACCTGGGCTGGGAGGGAGGGTGGGAGGTGATGATCAGTGGTCAGATCCCACATCTGTCCTGGAACTGGAGATGCAGGATTTGCCGAGGGGCTGGCTATGAATGAGGGCTGAGAAGGAACAGGGAGCGGGATGACTCCCGGGGTTTTTGGCTGAGTAGCGAGATGGGTGGAGGCGCTGCTGTCTAAGATGGGGGCCTTGGCAGGAGCAGGGGTTCACTCCAGGCTGATTCTTTGCTTTCGTGGTGCTACAGACCTTGCCTTCAGAGCACTTCCTAGGGCTGTAGCTTTACACTCACCTACATGATTATTTAATGAGTGTCTGTCTCCAATGCTTAATAGGAAGCTCGAGGATGGGTTTTTCTCACTCTGGTGTCCCCAGCATCCAGCAGAGGGCCTGGTGCATAGCAGGCACTGCATAAATATCAATAGATTGGGGGAATGGATGAGCAAATCAGCGGTCTCTAACGTGAATGCTGTAAGAAAAGACCTGTGAACATAGGCATGTGGATTGTGTTCTCCTTAAGATCATGTGGTGTCCGGCTCACATAGTGTTCTTTCAACGTGGGCCCTCGGGAAAAACTTCTCTCTGGCTGCACCTTTCAGCTTCTGGCTGGCTTGCCTGTGTGGGCTGGGACTTGTGTACCAAGTCTTGCTTTCTTTGTGCTCTGGCTGCTAGAAAGTTTTATAAGCTGCCTTAAAGCAATCAGTTTTAGATATGGTGGGATAAAGCAAACTTGATGATTTTGAGAAATGTTATAATCTCCATTGCCTCAGAGGAGGAAAGGGACTGAATGACAGCCACTGTCGAGTAAGCCAACTAACCAGTTGTCAGTCTGGAGTTTGGGAGGAATCTGGTGGCTGTTTGTCCAGGCAGCTGCCTCCAGAAGAAATGTCAACTTGGGCAAGGGGTACGCTGTGCCTTCTGGCACAAAGCCGGCTGGGGCTTACCTGTCAGGAGAGGAAGACAGGCTGAGCTACAGGCACCCAGTGCCTTCAGTAAAAATGTGCGTGCCCTCTGCTGCCAGAAATTCCTTTCTGTGGAATCTAGCCTAAGGAAAGAATTCTAAATACTAAGTGTTAGGAGGTCTTGAGGCAAGGGTCTGGGTGTGTATTCCTGGCACTCAGCACAGCAGAGACTTGAGAAACAGATGCAAAAAACCAAGTCAGAGGTAGTGGGCTTGATGTACACAGAACCACAGAGAGATCTCAACAGTACAGAGGAAAGGAAAAGGAAACAGAGGGAGATGTATTGCACAATTCTATTTATGGGAAGTAGACTCTCACTCAATACACACAGATGCACCAACACCATAGGTTTTATAAGGAGACACATATCTAAGAACATAAATTAAATCATTAGAGCAGGTGCCTCTGGCAGAGAGGGAAATGGAGTTGGGCATCAGGGGTGGAGGGGGGAAAAACAAAGAGGAGGTCCTGGCATGGACTGATGATGGTGTGCCATGAACCAAAGCATTTGATAAATTCAACTCTTCACCCAAGGTCCAGAAAAAAAAAAAAAACAAGTGATTACTTATGTTTATCTGATGTACTCTTAATTTATAAAGGTAAAAATCAGAATGATTTTTTTCTGTTTAAAGTGAAGGGGGGAGGCTGTCAGTCAGTTGTGGTATATCTGCTTAAGGGGATATCCTCACGCCATTAAAAAGAGTAGTTCTGATCCAACAATGAGGGAGCAATGGAACAGGAAACAGATGTTAGCAATAATGTTTTCGACTCACTCACAGGCTGGTAAAAATAACAAATTTGGATGATATGCAATGCAGGTAAGCGTATAGGGAAGCCAGCACACTCGTGACTGTTAGAGGGGATGTGGCACTATTTGTCCAGATTACAAATGGAGGTGCTATTTGACCTGGGAATCCCACTACAGATATATTTGAAAATATGTGCCCATGCCAAGATATGTGAACAAAGATGTTATCAGAAGCACCGCTGTGATGCCCCAGCATTAAATACCCCTCAGGGCACATCTGTAAAACAGAACCATGAGCAGCTATTAAAAAAGAATGAGGCAGATTTGACTGCGTCGATACAAAAATACCTCCATGGTAAGAATCGTATGTTTGGGACATGTATTTATTTTTAAATTTTAACATAAATGTAGATCTATGCATAAAAGAAAGATTCACAAGAAACTATACTGGGGAGAGGATTATGGCTCATTTGTACCTTCCCATAGATTGAAAAAAATTGTAACCATGTACATGGTATTTTTTAAATGTAAATCAAAGGTTGTCCTTGAGGAATTTTCAATGGCCAGGAAAAAAAGCACTTGGGATGTATTATACTATCCAAAAAAAAAAAAAAAAAAGGACACAACACTATCATAGTGATAATTATGTTAAAAATATGCTTATTAGAAGCCTGAAAGGAGATATGCCAAAATGTTGATAGGGATTACCTCTGTGTATTTTTCCCTCTCTTGAGAATTTCCCCTCCCTTTTAAGTTTTCTGTTTATATTACCTTTATAATTAGAAAATAGCACATGTTAGATTTTTAAAAAAGTTTAAGGAGAGTTTGCATTAACATGAGACAATGCTTATGATGTTAATAATGTGGAGTGAAAAAAGCAGCTTTGAAACCGAATATAGCACGTGGTCACAGCTATAGCAAAACCATGCACAGGGAGAAGAGCGGAAGGACACACCTCCAAGGGGACTCTGTGACTGTCTCTGGTAGTGGGGTTTTGGATGACTGCTGTTTTTCCCTTTTTACTTTTCTGTGCTTTCCAGGTTTTCAACACTGAGCCTGTGTAACTTTTATTGGGAAAATAAACCTCGATAAATTAAAAAAAAAAAAAAAAGCAATTAGTATGGCGGAGGTATGTCTGGAGACATCAGCTATACCCATCCCAATACAAACCATACAATGAAACCAAACGGGTATTATGAAAACAAAACAAAAAGCTCCACGGAGAAAAGCTCCGAACACCAATAGTGGTTGTCTCTGGTAATGGGTCTAGGAGTGAATGATTATGATTTTTTCCCCTGTTCTTTATTTTCCATAAATGAACATGCATGTAACCTGTGATGGGAAAAATGGCAACAAAATAAAATAAGGTTATTGGAACAAAATGACACAACAGGTGGCAAAGGACTTACTTTGAAAAAGAGGTAGAGCCCCAAGAGCGTGCAGCTGGCTATGATGGGGAACCGGGCGGCGTCCCGGCTGGTGATCGTCTCGGGCATGTCCGAAGCATTCTGCAGGAGAGAACAAAGGTGCTGACTGAGCAGCGGTGTGGTTCTGGCCTCCAAGGGCTGGACACTGGTGAGAATTTGGTGTTCTAGTAGCCCACTCACTGTCTTCCTCTCTGCCCTGGTTCATTTAGGTGCCTCAGGGTTTCCATATTTTGCTGACTTGAGGATTTGTTAATGTTGTTCCCTCGGCCAGGGGTGCTGCCCAGCCATCCTGGGGCAAGATGCTCTGAACCCACTATTTTGCCATTGAGGAGATCTGGACCCTGGCAGGGATAGTCCTGGGAGGACCCTGTGCACATATGGCATATCTGGGGAGAAGAGCTATGGCAGAGGCAGGCACACAGTATGTAATAAATGAAAGATAAAACTCTGGGAACTGGTGACAATAAAGTTGTTCTAGACTATTTCCAATTTTCTTATGGATTAGCAAACGGGAAAATATGATTAATCTGTTATCCAGCAGGTAGTAAACTTTGAGTGGAATTAAAACAATGACAAACAAAACTGACAATAGCTGAACCCACACATGGGAAGACATGAGCCACAAGGAAAAGCAAATCTTGACAAAACTTAAACTTGAGAAATTTGGGAAAGCTGAAATCTGGTAAGAGTGAAAGCCACGATTAAATTTACAATGGCAGATGCTATAGTTGGCAAGAGTGTGATCTGACAGAGAATAAATATTTACATGAAAAAGAACAGAATGCAATCAAAATAATTTCAGTATTATAAAAATGGAAAAAATTGGAAATGGAATAACAGTGCAACACAGGAATTAAATGGCTTCACAGAATTCATACCAAAAGACATTCTATTGAAAATCCATCAATAGTAGCATAAGTCTGATTTAAATTTATATTAAAAACACAAAGTGAAAAGCGTTCAGGATCATGATGCTCTCCACGCCCTAGGCGAAATCCTGTCCTCAAGGACCCAGCAGTCGTCACTGCCATGAAGCTTTTCCAGGTTCCCCACTGGGATAAGCCCACTCCCCAACTGCAGTCCTCACTGCATTTTATATGTCTAATTCTGTTTCATGTTACAGCTACTGAAAGTAGAGCAATGCCAGATTAGACGTCTGCTCTTGCCAAAGGGAAGTTCTCTCCACAAGACCCAAAGGCTATCACAGCGCCCGAGATGCCCCCATCCAGTCCATCCTGTGAATAAGGCACCGGCATCCCTGGGAGAAGCGATCATGGTCAGCCGCAGCATCTCATTAATATTTTGGCTCACAGTTGCCTCTGAAAAACCAACAGGAAAGAACAAGCTAGGGGGGAAGCTGCCTGGAGAGGTAGATTTTGGAACAGGGAGGCCCTTGTACCCTAACAGGGAAGGCTGCAGCAGGGGAAGGAGATGCGGCATAGAGCAGCGAGCCCACGAAACGACCACTAGGAGATGGACAGGCGGGGAACCGGGATGCTTAAACACCATCGGTTTGTGTACAGCCTGGTCCAGCCTTTTGGGAGGGGCCGGGCAGCTTGGCAGGTGCATCAAATCATAACTTGCACATACCCAAGACACAAAGATTCACAGAACAGGAATGACAAGTGGCTCTTAACCACAGGAAAAATGTTCCTCTTCACTCTTAACAAGAGAAGCTCAAATTACGGTACACTGAGATGCCATTTTTCATCAGAATGGTAAAAATTCATGTTTGATAACATACTGAGCTGGCGAGGCTGAGGGGAGACAGGTGCTGGCCCACACCAACATGAGGGTTATTGGCCTTGCTGTAGACAGCATGTTGACAGTACCTGTCCAGATCACAAATGCACATACCCTATGACCAAGCAATACCACTTCTGGGAATTTTCCCTATAGATGTAATTCACATATGTGCAAAACGATGCATATAACGTATAGCCATGGTATTCACTGCTCTCTTACTGGCTGACTGGGTGACCGAGACAAATTATTTACTCATCTGTCAAACAGGTGACAATCTTTAGCTTTCCTTACCTCTAAAAGGGACAAGAGGCTTAAATCTAACGAGATATGAGATGTGAAAGAGCCCGACAAACTGTGACAGCATGAGGAGCTGTGATTATCAGGGAGGCCCTTCACCAAACCCCCACATATGCAGAGCGGAGGTGGCCCAGCCACAGGGCCGGAAGGTAGACACTCTCTCGGGAGCTCTCAGAGCCAGCTCTGTGTGAGTCACTCTCTGGCAGCTTTGCTGGGAGGTGGCGATGGGGTGGCTGAGCAACACTGACACTGTGAGGCAGGGTTATTTTCCTTTCCTCTTCTCTCCCAGCAATTGGTTTCTGCTTTTGGCAGCAGTGTGCTGAGGGGCTTGGGCAAGTTTCTCACCCCCTCTGGGTACCTCCACAAATTCAATGTTTCCTGGGTAGCAGTAGTGTGAGTGCGTGCGTGCGCACATGCGCACACACACACCAATATACTAGCTCCTGACCTCGAAGAGCTCACAGGCAGGTGGGCCACGACCTTGACATGTAAATAAAATATCACAATACAGTGTGACATGCGGCAAAATAAGATATGTATACTGGTGTGATACACAGCTCGAGTGCCAAATGGTTGAGAGGGCTCTGATGTCAGAAAGTCCAGTCTGCCACCCAGCTGGGCTTCTTTCTAACTGTAGGACCTAGGGAGTTCTCTCTCTCAGAGCCTCAGTTTCCTCAGCTGTGATGAGTGTGAGGAGTCTGGTTTTTGCACTGGAAGTACTTAGTGCTGTGCCTTGAACATGTCAGTCAAGCTGTATAAACGATTTATATTATTATGCATGATGGAATCATGTGAAAGTAGACAGGACACCACTTCTGCAGGGAAGTAGGGGAGTGTCAGAGGTGGCTGGAGCAGACGTCACTTAAGGAAGACCCTGAAGGCCAAGCACACTGGTGTGGGAGTGCACAGGGGACTCTGGCTTCACTTACAAACCCGTGTGAGGGCTCATTTCCATGTATTCCTTTCCCTTCAGCCCAGTAACCCAGGCAGGAAGATGCTTAATATTATTTGATGACACACCAAGGTTGGACAGATGCTACATCATAGAGGGGAGTCAGGTCTCCTCTGTGGGTGATTGTTATAAATATCCCATGCCCTAATGTTGAGTCAGAATGGGAGACTTGAAATCGGACAGTTAACATTAATAACTGACATTACTACAAAAAAATGTATAAGGATAACATTTACCAAGAGCTCTCTAGGGCTCAAGCACTGCTCTAGGTGCTTTACATGATTTCATCCTCACAAAAACCCTACGAAGCAGGTACTTTTAATAGCTCCATTTTGTAGATGAGGAAACTGAGGCTCAGAGAGGTGAAGTAACGTGTTTTAAGGTCACATAGCTGGCAAGTGGCGGAGCCAGGACTGACACTGAAGCCGTCTGGTAAGGCCCAAACTCCTGGCTATTGCTCCCTCGATGCCCTCTACCTTTCCTAGCTGGAAATTTCTGCTGGAAAGTTGTGACAAGATACTCAGGGAGCCTGACACCTTTCTGAGGAACAGACTCCTGATGGCAACAGAACAGTTAACCTTCGTAGTTACAAAAATACTAAATGTTGTTAGGATTCTCTACTAATTCAATTTGGATTTTTTTTTTTAAAACCAGATACTCCTATGCAAATGCAATAGCTCCTGAAACACAAAATATAATTAGAGAGGGAAGGGGTGGGGGGAAGCTGACACAAATAGCAGAAATAAATTTAGCTTCCAGTGATATTCTAGATGTTCCGTTATCAGGGCGGAAGCAAAGGCAGTGAAGGAAGACAGATGCCCAGCTTGGAGCCATAGGCTCGCCTCAAGCTCTGGGAGTACTGCTTCCAGGCCATGCCCTAGAAACGCGCTGGAATTCATGGACCATTCTGTTACTCTGTCACTCCAGCTGGAGACCCTAGGGTCCCCTTTCCTTACCATACTTTCACTCATTCACCTTGCCCCAATTCTGCTTCCTATGCATTTTCTGAACTAACCCTGCACCCCAATCCTTTGCTCCCCACCCCCTCACTGCAGTCTTCACACAACCACCTCACCAGCCAGCCTCTTTCCTTTCTCTCTCCTGCCTTCCACCGCCCTCCCAGGACTGCTTTCTGAAGCCTAGACCTGACTGTATCACTTACCTGCTCAAAAACCTCTGGAAGGTGGACTACTAAACAGCCATAACACAGGACTCGAAGTCACTGCTGGTAGGAGTGTAAGCTGATATAACCCCTTTGGTGGATAACTCGGTCAAGTTAAAACACTCACATAGCCTTTGACCCAGCAAATCAATTTCAAGGAATTTATTCTACAAATACACAGGCGAGTGTGAAATAACAAATGTACAAAGAGCTTAATTTCAGCATGGCGTGCAACAGCGAAAGCCTGACACAAGCCAAGTGACCCATCGGAGGACTCTGAGCCAGAGGTTCTCACACTTGAGCGAGCGTACATCAGAAACACCAGGACGGCTCGTGAAAACAGACTGCTAGGCCCACCTCGAGTTTCGTTCAGAATTTGCATTTCTCACAAGTACCAGGTGATGCTGATGCGGTTGGGCAGGGATCACACTTTGAGAACCTCTGCTCTACATACACTGTGCGGTCCAGGTGGGACCTCATACAGCTGACAAAGAACACCACCACTCCATAGGAACGGACGTATTTATCTCCCACATATATTTGGTGAAAAACAGCAAGGTGCAAAAAAAGAGTGTCTACACGTATATAACAAAATATGATAGTTATATAGCAAAAATGGGGAAAAGCATATGTTTATCTGTAAAAGCACAGAATCTCTTGGCTGGTTATCCAAGAAAGAGGAACCAGGGGCTGCCTCTGCAGAGGGAACCTGGGCCATGGGGTTGGAAGGCTCACTGTGCAGCCTTGTTCCTCTGGAACTCTACACCATGGACATGAATTACCCACCCCCCCTGCCACAGAACAATGAGGTGGAGCCACATGGACTGACATGGGAAAATGACCAAGACACTGTAAACAGAGAGAAAAAGAAAGCAACTTGCACAGCATTGTGTGCTGTAAAATCCTATTTATATAAAAATAAATTTTACCTATGGATATACATACTGGCGCACACAATATGTTTGTATACACACAGCAAAAGTTCTGGAAGGTTACACACCAAACAGCTAACTGGGTTACTTCCAAGGAGTGGTACTGAGGAAGCTTTTCCTTTACACTGCTGCACTGCTTGAATTTTTTTTAACAAGTGCAAGTGTGTAGCAATTTTCTAACTATGAAGATGAACTGTTACGTTGCCTTCAGGATTCTGTACCTCAGAAAGCCCGCAGGCTCCTGCTCCGTGAGCATCTTCTTGTCACCCCATCCAAGTCCCTGTACTGGGCTCTGGTCACACCACTCCCCGCCTCCCTGAACGCACATTGTGGTCCCAGGCCTCCCTCTTCCAGTTCTGCCTGCTGAACTCTCACTCCTCTATACAAAGACAACTGCTGCCTCCTCTAGGGGGCACATCAGCATTCGGTTTAGTCGGTGGGTCACACATCTGTTTCTCCTTGGTGCTGGAGCTCTGTGAGAGCAGGGCTTGGCCTTCTTTGTCCCGGCACTCCTGGTACCCAGCCCAGGGCCTGGCACAGAGCAGGAGCCCAGTTCACTTGGCCAAGTGGCTCCTCTGAGTTACAGGCCAAGGGCCTTTGAAGCAATCAGACGTGCAGCTACTGCTGGGGCTGGGATCTGCTCTGACAGCGCTGGGCACCCTCTGAGACTGCTCCTCCCACGGCTATTTCTCCCAGCACACTCCTGGATGCCCCACCTTCTTCTCCCTATGATTTCACAGTTTGCCTGCCTGTTTTGGACAAGTTGGCCCCAGGGGGAATTCTGTCCCCACATGCCCTCTCTCTCAGCTGGCTTTGGGGTTTAATACTGGTGGGAAATCAAAACTCCTGGGGCCCCCCACTGACTTTTCTCTTTCATTGCCAAATGACCAGGAAAGCGTGACTCAGGGTAGAAGAAGGAAGTCATCTGTCCTGTCCTTTTCCTAGGCCAAAATATCACTTGTGTGGG
>NW_017731444.1:3176748-3184384 GCF_001890085.2 Hipposideros armiger | reverse complement strand
GGCCTGGATGCTAGACTCTGCCATGGGATGGTGTGGGGGCAGGGTTCCTACTGGAAGGATGACACGAGGTTGTACCCTTCAGTACTTCTCAGGACCAGTGTGCCATGAGGTACACGTTGGGGTTAACCCAGAGCCCGGGATGCGATGACGAGTGTCCTAGATGGGATGGACAGCCAGAGCAGAGGGTGCGGCTGGTCTGGCTGGGTCCACGAGGCTCAGAACAATCAGTGCCTGAATCGCGGTGTGAGGGTCGGCTGACAGTGTTTTCCGTATGATGTACAGAGGGAAGGATGTGTCAAGATGCGAGTGGGGGTAGAAACCAGGTCCTATTCGAGGAAGGTGTCAGTACCTGGTTCGCGGCGCAGTGCCCAGATCCTGGAGCACCTAAGGCCAGCCCTGGGATGTGGGCCTGGGGTGGAGAAGCGGTGGTGATCAAGGCTGCGAAGGGTCAGTGTCAGGGAGGGAGGTGTCTGTACCGTCTAGGGCAGGCGGGGCGGGTCCGTGTCAGCCAGGCCCCGGGTGACAGGAGGGAAGCCCCGGGTTTTGCCGCTGACCCTACCTTGCCGCGGGTGCAGCGCACGGAGCGCAGGGCGCCGAAGAAGATGGGCAGCAGCGCCATGAGCAGGAGGCTGCCGTAGGCCAGCGCGATGCCCTCGGGCGTGGAAGGCGGCCGCGTCGTGCCGTTGGCCGGGCTGCTTGCCTCAGCGCTGCCGTTATGTGGGTCGTTGAGGGCCGTGTCCATGGCGAGGCTGCCCTCCGGGTCCGACTCCAGTTCCGGCCGCCGCAGCAGAGACGCAGATGGAGAGACGAGCGCTGCACGGAAAGCCACGTTCCCCTAAAGAAACAGGAAGTGACGTGCCCTCCTCACCGGCCCGCACAGCGCACGCGTGCGCGTTCACGTCTCCCCGCCCGCGCGCCCTCTAACGGTGGAAGAGGGCCAGGCGTCCGGTTGCTAAGCAACTTGCTAGTGGTCGGGAAAGAAACGCTGGACCGCTGCGGTGGACATCCATCCTGAGGGAGACCTGAGGATCCCATTCGCCAGGCTCAGTCGAACCCCTCAACCCCAGGCCGTCCCACAGAGCTTCATCCTAATAACTAAGAATTTGTTTACTCATGCATGCGTTCAACCAATATTCAATCTTCACTTCTTAAATATTTGAGTATCCCATTTATATGACACGCACTGTCCTAGGCTTTGGGGACACAGAGGGTAACAATATAGCCCAAAGTCCACCCCTGCCCTCACGAAGCTTGCATTTTTAGTTTGGTGGGGTGGGGTGGGTGGGTGTTGGGAAGACCATAGATAAAATGAACTAACTAAATAAAATATAAAATTTATAGGATGTTAGTGTATAGTAATATGTTACATAGCATAATAGTGGAGATAAATAATTTAGAGAGACCTCCTTCTCTATGAACCTAGTGCACTTGTGTATATGGCTTGGGCCGGGGTGGTTCCATCCAGTTCCAGAAGACGAAGGTTAGCTGGCTGGTTCTGTAGATAATCAGGCCTGTGGGGCTCCCAGTGTATGTGTGTCCAGGGGTGAGGAGAGGGTGAGGGCGACCTGGACTTGGGTGCAGGCCCACAGTATCTGGGGCTCCTGGGTGTGCCGCTTCTGCCCTGTGGCAAACAAACTGGAGAAAGCTGCACCCTGCAGGCACCTAGCACTGTAGAAACTTTGAGCCAAGCAGTGGAGAAGAAAGCATGCTCTCCAGGAAACCAGGGAGTGAACCAACCTGGAACCAGGAAGGGAAGATCCATTCTCCTCCAGTGTTCCTCTAGTACATGCTACTGACAAAGCTTAACATATGTTAGTTGGCAAAGGAGATATTTACAAGGCCCAGCTCCATTATCACAGAGTTGACAAAAAGAGTGGATTTGGAGCTGAGAGGCAATAAGTTGATAAATGGCGCAGATGATGTAAAATCACATGGCCTTGTTCAAGCTTGGCAGGTGGTAAGGTGGGGCTAGAGCATGGGGTTCATTGTGAGGGGAGACAAAGGCAAGGAGACAGGCTAGAAAAGTTTGAATAACAGAGTTCTTTGCCTAGTTCATTCCAGGCACCATACTAATAATTTTTGCGCATTTTCTTTGATCCCAGTAACACTAGTAAGGTGTGATTGGTCCTATTTTACAGGTGAGGAAACTAAGTCTCACAGAGGTAAGCTAGTCATCCCAGGTCACACAGTCAGCAGTGGGAGAGGAGAGACTTGAACTCAGGTCTGTAAGGCTCCAAAGCCTCTGCTCTTTCTAACATTCCAGCCACAAAGAAGGCTGAAGCGTTTGGACCAGAGAAGCTTTCTTCTGGGTAGATAGATGGTGTACAGTTTCAGGCTCTGTTTTTCAATATGCTGGACATGACCTGAGTGGATGCGTGAAGGTAGTGTGCTTGATAAATTCATCCATCAATAATTTAGGCCACAAGATTTGCCCAGCAACCGAACCTCATGGCTCTGAACCTCCTCATCTGAGAGCATACAATTGGAAATCAGAGACACTCCTGCTTCATGCTAGGCTAAGCACTTGATTTAGTTTGGCCTAGGGCATATCTGGCCATCTCCCTTTAAACTCCAGAGTGGGAGATTGTGAATATGACCCAGGGAACTGAGGGGTTGACCCAAGCTCAGAAAGCTCCTATCAAGGGTTGGGTTTCTGGCTTGAAGCCAACCTGTCTGATATTCTCCAGAAATAGGGATAAGATCGTCTGAGGGTGGGTGCTTGAGGCTTTATCTTTTAAAGCCTCCTGTATAAGGCTGCTTTCCCAGGGGAGATCTGAACTGAGGTCAAGAATGGAGGCTATTTAGAGCTTGGAGTAGTTAAATTACAAAATATTTGTTCTGAAGAAAGATGCAAGCCTCCCCACACTCCTTTTCACTTATTACTGCATTCGGTCACTGTGCATGGATTTCAGCTTTTTCATTTTTTTCTCATATGCTCACACACATATACAAAAACACTTGCACACACTATTCCATACTTAAATCGTTCTGAAAATAAGAAGCAAGGATCATCAGTGGATGCTAAAACTGTTGGGAGAAAGGTTGTTGAAGAAAAGGATATTCACACAGTCTTAAAGTGTTACCCCACAGGTTACTTATTAATTATTAAAGGAAGAAACTTTCTTTCCAATGGACTGACCTGGTGGACACTCCCTGAACCAAGTGATCAAATTTAGCATCACCAGATGGGATGGGACAAAATGACAAGATGAGGCACAATGTGGGGGACACATCACCTGTGTAAGTCTTCTTGTCAAACATGTTTTAACCTGCATCTACTCAAGAGGAAACATAAAGAAAAATCAGAAAAACCCAGATCGTGGCACATTCTACATGACAGCTAGCTCGGACTTTTCAAAAATGTGAGTGCCATGAAAGGAAAAAAAAAATCCATGGATTGTTGCAAATGAAAGGAAACTGAAAATGAGATGTAATAGATTACCCTTGATTGGATTCCGGATCACAACATTCTTATAAAGAAAATGTTCAGACAAGTGAGGAAAATTGAATATAGATTTTTGGGTGTGATAATGATATTGTGGTTCTGTAGGACCTTGCTAATCAAGGTATGTCCCCAGACCAGCAGTGTCAGCTTCACCTGGGAGCCTATAAGCAATGCAGGATCTCAGGCTCCACCCCAGACCTACTGGGTCTCCAGGTGATCCACATGCACATTTAGTTTGAGAAATGCTAGTGTAGGAGAACCTCCTTATTCATAGAAGGTATAGTCTACCTCATGAACCCAGGTAACTCTGGGTTCTAGATTCTTGTGAGAGAATGGGCAAGGAAGTAGTAAAACTGTATAAATGTTCACTATTATTATCTGCTGAGGCCACAGGGTCTTTAAATATACATGCTTAATAAATCTTTGTATGTGAATGAATATACACATGAATAGTGTTCTCTCCACTTAACCTTCTTTTTCTTATCCCACAACCCTGGTTAACCCCAACTCATCCCTCAGAGCTTGAGTCAAACATCATCTCCTCAGGGAATCTCAGGGAACTTCTGTATTTCTAGCTGAACAGGAGTCCCCAGTGAGTGCCTCAGGGATTTTACTAAGATAGAAGAAATAGGGAAAACACTTACTGTGCCCTCCCTCATACCTCCTTGCATTAAGGCTGGAATCTTCATTTGGGAAAATCTTTTTGGAGGTCAAAACCACTCATGGGGATTGTGTTTTCAGCTCCATAGCCCTAGGGAAATTCTCGCACAGATTTATTAGGGGACATGTCCAAGGATTTTCCTGCAGTGTTTTTGTTTGTTAGCGGGAAGTTAGAGGAAACCTAGGTGTGTGTCACTGGGGAACAGAGAGACAAAATGTGCTGGATGTATATTATAGGACACTAAGCAGCAACCCAGGTGCATGCTAACTTAGTGTATATTCTGGTCAGGGCTGGACAGGACAGCTCATGGTTTCTATCCTTCGTCCTGGCCTAATTATTAATAGAGTCCCTTGCACCCTCGAAAGTGTACTAGTTTGGATAATAACATATGGTCACCATCATAGGTCAGGCACCCTAGAAGCAGAGCCGGAGATGTTAAAATTGTTTAAGTGATTTTGGGGGAGAGTATTCTTAGGAGGAAAGGAATGAGGGGAGAAAAGGCTAAAGCGATAAAAGGCTAAGTGAGGAGAAGGTCTAAGCCAGAGAGTCGTGTCAGCCTGACCCCAAGGGGGGCTCTGGGGCACAAGCTGCACCACAGAGTTGTTCCCGCCTTGAGTGGATTTGTCCGTCATCGGCTCTAGTCTCAGGACAGGGTGTGAGGAGAGGGGGAGTGGTAGTCTCCCTGGCTAATGAGCTCTTGTTTGACCAAGGGCAATTCTCCAGAGAAGGTGGCAGCTGTGAGTGGCTTTCAGTCACTACTCACGACAGCTGGGAGTCGGGCCACTATGTCTGGTAAAGGGGATCTGGGTGGGGCACCACCTGCACCTCTTACAATCCCCCCAACCCTCATCGACACGTAGAGATCTTTCAAATGTAGAGCTGAGCATGTGTGAAAAATGTGTGATATGATTTATGTAAATTAAAAGCCCATATCACACAGAAACATTGCAAAGCTAACAAGGATATTTACATATTAAAGAATACGTATCAAGTACTTTAGAATGGTTGCCTATAGGGGGATGAAAATGAGAGTGGGAAGTGGTAATGAACAACAACAAAAATGTATGTAAGTAAAATGAAACAGGGCCCTTGTGGAAAAACAGTGAGGATAGTCTATCATGAAAGAATAAGTATGATGAACTGATCCCTCTGCTCCTGACATTCAAAAACGAAAATAAAAGATCTTTGAAGACTTAATGATCAAGTTGTCATTTCAGAGTTCCCTTTGTTCTTTGTTGGGCTGAGGACAGGCTGTATTTGCAAAGGGAATGGCAAGTGCCCAAGTGCCATTCTGACAGTGAGTCAGGGTTCTTTGGTTTGCAAGGGCTGGAAGCCCAGCTTGAAGCACTTTAGGCAGGACTGGATAAGCTCTTAAACTCCAAGGAAGAGGTGAATAACCAAATCCCTGGACAGGACAGGACAGGGACAGAGCTGGGCCTCAGTTACCCCCAGAAACCTGGGTGTCTACACTGCCAGGATCCTCTTTGCTTTTCTCTACATACTGTCTTTATTCTCTTTTGCAGAAAAGCTCTGTGCTACAAATGGCAGCCCCCATGAGCTGAGTGAGCATGTCATGATTTGCCTCAGGAACCTGCAGGCTCCCGGGTTCACGAGCCTCCTTGGCTCAGCATGGTCAGGGTGTCCAGCTCCACTTTCACAAGGCCTCTGGGATGGGTGAGGCTTCCATTACATGGTCTGAGTCTGGGATCAATGAGGATGCCTGTAATCTTGGGCCAAAGCGTAGGATGTTGAAATGATGGAACATTAGAGTCATAGAATGTTAGCATCACAATATACTCAGGGTGAAAATGTTACTGTTGTGCCATTGCTATTTTTCCTGGGGAGGGAACTGCATATGTGTGTAGTATGGGAAGGTACCTTGACAATCTGCTTGAGGGGAATGTGAGACCCTGATAGCTCTGGTTGGCAGGTGCCAATGAAACAGAAAAGGCAAATCTGCTTTGCATTAGAAATGAACAGGAGTTTGTGGGAGGGAGATAATGTGATAGGCTAAAATGAAGGAGAGGATAGAGGAAGGACGGAGAGGAGCCCGTGAGATGGTATGAGGCTGGGACCCACATGGGGCGGCCAGGCTCCATGTTTGTAAGGCTCTGATGTGCGCTCCTCTGTTCTCTCGCATCATCATACAGTTTTTGACGCCTGCAGTGTCCTGGGTGGGTGGGGCTGGGTGTATGTTTGGTCCAGCACTGCTTGGTAGGAGGAGTTATAAACTGAAGCGAAAGGATTATGGAATCGGAGGCTACTATGAGCACTCTGGCTACTGAGTAGGAAACGGACTGCCCAGGACAAGAGTAAAAGTAAATAGACCAAAAAAGAGAAGGTGTTGACTTTGGTTAGGGTGTGGCCAGTGGAGATGAAGAGAAGCAGAAGTGATGAATATATACGTAGGAAATTTCTGATTTAGTATTTAATTCAGAAAATGGAATCAAGACTAATAAAATAGAAAATAGAAAACAGGACTCCCTGATGGGGAGTGAGGGAGGAGGAGAAACTCAGTCCTGAGCTTCTGAATTGAGCTACTAGATGATAGAGATGCCGTTAACTGAGATGGAGAAGATTGGTGGGGGCCAAACACCCTCTCTCTTTCAATCTGGAATTGGCGTTTCTTTGGGAGGTGGCTGTTCCCCATTGCGCTAGTGTCCTCTTCTGCCAGCAGAGGGCAGCTTAGGCTAGTTAACAGGAAGCCCTGGTGGTATGTCTAAGAAGGATGGGTCTGGGGAGACTGGCTGTGGAAAGGCACTTTATGGCTTGTGGAAAAGCAGCAGGCCAGCTTTGTGGCTTAAATCCAGCCTTTGACTTTGAGGTCGATCCAGACACAGAAATCTGGGGCTGTCCATGTCCAAGGCTGCTGGCCAACCCTGGCCACATTGTCTCTCCCGGGCTATTTCAACAGCTTCGGAGTTTGTCTCCTGAAGTCACCTCCCCATCACACTTCTTGGCTTGAAACCCTTCAATGGCTTCCCATTGCCCTCAAGATAATTTCACGAGCCTCACCATGGTCTTTGAGGCCCTGCATTCGCTGCCCCTACCTAGATGTCCAGCTCATTTATTACTAGTCACGTTTTTCATTAAGCTTTTTTCTGCCTCAGGACCTTTGCATAGGCTGTTCCTCCCTGCTTGGTCTTTTCTATTCCTGATTTTTGTTTGTTAAGGTAGTTCCTTCTCATGGGTCTCAGCTTAAGTGTCTCGTCCCCTGACCATCTTCTCTATTCTTTATCTCAGTTACTTAAAAAAAAAATCCTCATAGCACTTCAATGTGCTATATACAAGGATAATTGGATATGTTAATTTGTGTTTTTTCCTCTCCATTTTCTCCTCCCCTTTCTGTATCTCTCTTTTTTTTTTTTTAAGATTTTATTGGGGAATTGGGGGAGGGGAACAGTGTTGGGGATTCGAGGAAGGGGAACAGACAGGTAGACAAATTGCTGTTTTGTCCTTCAGTCTAGTTGTGGAGGACGTCGCTTCACTGGCCCGTGTTGGTATGATCATTGTGCTCTTCCCGGTTGAGG
>NW_017731444.1:3166103-3175848 GCF_001890085.2 Hipposideros armiger | reverse complement strand
CAGATATTGCCACCTGCCAGTTTCATGGGCCCGATCCTGCTCACAGATGTGTTTTGTATGACCTTCACCAAGGTTTAGCAACTGTTTTCACTCAGTTGCCAAAGTTAAAAAATAGAGCAATTTCAAAATAAAAATTTGGCTATTTGGCTTCTCTTGAAATGCAGGGCAATCTCAGCCCTGCATTTTCATGTGATGGGTAGTAATATGTATTAATGTCAGGAACTGTTCTAAGTGCTTTCTTACATGAAATCCTATAGATAGGTACAAGTATTTTTTTTCTTCTTAATGGTTAAGGAAACAGGCACAGAGTGGTTAAGTGAGTTGCCTAAGAACACACAGACAGTAAACAGCAGCAGCGGAATTTGAATCCAGGCGGGATAGCACTAGAATGTATGCTTCTAACCATTTGGCAACACTGCCTAATAGCAGTTTGGTGAGCTGAGCTGTGCTGCCCCTTCTAGGTGGAGCATGTGTTCTCTAAGCCTCACACTTTGTTATCTGCTTGGCTCCTGGAGATTCTGAGTTTGCCAACCCTTGGTGGAGAGAGGGTGCTCCCTGCTTCTGAGGGAAGGACAGGGGGGAGAGAAAGGAGCTCTTGGTGGCTGTAAAGGGAAGGAAGGTTGGAAGAGTCCAGTGTCAGGGATCCTCCTGCCCCCTTCTTGGCAGTGTCCCAAGAGGTGCCCTGTCTCTCTGGAGATGATTCCAGCCTCCAGCTAGAATCCAGGCTCCTCATTTGGCGTGGAAGCGGGGGCTGATGGACTTCAGTAGCTGTTGAGGGCTTGGGTTGTGTGGTCAGAGGCCTCTCATAGTCCAGGGAGAGCCCCTGGCTTCCGTCCTTGTCCCCTGGCAGGGAGTAGACTCCATTGAGGATGAATTTCCCTCCAGTCCAAAAGAATGGGGAATTGGAGCAGAATTTAATTTGGTTTTTGAGAAAATAAATAAATGTTTCTTGCACACCTGAGTTTGGGGGTTAAGATTTACATCAGATGCAACAATTTGTAATTATTTTTATTACTTCTGTTTTTACGAAGTTTTCTTTTCTTGTTTTTTTCTCCCCCATTAGACTATGAGCCCCTTGAGGGCAGAGCGATGTACAGTGTTCACCAGTGTTCACACTGTACATCTACTGTCTAGAGAGCGACAGGTACATAGTAGATGCTCAATAATCATCATAATTATAATGCACATTCATGGAGTACTTAATCACATGCACTGTGCTTAACATTTACATGTGTTAATAATTCATTTAACCCTCACGCCACCCTATCTGTGGGCAGGCATCTTTACTTCCTCATTTTACACATGAGGACTCTGAGGCACAGAGAGGCTAAGTAATTTGCCCAAGGTCACACAGCTTGGGTTGTATCTTTAATTGAATGAATAGATGAGTGAATGATTTCCTGGTGTGCACCATACCCTCTTGCCACCAGGCTGTCCCATATCCTACACAGCAGTATCCCTCAAAATTGGAATTACATGGGTCAAACCCAGGTAGGAGACTGTCTCAGATCCTTTCGTCAGTCCCTGAGGCCCGTAATGTCCTCACCCCTGGGACTGGTGATTGATCTTTTTCAATCACCTCTGGCCTCTCCTTCTAGCCTACTTTCTCTTCCTCTCCAGCATTACACTCTATACTTCAGTACACTAACCACTCATAGGTTCCTAGATTTTTCTCAGTCTCTCTGCTTTTAGTCAAGCTTTTCCCTGTGTGGAGACATCCTTCCAAACCTGAGGTTACATTATTTTAAAAGAAGATACCAGGAAGGCAGGCCAGTTCTTTAAACCACAGCCATCCCTTGTTTAATGATACTAAAATGCTAGATTGTATCTGGTCACCAGCAGCCTTATGATGGTGATGGTGGTGGTGGTGAGGAGGCGATTGCAGAACAGTGTTCTTATCCCTGTCTGTCTGGTGGGGATACCAAGTACCAGAGAGAAGGGACTTGATAAAAACAGAACAGGGGATCAGACTCAGTGTTGCCAGAGTCCAGGCTGCTGGTCTCCTAGCCCAGAGCCCTTTCCACAATGGGCAGCAGCTCTGTTTGGCATTACACAGAAAACAGGGCCTGACCGCCCAAAAGAGTTTCTCAACCTGGAGCTAATAGGGCCTGACATTCCACCATTAGAGATCATTTCCTTTGGGCAGAAATGGTACTGAAGGCTTTTTGGTCTTCAGGGGGCCCTAGCTGATGAGGAAAACCCTGGCGATGAGGCCTATGCTCAGCTCATGTCAGTTCATTCCCAGGAGGATGAGCTGGCTGACAGGCGGCCAAGGGTGAGATGCCGTGGGAAGGAGATCCTGACTGAGGGCTGAAGGAATGTGGGAAGCACCGAGGCAGGCAGAAGAATGGGGGCAGGGGAGGGGGTGTCGGACATTGGAGAGTGGATGGAGCAGCTGTGAGGGCTTTGGGCTGGGGACTCAGGATGCTTGGCTTCACCACCAACTGGCTGCGTGGAGTTGGGCAAGTCTTTTTCCTTCTTGGAGCTCTGATCTGGGTCAGTGCTATGAAACAGACTGTTTCTGGGGTTTACTTAAAAGCTCTTGGTGTCAGGAAATTGGGGCCCCAGGTGGTGGTTGCCATGACAACTATCTCTGTGAAGATAGTGACCAAGGAGGCTGTTTCCATGACTACAATTACAAGGTGCAAGAGCCAAATGATTGGCTATCAGTCCTGCGTTGAGACAGGTTCCTCCTTTTTACCTCCTTCCACCACCCACTAAAGTTCAGTGTTTGTGGGGCCAGATAAGCTGACACCCAAGGGAGGTATTAGAATCAGGGACCTGAGTTCTAATGTCTTCTCTTATACTGACAAGCAGTGGGACCTTGGGCAAGTCTCTGCTTCTCTCTGGGCCTGATTTTCCTCATCTGGAAAATGAAGATGTTGTGCAAGGCCCTTTCACCTCTAAATGCCTATCAATTTCCCTTTAAACAAGAGACAAAGTTTTAAATCAAAGGGTTGTTTCCAAGAGCGATTTGAGAATATTAATGGTTATGACTGTTCCTCACTGATCTATCCATACAGGCCTGGATGACCCTGCTATGGTAGGTGTTACCTCTTTAGTAGCTGTAAGTGGGGAGGTCTGGCTGGTTCCAGAGGAGGGTCTGCAGTGGCCATTATGCTGGGGGGGTGGGGGGAGTTACATGGAGGACACTAGGGACATAGGTTATTAACAACTTGTAGGACTGTATCTAAATATTTTAATGACTGGTATGGCCAAACCTTTGCATGCTGGCTGAACACCAGCTTTGCTTGTATGTGAAATGGTGGAATTACAGGCACTGTGACTAGTGAAGGGATATTTTCTTTTTTCTTTTTTTTTTATTTAAAGATTTTATTGGGGAATTGGGGAAGGGAAACAGTGTTGGGGAATTGGGGAAGGGGAACAGACAAGTTGTTGTCCTTCAATCTTAGTTATGGAGGGTGCAGCTAGCTCAGCTCTAAGTCCAGTCACCATCCGGCTGCCTGTTGGCAGCTCGCGGTTGCTCAGCTCAAGGTACCGTGTTCAGTTTTAGTTGTGGGTGGATAGAGCCCACCATCCCATGTGGCAGTTGAACCGGCAACCTTGTTGTTAGGAGCATGTGCTCTCACGAGCTGAGCCATCCTGCCACCTGTTGGTAGCTCAGTAGCAGCTCAGTGGCAGCTCAGCTCGGGTGCAGCTCACTGGCCCATGTGGGAATCCAACCAGCAACCCTTTTGCTCAGAGCTTGCGTTCTTAACCAACTGAGCCTCTCGGCCAGCCCCTGAAGGGAGATTTTCTGAGCAGAGGAGCCACACGGATGCATTAGCAATCCCTCCACTGATGAAGATGATGGGTCTCAAGCCCAGCCCCATACAAGATAACTGAGAGTAGGATCGGTCCTTCTTGCTGGCCACTGCACCTCCCTGAGTCAGCTGTGCACAGTCCCCAGAGAGTCAGATTTACCAGCGTCTCAGTTCCAGGATGGCTGATGCCCAGACGAGTGGGCAGTACACAGCAGGAGCTGGCAGAGTCGGGGAGCCCAGGGAGGAAGCAGGAAGCTTGGGGGATGCCTGTTCCTTCTCTCCCAGGAGACCAGGCTCTGGGCAGATGCCAGGCCCTTGGCCTCCCAGATCTGCTCCTCTCCCCCCAATGTCAGGCCCAGCATTCCCCCCTCCTTGCCTCTCCCAGCAGGACTTTGCAAACAGCTTCTCCGGATGGACGCGGCTGCCGCCTCCTCCCTGCACACTTTCCATTCCCAGCCCTGAGCCTCAGCCAGGGTTCCTCAGGAAAATTGGCTGAAAGAGACATTTTCCATGCTCTTGACTCCTCTGCTCGGTGGCTGTCCCTGCCTCCACTCCCAACAGCCTCTTCTCCAGCTGGTCACCCAGACCCAGGAGAGGAAATATTTGGTCAACTGGTTGCTGCTCACTCACCATTTAATTTTATATGTAATTTTATTTCCCTGGGCTTCAGTTTCTGTGCAATGAGCTAGCTACCCTGGGAAGCAGGCTGGGGAGTCAGACATTCTTGATTTTAATCTTTAGCTCTGCTAGTTACTGTGTGACTTTGGACACGATACTTAATATCTTAGATCCTCAGTTTTCCTCATCTGTAAGATGGTGTTGTCTCTTACTGTTGTGAGGATTAATGGAATAATCTGAGAAAAGAGCTAAACTCAGTGCTCTGCACGTGGCAAGTGTTCAACTAATACCTATTTAAAAAAATTAATTTGTTATCAGTGCCTATGAGGTGCCAGATGCTGTGCTAGGTGCTTTATATAACTGATTTCTAATCCATAGAATACCTGTGCGAAGGGCTTGTCATCCCCTTTGTAAAACTGAGGGTCCAAAGGTTCAGAGAGGTTACATAACTTGCCCTAGGTCACACAGCTCTCAACTATCTGAGTCAGAGGGATTCAAACTCGGGTCTGGCCAATTCCTGATTTCCTGTCCTTAACCAACGTTTGGTAACTGGCAGAAAGAATACCTCTCTACTCTAGGCAGATAATGAAGAGTGGAATAGCCAAGGCTAAGAGTTTAATCCAGCCCTTAGAAGCTATACTTTCAAAGCTTTACTGGAGTTTTGGGCAGCTAATGGGCACAGTCATTGAGAGGAATATTGCTCAATTTTGTTATAATTAGAGAAATGCAAAGTAAGCAATAAGACACTTTCTTTCCCAGCCTTCTCTCATCCTGCCCCAAGAGAACATCAAATGAGAAAAGACTGGTCTTTTGGGCTCTTGAACCCAATTCCAGTGTGCATACGTGTGTGTGTGTGTGTGTGTGTGTGTGTGTGTGTGTGTGTGCATGTGTGTAGGTTTCTCCACACCAATAAGCAATTCTCAGACTATTTACCTGGAGTTAGCATCAGATTCCATGGGTAAAGGACTCAGTTCCACAAAGCAGCCCTCTGTTTCAGACACCAATCGAAAGCTCAGGTTGTTACCTGTCCTTCTGACTGATCAGCTACAAACAGGAGTGAACCCCTCCAACTCAGGATGCTAATCACAAGTCCAGGTTGTTACCTGTCCTTCTGGTCAACTGGCTGTAAATCAGAGGCTCTCATGACCTCTCCTTGTGTTCGATTAATTTGCTAGAATGGCTCATAGGACTCAGGAAGCTCCTTTACTCACTAAATTATTGATTTATGACAAAAGATATTAAAGAATACAAATCAACAACTAATAGATGAAGAGATAAACGCACAGGGTGAGCTTCCAAACAAAGGAACTTCTGTCTTCATGGAGCTTGGGGACCTGCATGGTGGCTCGTGAAAGTATTCTGGTTCCCCAGCCTGGAACTCTCTGAACCTCTCGTTTTTGGGTTTTTATGGAGGCTTCATTACATAGGTACGATGGATTAATTCAGCGGTTCTCAACCTTCCTAATGCCGCGACCCCTTAATATGGTTCCTCATGTTGTGGTGACCCCCAACCATAAAATTATTTTCGTTGCTACTCTATAACTGTAATTTTGCTACTGTTATGAATTGTAATGTAAATATCTTTTTGTTTTCCGATGGTCTTAGGCGACCCCTGTGAAAGGGTCGTTGGACCCCCAAAGGGGTCGCGCCCCACAGGTTGAGAACCACTGGATTAACTCATGGTGATTGATTCAACTTCTAGCCCCCCTCCCCCGTCTCTGGAAATCAGGGGCTGGGGCTGAAAGTTCCACCCCTCTATTCACAGTTGATTCCCTGGCAACCAGTCCACATTCTTAGGTGCTTTCCAAATCACTTTCATTAACATAAATCCAGTTGTTGTGGAAAGGGGCTTGTTATGAATAGCAAGACACCCATTTCACCTTTATGGCTCTGAAGGGATTCCAGGAACTGAGGACAAGAGACCAAATATTATATCAAAAGATGCTCCCATTGCTTTTATCCCTCAGGATATTTCAAGGATTTTGGGAAGCTGTGAGTCAGGAACTGTGGATGAAGACCAAATATATCTGAGAAATATATTTAGGTCATCTGAATGACCAAATATGTATATGTCTTATAAATTATGATATTGCAACTAGTAATATCTAATTGGGTCATGGTATGGGGAATTGGGCTCTGTTGGTGTGAACATAAACAAAAACAATCCTTTTGGAGGGCAATTTGGCAGTGTGTGTTAAAATGTAAAATGTACCTGCCCTTTGACCTAGTAAATTTGAATTTGGTAACTTCTATATGTGCAAGAATATTCAGTGCTACAAGGGCAATCAATTTACAGTAACCTACATGTCCTTCAATGTGTAAAATATGTACAATCTATACTGTGGAATATTTTGCAGCAATGAAAAAGAACAAGGTAAAGAAAAAATGGACAGGCCAAAAGGATAAATAGATACATCACAATTATAATTGGAGATTTCAACACTCCATTCTAAGCAACTGATAAAACAAGTAGGCATAAAATCACTAAGTATATTGAAGACTTGAACACCATTATTGATGACCTTCACCTAACTGTTATTTTTAGAACATTATACCCAACAATGGCGGAATGCATATTATTTTCAAGTGCACATGTAACATGGATCATGGTAGACCATATGTTGAACTATAAAACAAGGCTCAAATTTGCAAGTAAATTAAATTAGAAATCGATAACAAAAAAGACATATAGAACTTCCCCCAAATCTTTGGAAATTAAGCAATATACTTCTGAATAATCTATGGGAAGAAGACATCACAGGAAAATTAGAAAATATTTCAAACTGAATGATAATGAAAACACAACACTCCGAAATTTGTGGGATGCATCTAGAGCAGTGCTTAGAGGGAAATTTATAGCTTTATATAAATTATATGGCTTTTTTCTAATATAGCTTTAAGTGCTTATGCTAGGAAAGAAGAAAGTTCTCAAATAAATGATCTAAGTTTCTAGCTTCTTAAGAAGTTAGAAAAAGAATAAAATAAATCTAAAAATAACAAGGCAAATTTGTAACTATTGGTCTGGATAGAAAGCCAGGATAAACTGAGTGAAAAAGCAAATTATACCTAATATGTACAGTATCATGCATGGCTGAGATTGCTTACTGCCTCTCAATGTCTATTCTATCTTTCCTCAAACATAGAATCACTGATTCTGAGCTGGCATTGGCTATTCAGAACAAATGATCCTGAACTCCTTTGCAAATAAGCATGGTGATGTGATTAAGTTTCAGCCAATGAGATATAAGCAGTGGTGATGTGTGCATCTGCCAAGCGGTTGTGCCTTTTTTGGGCTCCTTACCACTTCTTGCTGGCTGGAATGTAGATGTGACAGCTGCAGTTTGAGCAGCATATTAGATTGAAGACGATGGACCCACAAGATAGAAGGAGGCAGGGTCTCTGCGCTGTGGAATGCCATGCCAGCCTTGGACTGCTTGCTTCTGAACTTCTTTTGCATGAGAGAGAAATACCAGTGATACTTTTATCTTGTTTCCATCACTGCTATTTTGAGTTTCGTCCTTTGCAACTCAGTTCAGTCCCAATGCATATAACTATGATCCCATTTATGTGAAAAAAAATCAAACAAACTTATACTTGTATATAACACTTTTTCTAGGATGAGTTTGCAAACTTAATTGTCAGGCCTTGTATGTAAGGGGGCAGGAAAATCTGGAAGAATACACCCCAAACTGCTAATGGTGGGTAACTCTGGGGAGAGGACTTTGGGCTGCGAGGACAGTGGAAGGCAAACACCAAAGCTGCCTATTCAACAACCCTTACCCACTTCTCCGTTGCTCAAAGCCATCTTGCTAGGATAGCAAGGGATGAATCATGATTGGCCCATGCCAGGTGTGGCAGTCTCATTCCTTTTTGCCAGACAGTTGCTTTCTCAGTCTCTCTTGCAACTAGAGGTGGCTATGATACTCAGTCTGGCCTGTGAGCTATACAGGGAAACTGCTGGGAGAACAATTTCCTCCTTGATAAAAATGAAAGCTCTTTGTGACCTTTCCCCCTTCCATTCTTGCTTGGGATACTGGTGTGAGGATGTGATGCTTGGAGTTGCCACAGCCATATTGCAACCACAAGGGAAATGCTTAGAAAATTATGCAGATGCTGACCGAGGGTCCTGGGATTTTAAGGCTGATGAGTTAACCTTACAATTGCCTATCTCTGGATATCTTATTAGAAACTATCTCTAT
This sequence comes from Hipposideros armiger, assembly GCF_001890085.2. NCBI lineage: Eukaryota > Metazoa > Chordata > Mammalia > Chiroptera > Hipposideridae > Hipposideros > Hipposideros armiger. The sequence goes on along the minus strand of NW_017731444.1, from coordinate 3,167,267 downwards.
AAGGATTTCTATCATGTGTAGCTGAGGGCAGCTTAACAGATAAATGCATCTTTACTTTTTACCATATATTATCTGTTGTTTTGACCTATTCTTACAATTAAAATGTATTATTTCTGTAATTCAAAGTTCAATTAAAAAATATACTACTTGGCATAGAGCACCTTTGGTATCCCAATGGGACTGAAGAGGCACTCCTGGTAAGGGGGCTGGGAGGAGCTGAACAAAAGGAACAAGCTGTTCTTCATTATTAAGTACTAACTTCATGGTATGAGGGGTGACATTGCAGACTGGAGAGCGGGGGTGACTGAGAATACATTTATCTACCACTATCTGGATTTAGGCCAGAGGTTACAAACTGTCAGACTCTGGTCAGAATTTGGATGGTGGACATGTTTTATTTCTCTTGTCCAGGGCTTTTAAAAATTGGAATAAGCAATAATGATTTAAGAGTTGGGATACTTCACGTACGTATCTGGCTTGCTGGCTCCCTAGAGGGCAGGGTGGGCACTTTCAGTTTGCCACAGACCTTGATGTTCCCTAATGCCCTTCACCCAGTCGATTTCACTGATTTCTATGACCTGTTTGACTCTGGGAGCATCTGAGTTAGTGACCCCTGGTTTTGGTTTTAGAGTTAATGCACTGTGCATGTGTGTGTAAGAGTCAACAATTGTTTCCTAGACAATTGGGCCATGTGTAAAGACATCTAACCTCATTCACACAGGTGGGCAGGCCTTGAAGAGAACTGGATTTGGAGTGTCACTCTCACTCTGGACTGCTCTGTAAGGCCAGAAGAGCTGAGAGCACCACTGATTACCCTGCTGGGCCACCTGGGGTCTTAATCCAGCCCCAGTACCTCAGACTTCTGAAGGTGTACTGCTGGGGGAGAGATGATTCTGAGGCAAGGCCCACATCTGTGGTAGGCAGTGGGGTTTTCTGGAAGGTGGGATTTGCCCAGTGCAGGCTTGAAGAAGCTGGAGCTCCTGGAGAAAAGCACGTACTTGAGGAATGGAGGCAAGGCCAGACTCTGGGGGCAGTGTCCCAGTACCCCCAACACCACTAGGAGGGAATCCCTTTAATTTATGGCTTTTCCTACTTATTCATTAGACAAGATTCTGGGCTAAAATCAAAGTATCAAGAAGTGTTCCCCTCCGCCTCCCCCCCCCT
>NW_017731444.1:3152853-3166088 GCF_001890085.2 Hipposideros armiger | reverse complement strand
TCCCCTCCCCTTCCCTCCCCAAGATCCAGCCACTGCTTTCCTCTATCCTCCATTGTAGGCAGAATAACAACTCCTCAAAATGTCTATGTCCTAATCCCTGGAACCTGTGAATATGTTCTGTGACATGGCAAAGGGGGATTAAGGTACCAAATAGAATTAAGGTTGCTAACGCACTGACTTTAAAATAGGGAGGTTATCCTGGATTATCTGGGTGGGCTCAACGTAATCACAACGGTGGAAGAAGGAGGCAGAAGAGGGAGATCCGGAGAGATGGCAGCATGAGATGGACTTGGCCTGATGTTGTTGGCTTTGAAGACGCAGGATGGGGTCATGAACCAAGGAATGTGGTAGCCTCTAGAAGCTGGGAAAGGCACGGAAACAGATTCTCTCCCCAAGAGCCTCCGGAAAGGAATGCAGCCTTCTTGACACTTTGATTTTAGCCCAGCAAGACCCGGTTAGACTTCTATTCTACAAAACTCTAAGACACCAAATTTGTTGTAAGCCACTGTATTTGTGGTAGTTTCTTATGACAGCCATAGCAAACAAATACACCAGGCCACCTGGAGGGGCCACGTGTAGTTGAGTCTCCAGCTTACTGCCAGTGTCAACCTCCAGACATGTGAGTGAGGACACCCAACGTGTGAGATGATTCCAGTCTCTGAGTTTCCCAGCAGAGGCCTCAGAGAGAAAGTATAACCGCTTGGCCCTGCCCAAATTCTTGACTCACAAAATCTATGAATATAATAAAATGATTGTTTTTATGCCACTAAGCTTTGGGGTGGTTTGTTATGCAGCACAGCAACTGGAACGGCGGTCTCTTCTAGCTTTGAACTTGAACCAGATGGAACTGGGGAAAACTGCACACACTGCTGAACCCAGAGCTCCCATCCCATCATTAGTATTATTTTTAACTGAACCCTGAACTGAACAGAAGGGAACACTGCTGAAATTGAAATTGAACTTGTATATTTTTTCAAGCTGTTGAACTAAAATATTCAAATATTCTGGAGACAGAGACCATCATGTAGAGAGTTCTACCCTCACCCCTTCTTCTCTCTGTGTTTTGATTTGCTGAAGGTCATACGGTCATGGCAGAGCTGAGAGATTCTTAATTTTTATAAACAGCTGACTATGACCCTCTCTACCCTCCTTACCTTCCTTCAGAGCACACACCCTTTGTCAAAGTTTGCTGAATGAAGGAAGAATTGAACTGCCTCACAGACATGAATTACCTACCATCTAAGGACAGGTAGTCCCAGCCTGAACCTGATTCCTTATGGGTCCTTAAGTGGGAGCTTTGTGTCCCTGGCTAAGAAATTGGAACTTTCCATCAAGGCCAGGGATTCTCAGTATTTGAGCAGCCCAGGCTGGGGTGTGTCAGGGTCCAGGTGGCCTTCATCTCATCTGGATCGGGTCGGCACAGTTTGTGGCGCTCCCCCACAGCAGAGGGAGCAGTCCCTCCCAGCAAGGAGAGGGGGGACTCTGAGGAGACTTGGGGCCCCTAGGGAGACATTAATCTTTCCAGAGCTTTATCATTTTTTCCACAACACTACTCTTCCTTCAAGGTGGAAAGTCCCAGCCGGCGGCTGAGGATTCTCTCAATGTGCTTTTGTTCTCCACCCTGCCCCAGCGCTGGGCAAAGACACCTCCCTTTTTATGCCAGCCTCCTCCAGACTTGCTCTACCAAGACAGTGCAATAGAGACAAACACCATGGGGCTAGAATTCCTGGTTCGAATCTTGGCTCTGTTATGTACTGTGTGATCTTAACAGGGCATTGAAACTTTCTCTGCTATAGTTTCTCCATCTGAAAACTAGCATGGTGATAATAGGACCAGTTTTGAGGATTTAATATATAAAAAGCACTTGGCACAATACTTGATACACAGTAAGGTTGATGTAACTGTTTGCTGTTATTATTACATGACCTTGGGCAATTCATCTTCTTTCTCAGGGTCTCAGTTTCCCCAATTGTACAATAAAGATAGCAGTTCCTATCTGATCTGAGAGTGAATTCTGGCTACCTTTTCTTGCTGTGTCATCTTGGACAAATTGCTTGGGTCCTCTTAGTCTCAATGTACTCATCTGTAAAATAGTACCTACTAAGTAAGATGGTTGTGGTTATGATGAGATGAGAAAATGTGCAGTAAGCACGTAGCATGGGGCCTAGTATGCAGAATGAGCCAAAATAAAGTTAGCTTTTTCTTTTTGGTTTGTTTTTATGGATGAGAAACAACTTTCTAAACTATAATTGGCTGTGTCCCTGGGAGGAATATTGTGGTTTTCTCACATGCTTTCCCAGGCATGCCTTATTTACAGACTCCTAGAATCTGAGAGAGGTCAGGATTGCAAGGGCCATTTTACAGATCGGTTAATTAATGCATTCAACAAATATTTACCGATCACTTATTATGAGCCAGGCACTGTTGTAGGTACTGGGGAGAGGGCAGCATGGAGGGCCCTGCCCTTGTGGGGCTTTCATTCCTGTGGGGGAGGCAGACAGTAAACATGAATATATACAGGTTCAGATTTAATCCTTTTATTTTACAGGTGGGGAAACTGAGGCCCAAGAGGGGGAGACATTCTCCTAAAGTCCTCCAGTGTCATAGCAGGGCAAAGACTTCCAAGAAAGTCTTCACAGTCTCAGCCTATCTTATCCTTAACAAACCCTGGTTTCCACAGGGTCTTACGATATGATAGCAGGAACCAACATTTACTGAATCTTCCTAGATGCAGGAACTGTTTTAACGACCTTACACATTGTGAGTCATTTAATCCTCACATCACCCTTGAGGCAGGAATTACCATGAATCTTATTTTACAGATGGGGAAACTAAGGCACACAGAGGTGGAGGGGAGCAGGGTTTGAACACAGACCCTGATTCAGGGCCCATGACCTCAACCATGGTGCTTTCCTGCTGTGCTGGCTGCAGACGCTTCACCCCGCCCCTGGCCTGCACTGTTTCTTTTTTCTTCCTCCCCTTCCACCCCCCAGTCTTGGTCTCAACAAATTCTTCCACACTCAGAGGTGCCTCGGGTAAGCCCTTTCTCTCTCTGGCCCTCAGTTTCCCCATCTGTGAGTTGAGGGGATTGGACTGGATTGTTTTCAGGGCTTTCCATGACCACCCTGATTTTTAGCCTCTTATCTTGTAATTATTTTATTCACTTGTTTTCCAGTCTGCTTTCCACCCAGACTGGCAGCGTCCCATTCCTTCTGTTCCCTACTATCTCCCCAGAGCCTGGCACTGTGCCCTGCACTTAGTAGGCCCTTGATAACCATTTCTGGGTGGAGAAAGGAATGACACGATAGTCCTCAGTTTTCTCAGAAATAGCTCCTGTGCTCTGTCCCTGGCCCCTCTTCCTTTCTCAGCCTGTGGGGCCCCCTCCCTTCTGTCCTCCCTCCTTCTCACCTCCCAGGGCCGGCTCAGGCCCTCCATCCGGCCTGCATTTTTCCGGGTTTGATATCATTTTTTCCACTCTCTTGGCTGCTGCCGGCTGCCTCTGCCAACTTTCCACAACTTTAGCCCCTCCCCCACGACCACAGGCCGAGGACAGCTTGGGGTGGGGGAAGACCCTCCTCCTCTTTCCTTCCCCAGGCAAGAATTGGGATGGAGAAATAAATGCCATCAGTGCTGGCTGGCAAGACAGGGGCGTGGAAAGTCTCGCAGCTGGAGGATATGGCTTGCCTGCCCCTGCTTCACTCTTCTTTGGCACCGTTTTCCTGGCTGCAGGGATGGGGCCCACGTGGGGGACTGAGGCATCAGGGCAGGCAGCTGTTTGGGGCAGTGGTGTCAGGCATCAGGGACACGATGGTCCAAACCCTTTGTCTTATTCTCCGTTCAGATTAGTGACACCCTTCCCCCTTAGGTTGGAAACTCCTGACCTGACTCCCAAGGCCCAGGCCCAGACCCAGTCCCATCCGCAGCCACGCTGGATGCCTCACTACCTTCTACGTCCCGTACAGGCATAGGAGGAGGCTGGGCCCTGGGGTCTAGTCCTCACTCTCACTGGCTGGGCAACCTTGGGGGTGCTCACTTCCCCTCTCTGGGCTTCAGTTTCCACATTTGGGAAAATGAATGAGTTAGACTAAATTGGGGGTCCGTTCTGGGGATAATGGATTGAGTTTCATGGAGTCGATGCCCCCCCTGCCCCTCTTCAACTGTAAGCAAAATTGTGTTTGAAAGTCCATTTCCCTGGGACTCCGTAGCTTTTTGTCCTATTATCCAAGAGGACTATGGGTAAGACAGTAGTCTGACAAGCCTGGGTTGAAATCCTGGCAACTTCACTTATAGCAGCTGTAGGATCTTCAGCACAAGCCTTCACCGTTTTGTACCTCAGTTTTCTAATTAGTAAATAAAAGTTGTGAAGATTACTAAATAGTTGCAACAGCTTAGTATACAGTCAGTTCCCATTAACACCAGCTATTTTATTGCCAGGATGAGTGGAGAATCCTTTCTAGAGAATTTTTTATGCACTATCATCTAAAAACTGGCCTAATGCGTGAAGAGGAGGTCATCACACTGAACTGTGGTTGTTTGTGCTCCACTGTGTCTCCCTCAAAGACGGGAGGCAAGGGCTGTGCCTAGTGGTGAGGAGAAGGGCCTGAACACAGAACTGGTCCAATGACGTTATTGACTGATGCTGTCACAGTTCATTAGGTTAACCCAGTCTGCAGCCAGTGTAGATGGGCGAGTGGGAGGTGGAGACACCTGGATGGACCCAAAGAAGAGATCTGGTCATTTAGATGAAACATCCTTCAGGTCTGGTTTATTGTGGGGTTTTTTTTGAGGGTTGGCTAGAGCCCAGAGACATGGAAAATTTTTACAAATAGACACACATCGCGTTAAAAAACAAACAAACCCTACTTTGTGTCCAGCCTGGGCTGTGGCCCCACAGTTTGTCCATCGCTTCCTAGGATGGAGGGGGGTCCCTGAAGTTGTGGCTCCAGCAGATGCTCTGGCAGTCGGGGCAGCAGGCATGCAAGGCCTACGATGAGCACTCCAGGTCACTACGCCTTTGCTCTTCGGTGGCGTCGGTGGAGCTCAGAGTGCACCCCAGTGTCTTGCCACCCCTGGGAGGGCAGAGGGCCTCAGAGCACGGCCAGGTTGTGACAGGACTTGGAGCGGGCCTTGAGTGCCTGGCGGCGGGCGCTGCGGGCTGTCAGGCGTGCCAGGAAGCGACGAGCGCGTTGGCCAAAACTCGCCCGCCGTCGGGCAGGGGCAGGTGGCTCCCGGACTGCGCTGTCCGGGCGACGCAAGCGCAGCTGGCGCACCACGCCCTCGAAGAGCTCGGCCACGTTGTGCTGCAGCGTGGCGGACGTCTCGATGAACTTACAGTCGAACACCACAGCGCAGGCGCGGCCCTCTGAAGGAGCGGGGTCAGGTGGGCAGGGTGGAAGAGGAGAGAAAGGTAGGAAGGGGTGTGTTCAATTTCAACCAGAAGCAATTCTTTTCACCCATACCTTGTGCTGGGTGCCAGAGGATTCGAAGACAAATCAGATCTGGCTTTAAGGAGTTAGCTCACAGGCTAGTGACTGATACTGGTGGAAGAATGAGGCTGGGAAGACAGAGAGGTTGGGACCGGGTAGGGAAGGTTCTTGAATGCCAGGTACGGTGTCTAATCTGCGCATCAGAATTATCTGGGGAGCTTGTTAAAAATGCAGATTCCTGGGACCACCCACAGAGATTCTGATTCGGTAGGCTTGAGAATGTGGTCTGAAAACCTGCATTTTAACAAAATCTCCTGCAATTATATTGCGGAATTTTGGATGTCTGTTCACAAAGCATGTGGTCTTCCCATCTCCAGGATTCCACTGGGCTGGGAGGCAGGGGCCTGGATTCTAGTCCTCAGTGGCTGGTGACCCTGTGGAACTGGCTTCCCCTTTCTGGGTCTCAGATTCCATAATTTTTACATTGTTCCCTGTAAGGAGAGCCATTTTAAGATCTTCATGAGTCCCACCTGCTATATCAAACGTATTAAAATAGTCCCCATCCCACTTTAAATACAATTTATATTTAACTTTAAACATTTTGGTTTGCATTTGCTGACTGACACAATATCATGTTTTGCAGACAATTAAGCTTTCTGAAATTTGAATTAATAAATGTCTCACTTTGTTTTGGAGCCAATAATTGTCTTTTTCAGGTCTCAGATGTTAAGTCCTTGAAAAGCCTGTAGGACTAGGCCTATCATGCTTGGTGGATAAAATATCTCTGATTAAAGGGCATGGGGGTGCCAAAGGGGAATTTTTAAGCAAAAAAGTGACAAGGTCAGGTCTGGTTCAGGGAAACTCTGGCAGCTGGCAAGGAGAACCGACTGAGTGGGGATAGAGAAGTATGAGTGAGGGCTGGTCCAGGCTAAAGTGGAGATGGCGGGATAGGGCAGAGGCTGTGGGAACGGGGGGAAGGGAATGTGGGGTTAAGGGAGGTGGGCCTGACAGGATTTGGAGACTGGGTTGGGGGAGTGAGAGGAGGCAGAAATGGTTCCTAGCTTTTAGGCTTTGGCAAGTAGATGCAGAATGGGGTGGGCATGGGGGCAGACAGCCACTGAGATGAAGAGCACTGGAAGACAAGCAGTGACAGCGGGGCTGAGAAGACTATGGAGGAGGGTGGAGTGGAAGGCTCACCTTCCACGGAGACTTCTCGGCAGCGTGCTAGGTCCGCCTTGTTGCCGACCAGGATGATGGGCACGTGGTCTGCCTGATGTGTGCGCCGCAGCTGAATGCGGAGCTCAGAGGCGCTTTCGAAGCTGCCTCTGTCTGCGATGGAGTACACGATGACGTAGGCGCTGCCTACCTGCAGGCATGATTCCTGGCTCCAGCTTTCATCCTGTAGAGGAGGGACCCCAGGCCCATCCTGAGAGAACGCGTAGGTCCTGGCTGAGAAAGGGACTGGGATGGTCTAATGGGTGTGATGGGGCTGAGGTTTATACTTTGGACAGGTTTGAGGGACAAATTCTCCCATAATTCCCTGTTCACCTTAGGAAAACCACCGATCTTCTCTGACCTTTAGTTTCTCTGTTTGAAAAAATGGGTTAATGACACTACTTCACTACATTCTCTCATTCGTTGGTTTGTTCTGTAGGCTGGAGACAAAAAAATTATTTGGTTCCTCTTCCTGCTAAGGAGGGTTTGCTGTTCAGCTATCCTGGCTTTGCCTATTTAAGTCTTTTGTCTGGTTTCTGAGGATGGTTCAGTCATTCCAGACAGTTCTGCAGTCTTCTCAAAAGAGAAAAAAGGAAGGGAGAGACGTGAAGATGGAGGCTGACGTCAAGGGAAGGCATTTTTCAGGATAGTTTTGAAGAGAGAGCGAGATGAAGGAGCAACTGTGGAGTGTAAGGGAAGGGGGTGGGAGAGGCACGGGCCATTTTAGGAAGTGGAGTCCTTGCAAGTTGTTTGATCAAGGCAAGGAAAGAACTGGAGTGATTTTGATAGTTTTGGATGGTGATCTGTTGTCAGGAACAGCACTCTGAGACTGGACCAGCTGGATAACAACTTTATAAGTGTTTAATAAGACACAGTTCCTGACCTTCCAAAAGCTCACGGTCTGGAAGGGAGGCTACGGAAGTGGAGAGTTACAATCCAGTGTGACAAGTACCCATAAGCAAGTGGCTGGAGAAGCCATGGGGGTGGGGGAAGAAGGCCAGAAGAATTCAATCTGGCAGACTGTGGGAGGGCTTCACAGTGGGCCTGTGAGTGGGGGTTGAAAGGATGAATAGGCTAAGCAGGGGAGAAGAGAGAGGGTCAGGAGTGGGAAATACTGAATGTGGTGGAGGCATTGTTTGTGAGGGGGAAAGGAGCCAGAAAAATTTCCTGGTAATCAAATAAGATAGATGAATAAGAAAGCATCAGATCCATAGTCAATATCATTGTCAAAGGGGGTAAGTGCTCAATAGCCATATTGATCCTTCCCCAGGCCAAATAACTGTGGGCTGAGTCAGACAGATGTGGGTTCTTAACCTTGACTATGGACACGATCTTTCCTTTCTCTGGGTCTCAGTTTTCCCATCTGCAGAATGAGAAGGTGGGTCTTGACCATTCATTCTTCCACTGCAGAAATACAGAGGGTGCCCCAAAAATGTACACACATTTTAAGAAAGGAAAACTGTATTAAATTTGTAATAGTCAATACTCAAAAGATGAATACAAGTCACGTTTGACTTCTGCAATTACAAGAGGTTCTCAAAGTGGTTCCCATCAGCATCCAGACACTTTTGATTACAGCGAACTACTGCTTGAGCAACGTTGATCAAAGTGTCCACTTGTATACGTTTTCTTTGGCACCCCGGTATTTATGGAGGATTTATTGTGTGTTAGGATCACAAAAGCTGGTGCATGGATTGGTGGGTAAGAACCTCTTGGGAGTGTGATTAAAAATAAAGATTCCAGAATCCTACTTGTATAGGTTCTTATTTATTAGGTCTGGGCTAAGGCCTGAGAATTTGATTTCTTGTACTCTCTCCAGGTGACCCTGATGGTCAGCCAAGCTAAGGCACTAATGGATGAGCCAGAGGTCCACCAATTCTGTCAGATTCTGCCTCTCTGACATTTAACCATCTAGCCCAAGGATGGGAAGGATTTCAACAAGGCTGCTACTGTGCAGACCCTCTTTGGGAACTGCCTTCACAATTGTATTTCTTCAGAATTCTATAGTGAACATGTATTACCCGTATAGCAAGAAAAAAGAAAACTCATCCAAAATAAGAAAAACGTAATAGGAACATGTCCCTGCCTGCTTCTCTCTTCCTGCTCTGGAAGGGGCTGGGGAAGGACACCCTTTGGTTTCCTTTTTCTACTAGCTACCAAATTATGATTAATAATAATTATCATTATTGAAAACTTTTCACCCATGTTCAGCAATTTGTCATACTCCAAACTGTGCTCACCTCTGTGAAACTGCATAAGAACTTAAAAAAATCAAACAAACCAAAAACCCAGCTGGTAAGAAAAGCAGGAATGATCGACCCATTTATCAGGTGAGAGAACTGAAGCTCAGAGTGGGTGAGTCAATTGCACAAAGCCACACAACTGGTAAGAAAAAGAAAGTGGGGGTGGGGTGGGGGTTCATCCTCAGGCATTTTGATGCTAAATTCAGTGTTCCTTCCTCTGCACAATATGGGTGGGTGGAGTGGGGTAAAGGTGCTAAAAGAGGGGGAGACTTGCAAGGGGAGAAACACATCTCCCTGGCTGTGAAGAGGGGACCAGTGGAGTGAGTAAAGGGGGTAAGAGTCATGAGGTTCTTCTGTCATTGGTTGGAAAGGCTGCTTAGGAACCATGGGTTTTGGGAGGTGCTGAGGATGGCTCCTGTCCTGTCCCTGCTCTGTGGTGTCCTAGGGGGGAACAGGAATCTGGTACTAGGCTCATAAACCCTCCCCCGCCCCCAAATTCTGCTTGCTATGCCATACCAGTTTCTCAGCCTCCCAGGTGTCCATGACCACCAGTGTGGTGTCCTCTCCGTCCACGGTGAGGGTCCTCTCGTACACATCTTCTGCAACCGAGGGAAGAGCTGGATGTGAGGGAGAAGGGGCAGGCCTGGAGGGTGTGGACCTCCCCAGACCCCCTTATGGTCACAGCACCTCCTCCACTTCTCCTTGAAGTGCTCACCACACTTTTTTGTTGTCCGTCTCTCCTGATAGGTCAAAAAGCTCCACGAGGAGCCCATGACTCCTCAGCTGCCAGCACAGTACCTGGCGCATAGTAGGTGCTGAGAAAGCTTTTGTTTATTTGGTTGATTGAATGAATGTGGTGTTCATTCCTGCTGTTCCTGCTGTTTCTGGCTTACATGCTTCAGGCAGGTCACATTACCCCCTCTGGGCCTCAGCCTCCCCATCTGTCACCCCTAGACCTTTGTACACCTCTCATACGGGTTCTCACACTTAGAGGGGTCCAGCTTGGAGAAAGGGCCTGGCCAGAGTGTCCCCACCTTCTCTTTGCTTTTAACCAACCCTCCTCCCCCCTCGCCCTGTGTCCTCTCAGCCAGTCCTGCAGGGACCCACCTTCATTTCCTCTGTCTTGTCCTAGTGCCCCATCTTCCTGGGGCCCCTGACCCGCTCAGCTCCATCATCTCTTGGGAATAAAGGAACCCAGGGCCCAGAACTTAGAGTCTGGGAGTCCCCATTTTGGGCAGGATCTTAGCTTTGCTGTAGGTCTTGTAGCCACGGATGGTTGTCGATGGAACTGGGATGACCCAAGAGTCAGGGGGAAAGGTGGGGCCGGGGGTTTCTGAGCTGGGTGGAAGTCCACCATTTCTTTATACTTGAGACAGAATCCTAAACTTATCCATGCGAAACGGGCAAAATTCTCACTAATCAAGGGATTTCTCTCCAGTAGACTGTTGTGCAGGCCTGCACAACTTTAAAGCGGGGGAGGCGCATATGTGAATGATACCCCTTAGAGTTTTACCCCTTAGAGTAAAAATTGTACAACTGTTCTTGGCAGCCTTGTGCCTCTGATGACAGGGTTTTTCACTCCTTTGGCCACATCCCAGCCCCGCCCAGAGGGTCCCTACCTCCCAGCTGTTCGTGGAGGTCCCGCTCCTGCTTCCCTGCAAAGAGGCTGGCCAGGCTGGTCTTCCCTACACCAGGATCTCCGAGCAGCACCACACGGTAGAGGGCCTCCCAGGAGCCTTCAGAGTCGCTGGATTCAGAGGACCAACCGTTGGGGGCGGGTGAAGGTTGCCGGGTGGGAGGGTTGAGGGAGGCTGACTGGCCCAGCCGGGGATGCTGGGATTGCGTGGAAGTGGAGGGCACTGTGCGCAGGCCAGGCTGGTGGCCCCGGGGGGACAGGGGCAGTGGGGTGCTGGCTCGCCGTCGCAGGGAGGTCTTTGCTTCTTGCTGGGTGTTCAGTGTCATCCTCGTGGGGGAGGCTTGGCTCCTTCCTTCCTTCCTTCTTTCTGTGAGCAAGAAGGGGCAATGGGCAGTGAGCCAGGTGCTTTGAGACCCTTCTGTAGGCTCCTGATAAGCTGCTGAAATAGCTTCCTCCAGAGACCCCTCTTGTTCAAACAGGAGGAAGAGGAGGCGCCTCAGCTCCTTGGGGTAGGGGCTTTCTGGCTTCAGGCCCAGGGTATGCCTGGGTCAGGCTAGGAGGGGTGAGTGTGCAAGCTTTGAACACACATACACATGCACACCCAGAGGCTGTTTCCGGTGCCTTACGGATGACCCACTCCCCCATGACACACGGACAGGCAGAGGGGCAGCAGGGAGGTGGGATGTCCACACAAGCACACGCACTTGTGTACACAGACCTGCGCCTCCCATTCAGAACACGAGACCCACATTCTGAAAGGCACCTGAATTGCCCTGTCCTCCCCTTCCCCACGGATGGGGGTTTGGGGGGTACTGAGGAGAGTTGAGGGCCCCTGGGGGGGTTCACTTCCGCTGCCCCATTTCAAGAGGGATGAGGAAGATGCAGGACTGGGTGCGTTGATACTTCAAAGGGTAAGGGTGGGGGTGGTCTGGGGGTTCCCTCCGCGGTAACCCGAGCGCCCTGGTGCCATGGGAACGGCGTGTCCGGCCCGCCCCCTACGTGAAAAATTCAGGAGCCGCTGGCGCGACGGCCTCCAGCGGCTCTTGGGGGGCGGGGGCTTCGAGGCAGCCGGGCCCCCGGATGGTGACAGGACGGGGCGGGGGTTGCGGAGGAGGAGGGGAGGGGACCCACAGGGCCCGGGAGCACATAAGCCATTCCCGGAGCCTGAGTAGGAATTTACTCAGCCTGGGTCCTGGGTGTGAGTGCCCTGATCTGGGTGGGTTCCTTATTCGGGGCTACTCAACCCTCTGGGCCCCAGGTGGGAGGACACTTATCCCTGGGATGCTGGTTCAAGGCCCCCCTCGCCCCTGCCTGCGTCGCAGAACCCCCCCATGCAGGCGCCTGGCGAACTCCACTCCAACTTGACTAAGTTGGTAGCGGGCTGCGCGGCCCTTTACCTTGGCGTGGGGAGGGGTCCAGGGTCCCCGGCCCGCAGCTGCGGGGTGCTCCAGGCTGTACCACCGCCTCGGCGCGCAGCCCCTCCGGCCGGTCCCGCCCCGCCCAGCCGCCCTGGCGGGGGAGGAGCCGCGACCCCGCCCCGTCCAGCCCCGCCCCAGCAGGGCAGCCCCGGGGTCCCCGCCCCATGGACTTGGCCGCTGAATGACTTTACTGCAGGGCTCAGCTGACACGCCGCCTCTTGTTCTTCGTCCAGGGTGGGGGTGACGGTGTTGAGGTGTGTATGTGGGGGGCGGTCAGAGAGAGAAAGATGGGGGCTTGGAATTGCTGGGCCTGGATCCCCTTTGCATCCGCATCCACCCACTCCAGCAATGGGACGCACCGACTTTAGTCCTCACAAAAACCGTTTGGGGAACTTGTCGAATGTTCTGACTCCCAGTTCCCACCCTCCTAGAGGCCAATTCAGCAGTCCTGGGAGAAGGGTTCGGGGATCTGCGTTTGAAACAAGTGCCCAAGTGATCTTAATGCAGAGTTCGTGGGCACCACTTTGAGAAACTCTGCTTTGAGTGGAAGAATTAATTTTGGGAGGTTTCTTGAGGGGAGGGTAGAGCCCAGGAAGTCTGCACTGAAGAGTTCTGAATATATCTTATTTTGGCGTTATTCATTCATCCATTCACCAAATTCTAGGTTAAGCACCCATTATGCAGCTAGGGCTGTCCCGTGCCTAGAAGAATGGCTCTTCACTCTTTGGTAAATATTTATTGAGCACTTGTACTGTGTGCCTGGTGCGGTCTGAGCACTTTGCCTGGATTAGTTGCTCATTTAATCCTGACACAACACTAAAAGGACGAGCAAACTGAGGCTTACCTGTGCCTGATTCTGAGGTCTCTGTCTCTCAGCCTACTGTCCGTTTCTATCACAGTCCATGGCTCTCTCTCTTTTTAAAAAAATCTTTCCAGGTATGTAGTAGGAGGAAAGAGACACTGTGAGCTTGGTATAGAATAGAAGTTGGCAGTAGGGAACTGATGAGTTTGGCCATTTCTGAGGCCAGAATGAAGGCTCTTAAAGAGGGCCGGCCGAGTGGCGTGTTGGTTAAGAACTGGCTTGGGACGCCAGAGGGCTCCGGTTTGGATCCCGCATATGAGGGCCAGTGATGCTGCCCTCCACAGCTAAGATGCTGAACAACAGCTCAACCCGGAGCTGGGCTGCCATGAGTTGCCAGCAACGGCCTAGGCTGCAGCCCCTGCTGCAGTGGGTTACCATGGGCTACCGTGTGTAGCCAGCAGCCAGCGTGAGCGGCCAGCAGCCAGCGTGAGCGGC
>NW_017731444.1:3147242-3149203 GCF_001890085.2 Hipposideros armiger | reverse complement strand
ACCGACAGGCCCGTCTAAGTGGTCCTGCTCTATCTCACTTTCCCGCACCTGCCCCAATGAGCCATCGCAGCACCCTGATCATTTCCTTCAGGGCACTTACCACCAGTCTATTTATTGTATGTATTTGCTTGGGTTTTAACTGCCTTCCCTGCTGGAAGCTCCTGAGGGCATGGACTGTGGCCGTCTTGGTCTTCGTGGTTCCCCCAGTGCTTCAGGTGTTGAATGGATAAAAGAAGGAGGTGCCCCCTTCCATGCTGTGATGAGAGACCCTTGGAGTAGGTATAAGACCTATTCCTCCAAAGCCTTGCCTTTTCCATGGCCCGCGGTTGGAAATTCCTTCACTCAATTTTACCATTAAACAGGTCCGTAAGTGTGTGGGAGGCAGTGAGTATAACGGTTACGAGTGTGGACTCTGGAGGCAGGTTGCCTGGGTTGGAGTCCTCGCTCTGCTCCTTAAGGGCTGTGTGACCTTGGACAAAGTTGTTAAATCTTTCTGTGCCTCAGTTTCTTTACCTGTATAACAGGGATTATAATATGACCGATTATAATCATAGAGTGTTGTTACAAAAAGGGCTTAGAGTGTACCCCGGGGTGTGGGTTAACCTGGACAAGAAATTAGTCTCTAGCTTATAACCAGTGGTCTAATTTGTGACCCATGGGCTAACCTGGACTGAGATCTGTGGTCTAAGTTGTAGTTAGTTGTCTCTTGAGGTCTAGCCTGTTACCTCTCCTCTAACCCTTGACCTGTGGTCAGAGCTCATGTCCTGTGGCCGAACTTATGACCTGTGGGCTGCTCTATGACCAGTCATCTAACAAATGACCAGAGAGCTAACTGATGACTTGTTATCTAACCTGTGACCTGTGGTGTAACCCTTGATCTGTGGCCAAACTTGTGAATAGTGGTCTAACCTGTGACCCCTGGGCTGTTCTGTGACCTGTGGTCTTCCTCTGCATAGGGAGAAGTGAATTCAGACGGTGCTGGAAGGGCCAAGGGGCCTGCCGGACTTACTGCACAAGGCAAGAAACCTTTATGCACCTGTGCCCAGATGCCTCCCTGTGCTGTATCCCCTATGGACTCAAGCCTCCGGTGCATGCTAAGCCACAATATGTGTAGCTGGTTCTGGGCCTGGAACCCTTGCTCTCCAATAAAATACGTGCTGCCAATTGTCTCCTCTTGCTGCTTGCTCACTGTCCTTCTACCCCACCTCCCATGGGGCCAGAGACAGGGAGGTCCAGGGTGTGGGGGAGGTGGAGGGACGGTTGATGGAGGGAGTGAAGTGTCCAAGGAGGGTGGGCATTAATGACCATTGTAAATGGTTCCGGTCCTGCTTGTATCACTTTTGCTCTGTCCAACTCCGGAAAAATTACTCAACTTCCTTCAGCCTCCTCAGTCTCCTCATCCATAAAATAGGGATAATTATAATATCAGAAGACTAGAACTTTTTTGAAGGAATGCAAAAAGAAAGATGGACTTAATAATAAGAGTTACTAGTAATAATAAAGAATTAATATTAATCATGAATGAATTATAATAAGAATTCATAATAGTAGCGTTAAAAGCACACTTCTGGCATTCAGAATGAGATGGTGCATTGGGCTTGAAAGGCAGATACTATTGAGAGTGGAAGTATTTTCCTGTGCTCTTTTCTTTCCTATTTCAGCATTTTAAGAGCCTGCCCAGATAAAAAATAAGGATTTTACGAAAGCAAAGTTTTCATATAAGCAGGGAGGGGTAATAGAGGAAAACTCTGTCTCTTCCAGGCCTAAGGAACTGTGGAGACAGCAAGACAGAGAGAAACTGTTAGGAGAGTTGGTGAGGGAGGTAGATGGACACACGTTCTAATTGCCCTGTATCAGGATTGCATTTGGCTGAAAAAATAGGAAACTCAATTTGCAAGAACTTATTTTTCTCACCTAAAAAGAAATCTGGGGGCCGGTTGAGTGGCTCAGTTGGTTAAAAG
>NW_017731444.1:3137262-3140958 GCF_001890085.2 Hipposideros armiger | reverse complement strand
TTCCTCCAATTCCCCAGCACTGTTCCCATCCCCCAATCCCCCCCCCAAAAAAAATCTTAAAAAAAAAAAAGAGGGTGTTTCCATTTAGGTCATGAGGGACTGGAGTAGGTGTGCATGTAGGGCCTATGGAGACCAGGTGGAGCTCATTGTCATGGCTGAGGGGGTCCAGGTGTCCAGCTCAGAGCAACTCCCACAGCAGCTTGGTAGACTAGCTGAACCCCGTCACGCCTTGCTTCCTTCTGTGGCTTGGTCCTCTAAGCCTCCCTTTCCCACCTACGAGATGAGCTGTGAGTCATGCATCGTCATACATTGTCTGGGAGTGAGGTGACTTAGTTTAAGTCCCGTCTCTGCAACTCAATTGTTATATGACTTTGGGCAAGTCACCTCCCTTCTTTGGGTTTTAGTTTCTTTATTTAAAACTGAAATCTGGGCCAGCTAAGTGGCTCAGCTGGTTAAGAGCGCGAGCTCTGTGCAACAAGGTCGCCGGTTCGTTTCCCACATGGGTCAGTGAGCTGCGACTGACCTGAGCTGCCACTGAGCTGCTAATGGGGTCGCCAGATGGCTCAGCTGGTGAGAGGGCCTGCTCTTAACAACAAGGTTGCTGGGATGGTGGGCTGAGTCCCCTGCCCGGCTCCCCCCTCCACTCCCCACAGCTAGATTGAAAGTGGCGACTGGACTTGGAGCTGACAAATGTTCCCCTTCCAATTCAATTCCCGAATAAAATCTTAAAAACAAACAAACAAACAAACCCCCTTGAAATCTGAACAAGTTACATCTTTGTTATAAAACTACAGTTGTCTATAATGCAAAAGCCCGAACTTGGTGTTCAAGGCCCACTGTGTTCTGGCTCCTGTTTTATGCAGGATCATTTCCAGTTTCCTCCCAACAAATCCCCTGCTCTGGCCATGCCCCGCACTTCCAGACACATTCTGTCCCTTCTCCCTGGAACACCCTTTCCCCCACTCACCTGTGAGATACAACTCAGATGCCTGCGGACCAGACACTGTTCTAAGCTCTGTATACATATGATCATGGCAGTTCTCAAACTTTGGTGGAACATTCAAATCAGTTGGAGGGCTTGTTAAACCACAGCTATCTGGGACCCGCTCCTGACCTGTTGATTTAGTAGGTTTGGGTAGAGCTTCAGCATTTTTATTTTTAACAAACCCCAGCTATTTATTGCTGCTGCTTCCTGGTCTGGGCATTACACTTTGAGAACCACTGCATTCTTTTGTTTAATCCTCAAAAGGTAGCCGTTACTCTCTATTTGGTGGGTACTGTTACTCTTCCCATTTTCCTCATAGGCTTCGGCTTCCTTCTCCTTGGCATCAGAAAGAGACTCCTCCATGTATTTAGCTTTGCAAGGGGGGGGGGGCTTTCAATATTTTCCTGGTGACAGCCTGGGGCTCAGAGACGCTAAGTGACTTGTCCAAGTTATCGCAGTGATTAAAGGGAGATGCTGGCATTGAAGCAGGTCTCTCTGAAGCCAAGTCTTTCCCTACCCTCTTAGGTGGGAAGGTGTCTAGTTTCTGACCCCAGGTATGCTTCAGGAAATTCTGCCCCCAGCTTCAGGGCTCAGTAACATCTGGAGGGTGTGGGAGACCAGTTCCGCGCATAGCTGGCTGAGATCCAGCCACATCCTTGGGACCATAAGGCCTCAGACTCCCACTTAGGTTTCCTGCTGCCCACACTCCTACCTTGATGTGCAGCCCAATAAAGTCTGGGCGGCAGGCAGCAGTGCTTGGTGTGCTGGGCTCCTCTCCGTTGTTCTCCCCACTCGCCTACAGGAGCCCCATGGCCACGACACAGCTGCTTCTGCTCATTGTGGCTCTCCTGGTCCTGGGTCATGTGCCTCCAGGTAATATCCCCTGTGTGTATAGAAATGAGGAATAGGTTCTCAGGTCCTGGGAGACAGAGGAGACCTAGACTAGTGTTTAAATTCTGGCTCCATCACTGGTTTGCTGGACAGCTTAAACCGAGCTGCTAAATCAGCCCACACCTGTTTCCTAATCTTTAAAATGGAATTCACTCAAAAAGTATTCATTTGAAGAATATTTACTGTGTGCCAGGCACTATTGCAGTTGCTGGGGATCCAGCAGTGAAAGAAGATAAGGTCCTTCCTTTCATGGAGTTGATATTTTAGTTAGTGGAGACGGGAAATAACTAAATAAACATATAACATGTCAGGTAGTGGTAAGTGCTAAGAGAATGCAAGCAGGGCAATGTGTTAGCGTGGTGTGTGCATGTGGGGGTAGTGCGAAAGCTCAAAGGCCTGTAAGTTGTTTTTTTTTTTAAAGTTTTTTATTGTGGGAAACTTCAAATGTATATGAAAGTAGAGAAAATAATATAAGGAACAAGGCAAAATTTTAAAAAACTTTTTTATTATGGAAAAATGTAAACTTATGCAAAAATAGATACTAGTGTAATGATGCGAGTTTTAAAAAGAAAGCTTTTTATTTGAGAAAATTTCAAACCTAAAAAAACATAGTATAGAAAACCCCCATGTATCCATCACCCAACCTCAACCATGATCAACTTGAACCAATCCTCTTTTGTTACTTACATGTCTTTCCTCCTCGGTGAACTATTTTGAAGTAAATCTCAGATATCATGTTGTTTTATATAAGGTAGGTTTCAGCAGAGATCTGAATACAGTGAGAATACAGAAGAGTCTCTATGTCATTTCGTTATAAGGTTGATGAGATGCTGTAGGAGCTTAACTCTTGTTTATATCAATTAGCCTATGGTAAAATTGGTTTTTTGTAATACATTGTTTTACTTAAAGTCACAGAACCTATTGATGACATGAAGTGAGGACTTCCTGTATAAGGACAATCGTTCCCGGCAGAGGGAGCAGTGAGGATGAAGGAGGCAGGAGGTGATAGATAGATAGATAGATAGATAGATAGATAGATAGATAGATAGATAGACAGACTTGTTTCAGGAGCAGTGAGGAGGCCAGTGTGGCTGGAGTGGGGGAGCACAAGGAGGAAAGTAGAGAAAGATGAAATCAAAGATATGAGGAAGGGAAAGCAGATCATGTAGGAGAAAATAACTTCTGTATCTCAGGGTTGTTGGAAGGTTGAAATGTGATGATGTGTTAAGACTAGTTACTATAGGAACTGCCCTCACCTGGGAGTCAGGGTCTTGGGTTCTGTTTCCAGCCCGACCACTTACTGGTTAGGAGGAGCTGGGCAAGTCCCTTCCTTTCTTTATCTGTAAAGTGAGAGGGTTGGCCTAGAACGAGCCCTGGTAGCTCCAACTCTCTGAGCTGTCATTCTGATAATCACACTTTCCATTTATTGAGTATTTACTACATGCAAGCCACTATGCTAAAATGATTAAATCCCCTATAACTGCCCTCTGAAAAAGAGCTGTACAGATGAGGAATCTGAGGCCCAGGTCACTCAGCTGGGAAATGGCAGAGCTGGGATTTGAACGCAGGTGGTCTGAGCTGGGTGCACACACATGGTTAGCCATGATACTACCCACCCTCTTCAGAGTGTGGATTCTCTGCCTCAGAGATTTTGAGGTCATCTCTGCATCGTTCTAAGGTTCTCTACCTTGCCAGGGTAATATAATAGGATGGGCTGATTGACAGGGTTGAATAACGCCCATGGGTAGGCCCACAGTACCATGGGAGGATTCTGTGGAATCTCTTTTAATCCAGAGAGAGGTGCCTCTCCCCTTTACCTC
>NW_017731444.1:3126648-3129714 GCF_001890085.2 Hipposideros armiger | reverse complement strand
TATAGATATAGTATACATACTCGCATATCATCTCACTTAATCCTCACAGTCATATGATATTATTATCCCCCCCTTTTCTAGAAGGCAACTGAAGCTCTTAGTTAAGTGAGTTGCCTGGGTGATACACTCAGTCAGTGGTGACAAGGGGACACCACCCCTGACCTCTGGTACTTGATTTTGTCTTCCAGATTCACCCTTATTTCTACTTTTAAAATAATATTTTTTTTCTAATTGTGAAAGTAATACATGTTCATTGGAAAGTAGAAAACAGAAACACAAATAAGAAAGCAAAAGTCATCAGTATTTTCACTACACGTAAATAACAACAAATAAAAAATATTGTAAAATGTGACTTACAAGTAAAATGGAATCAAACTGTACATTATTATTGTCCTGTTTTTTTAACTTATTAATGTATCATGAACTTTTATTTTGTATATGCTTAGGTATTCTTCCAACACAGGTTTTCAGTACTAAAATGCCTCTTGAAACTTCTTTAAACATTTCCAATTTTTATTACTTGAATAATATGTTTAGAATGCATTGTGGAAAAATAAAACTTGATAAGCTTTAAAAGATTCACCACTCTTTCATAATTTCCGTTAGCTTTTGGTACATATTTTGTCAGGATGGATATCTCTATATCTCTATCCCTGTCATCTCTCTATTTACATCTATCTATATCTATATCATCTATATGTATATGTATATCTATCTATATCTATATCACCTATATCTATATCTACAGTTGACCCTTGAACAACATGGTTTGAATTGTGCTGGTCCACTTATATGTGAATTTTTTTTCAATAAATAGTGTAAATGTATTTTCCTTATGATTTTCTTAATAACATTTTCTTTTTTCTAGCTTATTTTATTGTAAGAATACAGTATGTAATACATATAATGTAGAAAATGTGTGTTAATCAACTGTTTATGTTACCAGTAGACTTCCAGCAATAGTAGCTTACTAGAAGTTAAATTTTTGGGGAGTCAAAAGTTATATGTGAATTTTTGACTGAAAATTTGACTGTATATATATATAAACTTACAAACTAGTGTGTATGTATCTATACAAAGACTTCTCTATGAATGCTTACAGCAACTTCATTTATAATATCTCATAACTGGAAACAACTCACATGTCCAACAAATGAATGGATAAATTGAGTTACATACATGTGGTACAATCCTACTTAATAAACAACAATAACAATTTACTGATACACACAACATGAATTAATTTCAAAAATATTATGTTAAGCAAAAGAAGCCAGATACAAAGGTGTATANATCAGTCCTGCTTTTGAACCTCCCTTAGATCCTGGAGGGGTGTAGACATCTAACTGAGAGCCCGTGGGGACCCAACCTGGTGGGGGCAATGTGTTCATGGCTTCTGGAGCCCAGAAACAGAACAAGATGAGAACCCCAGAGACGGCCACAGAAACTAAAGGCTGACATGAAATGATGCTAGCCTGGTATCTCCCCTAAGCCCCAATAAGTCTGTGGGAGGCCAGACCAGTTCACCAACAACCAGTGTGGCTGGAAGCCAGTGGATGTTCTCAGTGGTAGCCACCCAGGTCCCAGCAGATGACAGCTGCACCTGACCATTGAATGTCCCCACCTCTACCCCAGCCTTCATATTGGGAGGAGCAGGGGGAGGAGAGGAAGAACCTGAAAGACTGAGCAATTATGCTAGGGACCTAGTCTTTCGGAACTCAAGAAACCTCAAGAGAATATTTAAATTGTTGAATGAGACCAAGTTTTAAACTGGGTTGAACTAAATTTAGCTCTGCCCTCTGATCCCTCCCCTCTCAGTTGTTTTGTGAAGAGTGAAGAAGCTAAGTTTTCTTTGCACAGCCTCAGACGTAGTGCGAGGGAATTTATGATCTTGTTGCAGTGAAGATGGTGATGGTTTCTGGGAGTGAGGAGTCAGACAGACTCCAGCTCTGCCACGTACAGGCCACAGACCCTGTGCTCAGGGCAAGTAACTTCCTGTGCCTGATGTCAGGGTCCGTCTTTGCAAAATGAGCATGATGACAACTTTTAATGGGGTAGCTGTGGGGTCAGATGAGATCATCTGGCACTTTGTAAGTGCACAATAAATGAAATGCCGCAATCACTGTTGCTATCACTGGCCTTCTCCACGTAATTTCAGACTTCCAGAAAATCTGTAGGAATAGTACAAAGAATTCCCATCAGCGGTTCTCAACCTGTGGGTCGCGACCCCTTTGGGGGTCCAACGACCCTTTCACAGGGGTCACCGGGTACTCGTATGTGGGCGTATCTGCATGTGGGCCTGGGGATGGATAGAGGAGCGGTGTCTCGGTTCCTAAGACCATTGAAAATATGTGTTTTCCGATGGTCTTAGGCGACCCCTGTGAAAGGTTGAGAACCGCTGCCATAGATCCTTCACTCAGTTTTTCCAAATGTTGACATTTTACCACTCTCACTCACTTTATCATTTCTTTCTCTCTTTCTCTAATAGATATAGTATATATGTGTATATATATATATATATATATATATATATATATATATATATATATATATAATCAGACATGATCCCATTTATACTTAAATACTTCAGTAGGTTTTTCCTAAAAACAAAGACATTTCTTTTTCTTTTTTTTTATTGGGGAACAGTGCTTTTCCAGGACCTATCAGCTCCAAGTCGAGTAGTTGTTTTCTTTCTTTTTTTTTTTTTTTCTAAAGAGGACATAGTTTAAAGTGGCCCATGCCGGGATCGAGCAGGCAACCTTGCTGTTCAGAGCACAAACTCTTACCAACTGAGTAGTTGTTTTCAATCTAGTTGTGAAGGGTCCATGTGGGGATCGAACCAGCAACCTTGGTGTTGTGAGAACTGCCCTCTAAAGCAACTGAGCTAACTGGCTGCCCCAAGACATTTTCTTATATAACCACAGTACAGTTGAAAAAATCAGGACATTAATGTTGACAAAATTCTATTGTCTAATCTTCAGACCTTATTCAGATTTTACCAGCTATTCCAAAGAAGTC
The DNA here is from genome assembly GCF_001890085.2 of Hipposideros armiger. Classification (NCBI taxonomy): domain Eukaryota; kingdom Metazoa; phylum Chordata; class Mammalia; order Chiroptera; family Hipposideridae; genus Hipposideros; species Hipposideros armiger. Next base: position 3,126,696 of record NW_017731444.1, on the reverse strand, counting down.
CTTTATAGCAAAAGAAATTCCTGGATCAAGCAATACATTCAGTTGTCA
>NW_017731444.1:3123323-3124273 GCF_001890085.2 Hipposideros armiger | reverse complement strand
AAAAAAAAAAAAAGTAGAAAAAGACTCCAAAAAACCGTATTTCTCTCTCTAGCACTCTTTTTCTAAGCACATGCAGTTAAATTTGGGTAAATTATCTGTGCTATGACGTAGCTTCGTTTGTCTCAGAAAGAATAGACAGACAATCCAGAGAGGACTCCGCTAACAGCTAGATCAATGATTCTCAAAGGGGAGATACTGCCCTCTAGGATTTTTTTGTGGAATTTGCTGGTAGGCTTTTTTTTTTTTTTTTATTGTCAAAATTAATGAGGCCCCTACTGGAATTTAGTAGGTTGGGGACCCGGGATGCTAGGTGGCATGCAACTTCTGTGACTGTCCTGGAAAATGAAGTAGTGACCCGTCTCCCAAACAAAATTCAAATATCCTGCTAGACATTTAGGTAGGTGAAAAACCCATTTATAATTCTCTGAGCCCAGAATCTAAGGCTATTTCACAAATATTTGTTGCACATTGAATTTCCCTGGAATGAAACTGTGTAAATGAAGGGTTGATTCTACTTTGTTCTGGTTAAGACTTTGTCCAAGCTGTTCGCCATTTTGGAGAGTCAGGATACAGATAGTAAACTCTTTTAGAAGTATTTAAGATATGCACATATCATACCCTTTTGACGCTGCATTTGTAGCTGTTAGACTCATGCTGTTATAGGTAAAAGATCTATTTCATTAGATCTTTAAGTGTAATTACATGTCAAAATCCATATTATTATAAAAGTTTCTTTTTTTCCTCTTTTATATTATAGTTAGCTCTTAATTTGAGTTTTCTTGAAATTATGTGAGTAGATAGTTTGCAATATTTATGAATTTTATTTTAGGGCAAAAAGGGGGCATTGCAAAATATTATAAAAAGGGAATATTGGTTCCAATAGGACCTAGTGAATGTCATGCTCTCACCAACAAATTAGTGGGTCCTCAGAGAAGCTGAAGAGAGAGGCC
>NW_017731444.1:3119611-3122868 GCF_001890085.2 Hipposideros armiger | reverse complement strand
CCAGACACAGTTGATTAGACAGGGTTGGGCATCTCCCCAAACTAAGCTAATCCCATAGGCTAGTCAGCAACTCACACATGAGATGGGTTGGTACAAAAGGATAAACTGGATCAATCAGATTCTCCATTACAAGGGTTTGAATTGGGAAATACAGAGACTAAAGTAGTTTATAATTGGAGTTGAAGCTGAAAAGATGCCTTAGTTAAAAGTCGAGGTTGAAGATGGGATAGGTGGTGGGAGGAGGGATGGAGTAAATTGTAATTTGAAGAAGCAGAAGCTATGAGTAAGTAGAAATGATTAGCGATAAGGAAGACAGTCCTCTACTTTAATACACAAAGTAGTCAACGTTTAAATCCAAACATCCAAGTGTTGTGGGGTCTACCACACTGCCTGCCTCACAAAACTCATTTTGTATCTCTCCACCCTTGCACACCAGGCTTTAGCCACACGCCATTCTTTCGGTCTCTAGAACAAGCCACACTCCTCCCCAAAGGCCTATGCACATGCTGTTCTACCTGGAATATTCTGCAAACTCCCTGTCAACCCTTTGCAAACATGACTTCTCATCCTACAGAACCCAGGTCCAATGCCACCTCCTCAGAGAGGGTCACCCTGATAGCTCATGGAGGTCCCCTTCCCTCACAATCTCCCCACCCTTATTCTCAATCACTATACTATACATAGCCTTTACCACCATATGTAATTATGAATTTACTTCTTGTTTAATGCTTTTTCCTCCACAGTATGTAGACTCTACAAGGGCAAAGCCCATGTTCATTTTATTTACCATTTTATAACTGGAGGCAAACATGGTGCCTAGCAAATAGTAGATGATCAATAAATATTTGTACATGACTAAATGAACACATGAATAAATATTTTACAGGGATTATGGTTCAGTAGATCTAAAGCATGGCAACAAAAAAAAAATCCTTAGCTTCACAATACAGTCAGGCATCGCGTAAGGGTGAGGATACATTCTGAGAAATGTGCCAATAGGTGATTTCATCATTGTGTGAAACTTGTGGTGAGAACATATGGTATGTTAAACTCTTTAAAAAACTGCCCAGGGAGCTGGCCGAGTGGCGTGATGGTTAAGAACTGGCTTGGGACGCCAGAGGGCCCTGGTTCGGATCCCACATATGAGGGCCAGTGACACTGCCCTCCACAGCTAAGATGCTGAACAACAGCTCAACCTGGAGCTGGGCTGCCATGAGTCGCTGGCGACGGTGTAGGCTGCAGCCCCTGTGGCAGTGGGTTGCCATGAGCTACCGTATGTAGCCAGCAGCCAGCGTGAGTGGCCAGCAACAGCCGTGAGCGGCCGTCCAGAAGCCGGTGACTGATCTGCCTCACCCGGGAAGAGCGCAATGATGGTGCCAACTTGGGGCAGTGAAGCAATGTCCTCCACAACTAGACTGAAGAACAAAAAGACAGCAACTTGTCTGTTCCCCTTCCCCCAATTCCCCACTCTGTTCCCATCCCCCAAATTACCCAATAAAAAATCTTTAAAAAAAGAAACTGCCCAGGGCCAGCCAGGTGGCGCAGTTGATTAGAGCGCGTGCTCTTAACAACAAGGTTCCTGTTTCGATTCCCGCATGGGATGGTGGGCTATGCTCCCCACCCCCGCAACTAGATTGAAAGTGGCAAATGGACTCGGAGGTGAGCTGCACCCTCCGCAACTAAGATTGAAGGACAACTTGACTTGGAGCTGATGGGTCCTGGAAAAACACAATGTTCCCTTCCCCAATTCCCCAATAAAATCTTAAAAAAAAAAGAAACTGCCCAATTGTTTCCAAAGTGGTTGTACTATTTTACATTCCCACCAGCAGTATATAAGAGTTCCAGTTGCCAACACTTGTTCTTCATCAATAATTGTTATGGTCAATTGTTTTAACTTTAGACATTCTAATATATGTCTAGTAGTATTTTATTGTGATTTTAATTTGTAATTCTCTAATATTTATAAATTTCCATGTGTTTATTTGCCACATGTGTATTTCTTTTAGTGAAGTGTCAGTTCAACTCTTTTGCTCATTTTGTTACTGTGTTGTTTGTTTTCTTTTTATTCAGTTTTGAGAGTTCTTTATGTAATCTGGGGGAAAGAAATCCTGTATAGGACATGCAATTTTCAAATATTTTCTTTTCTAGGTCTTTTTGACTGATTTAGCTTTTTATTTATTTCTGGTGTTACAATTTTTAAAGCACTTAATGTTCATAGCTTTTATCTCTTTTTTAAAAAAAATCTTGATTTTTGTTATATACTGAAAAGGCAAAAATATTTAAAAATATATAAAAGTATAAAAACAATAAGACAACATATCTCTATACTTATTATCTAGATAAAAAAATAGAATATCAGCATTACTTCTCCCAATTCCTACATTCTTAGGGTAGCCATTAACCTAAATTTGTGCTTTATTGATAGTTTTGCATCTATGTCTATGTTCCTAACAAAATATTTGTTTATATGTGCACAGTTTTGATCAAGTTCTGGAAAAAAATTTGTTAGAATTTTGATTGGAATTTCACTGAATCTAGGAAACAATTAGTATAGAATTGACATCTTTAAAATATTGAGTCTTCTAATTTATCAACAGGTATGTCTCTCTATTAAGTTAGGCTTTCTATATTGTCTTTCAATAATTTTCTCCATAAAACTCTTGAAATGTTTTGTTTGAAATATTCACGGGTATTGGGAAGTACTTTTTCTTTTGACTGTTAGCAGTTTGATAAAGCTAGACTTAATTTGATTTTCTTTGTGTCTATCCTGTGTGGAGTTCACTAGGTTTTATGCAGATTGATGCCTTTCAACAATATTTTCCTTCTTCTGCACGTCTTTTTATTTTTTTATTGTGTGCTAGAAATCATATTTAACAGAACTGTAGAGACTAGAATAATTGTTATTTTCACTAAGGGAGAGGATATACTTCCCCCGTTAGCCAGTTGGTACTGGTTGTTAATATATCTCTGCAAACAAAGACAACGAAATATTCTTAGCCCTTGTCTTCTGTCAGATAGGTATAAGGGAATTTTTGAAATGTTAAAGTAATAATTTATTAGATGATAATGAGGTTAGAGATTAATACAATAACTAAATATAGTTAGTAAGAACACAGTAGAATTACTGAGAACAACCTGAGTTAATCCTTGAAAGTGAACACATTTATACTTTAAGCCTTCTGCCTTAAAAAGCTCTAGAAACCTAAGGATACATAAGCACACTTTTCATTAGCTGCAAGAACAATGATGTCATCATG
>NW_017731444.1:3116973-3117701 GCF_001890085.2 Hipposideros armiger | reverse complement strand
TGGGTTCGAAAGGCCTGTAAAAAGATTAAAACAGATGTGACAGAGGAGGGTCCTCAGTTCCCCTTGCTTTCTACCCTGGCCTCCTTTCTCTCTCTCTCTCTCTCTTTTTTTTTCTTTTCCTTCCTTTAAAAAAATTGTGGTAAAATACAAATAATATAAAATTCACCAGTTTAAACATTTTAAAATGTACAGTTCAGGGGCATTAAGTACATTCACAATGTTGTACAGCCATCACCACCAAACTAGTTCTAGAACTTTAAAATTCATCCCGAACAGAAACCCTGAACCCATTCAGTATTCTCATTTCCCCTCCCCCAGCCCCAGGCAACCACCAATTTGCCTCCTTTATAGATTTGCCTATTATTTTATGCCAATGGAATCACATAATAAAATACGTTGCCTTTTGTGTCTGGCTTCTTTCACTTAATGTAATGTTTTTAAGGCTCATCTATATTGTGTTACTTTTTTTTTAATTTTTGGGGTTTTTTTGCTAACATTCCATCACTCTTCATAATTTTATTTTTATTTTGTTTTGTTTTTGCCAAGGACTCTCATCAAGAAGGTGGCTGTACTTAGTTTTTTTTTTTAAAATTGTGGTAAAATACACATAACATAAAATTGGCCATCTTAACCATTTTTAAGTGTGTAGTTTAGTGATATTAAATATATTTCCATGATTTTGCATCCACCACTACCATCCATCCCCATAATTCTTTTCATCGTGTAAT
>NW_017731444.1:3115737-3116544 GCF_001890085.2 Hipposideros armiger | reverse complement strand
TAAAATACACATAACATAAAATTGGCCATCTTAACCATTTTTAAGTGTGTAGTTTAGTGATATTAAATATATTTCCATGATTTTGCATCCACCACTACCATCCATCCCCATAATTCTTTTCATCGTGTAATTCTGAAACTCTCTACCCATTAAATAATAATTTCCCATTCTCACTTCCCCCATGCCTTAGGCAACAACCCATCCATATTATTTTTGATACCTTTCCTGTCCCAGGATCTTGAGTAACAGACAAACTAAACTACAAGGCTTGCAAAAATAGCTGTCAAAAGAACTATTCTGACAGTTTTGAGGGTGGGGCTGCACCAATGCCCTCAGTCAACAGGCGCAAAAATCTGGAACAGTTCCCGACTATTCCAAACACAAGTTTGCAGCTGTTAAAAATGAAACCTGTGGGGAGGCTGGTTGGCTCAGGTGGTTAGAGTGCAGGCTCATAACACCAAGATTGCTGGTTCGATTCCCACATGAGCCAGTGGGCTGTGCCCTCCACAACTAGATTGAAAACAGTGACTTGACTTGGAGATGGTGGGTCCTGAAAAAACACACTATTCTCCAATAAAGTAAAAAAAAAAAAAAATGAAACCTGCTACTTGAGCCAAACAAGGACATGTACCCCTCTCTTTCTTCTATAACAACTCCAAGGTGACTCTGATTCGTGTTTTCAGGTACTCCCTGATGTCTGTCAGCTGAATAAAGCCTGTAACCAGGTCTATTTGTGTCAGTTAAACTATTTTCGTTAGACAGTTTGGTGCCATGACTATTCTCTATTTCATTAATTTTTAATTTACT
>NW_017731444.1:3107298-3114597 GCF_001890085.2 Hipposideros armiger | reverse complement strand
AAAGATTCTGCTGAATCTGCTGCAACGCACCAGACAGCCACAACAAAGAGTTATCCAGCCTAAAATGTCAATAATTGCCAATAGTGTCAATAGTCCCTGGTCTAGATAGATCATAACCTTCAGAGTTACCTGATTTTGATTATGTGGGCGTTATTTTACAACTCTATGAGCTGTTGATAAAAGATAGTGATGCGAAATCATTATTTTCTATTTCTATGGAAACATGTTCTGTTCCATAGAGATTCAGTAGACTCCTTCCCTTCCCTGCAGCATGCTTTTATTGATTTATGAATTCATTCCAACATTCTTTTACTCCACATATACATTTGTGCTTAGACCCAGTTATAAAATCTGCCTTATTCTCTTATTATGAGTTAAATGAAATCTTTAACACGTGTTCATTTTTATATAGGTTCGAGAGCCAGAAGTTTACTTTTTTTAAAGAAAATGATCTTTTATAACTTCTTTGGAACCTTGAACACACTGTAATCCTAAGCACTAGATTCTGAAAAAAAAAAATGTTGAGAGAAATCTAGGTGTTTACTTCCATCAGATGTATTAGGGCGATACCTGGTGTTTCTGGACTGTCTGAAATGGAGCTTGGTGAAAAATCTGACCCATCACAGCAAAGAAAATGTAAAAACTATCCTAAGACAACATTTGTGCAGACTTTTAAATTGAATCGTGAGGATAGCCCTGCAAAAACAGTGACGGTGGGACATGCAAAGGAATCGCCATCTCAGGGACTCTTTATGCAACTCCCTAAACCTCCAGGATTTGAATCTGTACTTACTATTGTCTGTCTTTTCTATGAATGACTAGATGCTTTTCCTGTGGCTAAAAAAGTGAGCAAAGTTCGTCTTTCTTAATCCTAGAAAAGACAAAACTGAAGTGACAGAATGTAGATTAGTGGTTGCTGGTGGCTGGGAGGCAGGGAGGGTGACTGATTGCAAAGGGGCCTGAGAGATCTTTTTAGGGTAATGGAAATAATACTATACTATGATTGTTGTGGTGATTACACATATGTATACATTCATTGAAACTCACATTGTATGCTTAAAATGTGGACATTTTATTTTATGTAAATTGTAACTCTAAAACTGATCAAAAAAGAAATAATAAGGGGGTGACCAGTTAGCTCAGTTGGTTAGAGTGTGGTGCTGATAACATCAAGGTTGCCGGTTCGATCCCCACATGGGCCACTGTGAGCTGCGCCCTCCTTAGAAGAGTCAACTATGCCATTGTAACATGAAGTCAATGTGTAACTAGTGACCATGGTTGTTCCCCAATCAAGTTAAAAAAAAAAAGAAATAATAAGAAAAAATTCAATAACAAGTGACAAATATTAAAGATAGGCAAAGGAGATTCAACATAGAGACAAGATGAGGCCTTGAGAAAGAAAGCCAAAGCAAGATATCAGAAAAAAGTCTCAACTATAATTTTAAAAAGTACCCTTTAAGTAAAAGATAACTTAAAAGTGCCAAAGGAATGCACAGTGTATCTGAGAGTGTTGTTGCAGAAGAAGGAAAATACAGAAGTGTAAGTTCAAATCCTGTCATCCTCACTTTGAAGAGAAAATATCAATTTGAATTCATGATTTTATACACATTTAAATGTGTTGTTTTCCCACCTAGCTCTGTCTACTGAAAAGATGAAGAAAGAAAGAAGGGTGAATTTAGTAGCACTGAATATCTCTACTATTAGATCATAGTTCTGAAATACCATTTTCCTACTAAAAAAAGAAAAAATCAGAACTTCTTGAAGAAATGGCTACTTCCAGATCTGCATAGGAATTGTACAAGATGAGCCTAGAAGAGCTTGTCACGCCAGATAACCAGCTGTGAACCACTGAAACTGCTTTTATTAACTTCACAAAAGGACAAAGTGCTGTTTGCAAATCACTACTTGTGTGTAACTTTGTATTTGAAATCATATCGGCAAGTCTGGAATGTTACACCCTGCCCTGAGGAAGGGAGTCTTTCACTGCAGAAAAGCTGCCTTGATTTCAGAGCCCAGGGCAGAGTGTCAGAGAAAGGATTTGGGGAAACAAACTTTCACGTCTCTCTTAGTTTTGTACTTTCCATGGAAATGAGACCCTAAATCTGTCTCTCTCAGCCTGGGCCTGAGGTTAACCCCTTCACACACCGACCTGTGGTCTTCCCTTGTCTTGAAGTCCATCAAACACAGCTCATTTACATTTTTACCTACACTCTGCCCTTCCCCTTAACCCTAGAGTCACCCTAGAGATGCCCCATGGCTCCTCTGGTGTGCATTTTCCTTTGCAGTGGCACGTTAATATATCTAACTGTGTCAGACTGCTGGTGTGTCCACTGCAGTGTTTATAAGGTGGACTTTATCACAGAGAAACTATCAAAGACTAGCAGACATATATAAAGTAAGGCTCAGGAGCCATATTACAAAGGCTCCCACAAGCCAAGGATGGGACAATGGGAGTTTCAGTGAGTAAACATTGTAGTCAATGAACATTCATCCAATATATTTAAATCTGGGAGTTTATGATGATATTAAAAATGATTTTGTCACATTTGAAGGATGATAGATAGGAAAATAAATCATTATCTTGCAGATTCATACATAAAGAAAAATCATCAAGCATTTATTCTGTTTCCTATATGAACTGTACTGAATTACCAGATAGTAGACGATGAGGAGTGCCTTTGTTATATTAGTATTCCAGCTAACTAGTGAAAATCACATAATAGAAGATCACCATTTTGCAATGCCCAAGGAACTAATGCATCTAGGCTTTGAGCATCAATGATTATAATTGTCACTAAAACAGAGGAAACCAAGATATTATGTGTCTCCTGATGAAAGAACATTATCACCACCAAAAGTTTTGCCAAAATGGGTAGAACTTCAGCCTGATGAAACCTTTGGATCCAGGTACCAATCTGCAGGAAATACAGAGGTCAGTGGAACACGCTGAACTTCACCGTGAGTATTCAATCAGCAAAACCCATTCTGTGAGACTGAACTGTTCCCTCTACACTTGTTTCGTGTCCTGAGTGACAATAAAATAATGTGGTGATCAACAGGTCATGAAGGAAATCATGGGAAAGGAAGGACCCAAGAAGAAATCCTGTATAGCTTTTCAAGAAGTCAGCCCTTACCAAAAAAAAGGTTATTAAGCAGGTAAACGATTAGCTAGTCCTTGCTGTCACAAAAAATTTGAATTAGGAAGTTTAGCGAGAACTTGGTCATTCACTCTGAATATGGGTAAGTGCAGACCAGCACATAGTTGGAAAACATACCATGGTTGACTTTGAGAGGCATCTGAAGCCATGCCACCTCCAAATATGACCCCTTGACTTCTATTTTTAGATGTGGTAACTAACCCTTTTCCCTCATCCCACACTGACTCCTCCCCAGACATCACACACCCTCACGCTTACCCATTCTTGAGCTGGGGGTGACTTCTTGTTAGCACATATTATTAGATGCACGGAGGAGGGATTCATTTGTAATCCATGGCTCATTAATTTATCAGTTTAGTCAACTATGCTATGGTTCAATCTCCATCTGTAAATTAGGGCATAATAAGGGTACTTACCTCATAGAATGGTTTGAAAATTAATAAAATAATTCATGTAATGAAAAAATAATCTGTCCTGTGGGAAACTACAGGTCAAATGATCTAACAGATAAATTACAAAGCTAAGAAAGGGATAAAGATGTAACCAGCAAATGACAAAATAAAAGAATATCTAATGACATCAGATTTTACAAGTGGGTGTGACAAAAACTGGGTGTGTAGAGATGCATCCTTAGCAATGAAACTGTTACTGGCTAAGAGAGGTCCTCCCAAAATTTTAAGTTTTCTTTCCTATAGAAATGTTAAGTCTCCTCCCTAGTTTCTTAGTTCCTTAGCTCTTGGCTTTGATTACTTTTCTAACCAGTCTGCAAATCCTAGACTAAAGATTGCTCCTAGCCTGAATCCTAAAGTTCTATCCCCCTGCTTCTTGATTGCTTTGTAAATCAGTTTTTATATATTATTAGGTGAGCCTGGTGGATTCAGATAATACCACCATGCCATAAGCCATTGGAGACAAAGGCAGAGGGTCTGGCTAATGAAGTTTTCATTCAGTCTCCGCTACCACCATCCCACCCAACAGAAAGTAGAAGGGAAATTCTCTCCTTGGGAGAAAACGGATGCTTAAATCCACTTCTTGCAGCAAGAGCAGCAGCAGGAACCCATACCTCACCTCTGCCAGCCAGGCTGATGGTGGGCCCACCAGTAAGCTAGGGACCAAGGCCTTCCACCTCTTTCCCACTGGTGGCCTGCTGGTCAACCTGAACGCCTAGGACGTAGAGATAACTAATATGAGAAAAGCAGGGACTAGAGAATCTCTTGCTACAAACGCTGATTGGTCTGGACAAACTGCCAGGCAGGGGGCATCGACCCCTTGCTTCTCAGAGCATAGCCCAGGGAAATCGCTAACAGACTGCACACAGCACATCATGGTGCCACCTGGAGGGGGATTAGAAATGGCTAAGGGAAGTGGCTGAGGGTCCTTCTGTGCTCTCCTGTGTCTCTGGTAGCGATAGGGAAACCAGTGAGGGGCTGAGAGCCTGAGGGACATGCCAAGAGTAGACCCCTATGCCCAAGGCAGTTGGAGCTTGTGTGAATAGCTGAAACCCAGGGGCCAGATGGAAGATTTGGCTGAGATGAAGGGCTGAGTCAGTGGAGCTCTCAACAACACCAAGTGGGGCTCTCAATAAGCCATGAGATCCAGTAGCAAATGCCAGCAGGACCACACACAATGAGAGACATCGTTCCAGGATTCAATGAAGGTCCCCCACAGAGCCCTATCCAAATTCCTAATGCTCCTGCCCCAGGGCCTGGGTGTTCTCTCCAGTTTAAATGTTCTTCCCTATACATCCACATGGCTCACCCCTTAATCTCCCTCAGGTCCCAGCGAGCCATTCCATGATCACAGCTTTAAAATGGCAATCCCCACCCCACCTCTGGTAGTTGCTATCCCCGTTTCCTGCTTATTCTGCTGATTATACTCATCTTTATGTTTCACTTATTTAAAAAATATTTTCTGCCCGCCTCAATAGAATGTAGTAAGCTCCCAAAGGATGGAGATTTCGCTTATCTTGTTTTGTTCTGATTTGCTCATGGATCTACCTCCTGCACTTACCACAGTACCTAGGAACAATCAAATCCATTCAATCAGGTTTACCGAGTGAACCAATTAAGGAAATCAGCACATATCAAGTTACTTTTTCCCAAACCCAGATGCTATCCTGGGAAGGACAAGGGGAGCAGAAGAAAGGAGAAATGCTGAAAAACTGAACATTTATTCAAAAGAGACGACTTAACTTGGAACCCATTTTAAAGCAGAAAAGAGGAGTACGTGACTGCTGAGTTAAGGCACAGCCTTTTGTGCCCTCTCCTGCCTTTCTTCCCAACTGTCCCAGCAGCGGGATGGGAGTTCAGATGAGTTATAGAAAATAAAAAAGCAACGTTTTATTTTGCACACCAAAATGTCAGTGTGTTGGATGTTATTCCCTCAACCTGATACTCCTATACACACACTAATGTAGCAGTTTGAGAAATGAGGAAATTGAAACTGAGCAACTGAGCTGCTTTGCTGGATGGAGGTGACAGAGTTAGAAAACAGTGGGGGCAGTTTCTAACCCAGGCTCTGGGGCTCTCCTCTCTAGCCCAGGTGAGTGGTGTTTCAGGCATTTGTCACAGGCAGATGCAAGGGCGGAGAGAGATCAGCTTGTGTGAGGAAACTCGAGCATTCCAACAAAAGCCTTTGGGTGGGCAGAAGCTTCCGGCAGTTGAGCAGGAGGGGCCAGGTAGCTTATGCTGGAGTTGGTGGAACAGGCAAATCTGCTCATAATGCTTCTCTGTTTAAGCCTTCCCATGGCAACCTCACGGGGCATTCAAGGCTCATCGACTCCTGGACCTTGAAAGCTTCCTCAGCTTTACCCTCGCCACGCCCCTAACCCACTCCTCCATTTTGTGCCCGTTCCTGGAAGGCCCCCTTGCTCTCTCCCACATCTGGACCTTTGCATAAGCTGATTTCTGCCTGGGACATCCTTCCTACGACTACCTCTTTTCCTCCCCCTTCTAATTTCTACACGCTTTTTGGCACTCGGGGTATTCCACTAGGAGGACGCTCCTGGCCATGTGACCCAAATGTCCTGGCTCTCCTCTATCACAGCTTGTGTCGCTCTGGGTTGTAAATGCTATTTAGCATCTCACCCAGGACCATGCCATTTATCTATGTGGTCTTGGCTCCAAACACAGACTCTGGCACAGAGACAGCAGCAGTAAATACGAGCTTTTCTCTCCTGTTAAGATGGTTGTGATCTTGACACAGCCTAGATCATTCAGGGGACGATTTTGCGAAAGAGCCACAATTGTCCTCTTCTTGCGGCTCCTTCCCACCCTTCCCATTCTTCCTCACGTGCTAGGCCAGGTGCACGCGCTGACTGGGAGAGCCGGGGTGCGGGGGCGAGCCAGAAGCTCTGGATGTGTAGTTGGTACCTGAGATCTGCTACCTACTGCCAGTGAGGGAGCCTCCTCTATGAGTCTCCGAAAGGCGACTTGAGGTCTGGGAGTCCCTCCGTCCTGCCCTTGGGATTCCGGGATCAGGTCTCAGTCCCCACACCCTGGCCCGCCCCTGAAGAGGTCCAGGTTACCTGGAGTCAGCTGGGACAAGAGCAGCAGTGCAGCCAGAGTCAGCAAAAGGAGCTTCATGGCTGGAAGTGGCCCAAGGTGAAGCTGTGATGGCAAAGCTAATCGGGGAGAGCTCTGGCCTTTCTGGCTGGCGCTCCTATTGACCAACTGGAAGAGATGTCACCCACACGTGACCGCAGCTGCCGATGGGTACCCCCCCAACCCCCACCCCGTAGTGTGCTGCCACACGCCCCCAGCTGGCACGCCTCCTTTTGTTGTTTAGATCAGCAGGGAGAGGTCAGGCAACAAGGTCCAGCGTCTAAGACAGTACACGTTCTTCCACCCAGCTCTAAACTCCCTGAACCACAAGGGGGCGCCACGCACACAGACGCCAGAAGATAGGGGACGATTTCAAAGTGGTGACAGCAGTTTTAATGGATGAAGATTTCATAGCGGTGACAGGAGTGATTTTAACGGATGTGGAGTACAGTGTGGGGAGTGGAATCAACGGAATTGTAATAGATATGTATGCTATTGGGGGTGGACTGGGGGAGGAGGAGTTGTCACTGTGTGAGGGGTGAAAAGCATAACTGTTGCATTGTTTTGTACACACCTGAAACTAAAAAAAAAAAAAAAAA
>NW_017731444.1:3105104-3107048 GCF_001890085.2 Hipposideros armiger | reverse complement strand
ATTGAAGCTGAAACTGGGAGGAAAATGGTAATAATAGATGAAGCTCCCTGCACCAGCCAGGGTGTGCCCTCTCAGAGGTCCCAGCAGCCACAGCCCCTGCCATTAACCGTGCACTAGATCTTACCCACAGGGTCCTGCCTTCTGGGAACCTTCTGTGCCCCTCCTCAGAGATTCAAAAATCAGCTCCTTGCTGGTTTCTCCTCTGAACTCTTAGATTTTGAAAATCCTTTCTCTTCCCTTTAATTCACGCAGCCGGAGGGTGGTAGCCAGGTATCCTGTTGTTATAAATATCTGTTTCCTCAGGGTCTTCTTTTTGTTCTTTCAGACTTCCGACAACAGTGTAACCAGTTCCTTATATTGAATATTCTATGTGGCTTCTACTTCCTGACTGTACTTGACACAGAGGTCAAGGGTATAAAATCACATGTAGGGTTTACAAGGCAAAATAGCATTGAAAACCGTCTCTGTAGGGGCAGCAAACACCTTGAGGAAGTTGAAGACTGAAAAGTAAGTGAAAGAGTGAGCTCAATAGCTGTCTACAACTCCTTTTTTTTTAAAGTTCTTAGTTTATTAATCCTGTCTTTAAAAATCTACACAGTCACTACAGACAAAGTCACTGACGAATCTTCTGTTGTCCAGTCTCCACCTCACCTTTTGCCAGCACCCACATTGGCCTTTGCAGTCCCCCTGACTTTCTTCATTCTGTTTTTGTGTTCCTTTTGCTGTTTTCTTGAGGTCTTTCTCTTCTCATACAGGCCACATCTTGCAATTCTATGGGTTTATTTCCTTTGCATAACCCAAGGAAATAGAAATCATGCCAAAGCCAGTTGTCTTGCCACCACCAAAATGGGTTCTGAATCCAAATACAAAAATGACATCTGTTGGAATACTATTCTGCCGTAAGAAAAGATGAAATAGTGCCATTTGTGACAACATGGATGGATCTTGAGATTATAATGCTAAGCGAAATAAGTCAGACAGAAAAAGTGGAGAATCATATGATTTCACTGATATGTGGTATATAAAACTGAAAACAACAAAGGAACAAGACAAACAAATGAAGAAACAAAAACTCATAGACANATATAAAACTGAAAACAACAAAGGAACAAGACAAACAAATGAAGAAACAAAAACTCATAGACACAGACAATAGTTTAGTGGTTACCAGAGGGTAAGGAGGGAGAGGGGAGTGGTAGATGAGGGTAAAACGGATTAAATATATGGTGATGGAAGGAAAATTGACTCTGGGTGGTGAACACACAATGTGATATATAGATGATGTATTACAGAATTGTACACTTGAAACTTATGTATCTTTACTAACCATTGTCACCCCAATAAGCTTTAATTAAAAATAAAAATGACACCTGTGTGGTTTGTACATTCTGGCTAGTTTTTCCTGAATTTCTATCTTAGGTACTGTTGCCTTCCCAGGGCAAAGGACGTTGATGACAATTTGTTTCTGGTGATGTAGTCTATTGGTCATCAACTTCCTGGTCTGGAGAGCTACTGTGTTGTTCATGATGGCGGCCAACTCTCAAGCAGCCAGGGAGGAAAAGAGAACAACTCTTTCTAAAATGTTTAGGATGACGAGGAGACAGTGGTTAAAAAGGGACTCGGTGTCTGAGTCCTAGAAATCCACCAGTGTTGTATTGTTCATTTCTGTTAAGGAGGCTCACTTTTTCAAAGATGTCTTAGTTAAGGCCCAATCAGGGAAGCAGCAGAACTACGATCAGTATTATGAAATAAAAAAATTATTATAAGAATTAAACTCTATTCAACTGTGGTAGGAGCTGGAAGAGCAAAGACATGTCCAGGGTGGTAGTGGTGGGGTTGTGGAGGGAGCTGGCATAGAAGTCTGTGAAAGGTTGTTGGCTCTTCAAGGCTCCTGCCTGTTTAAGTTCATAGAGGAGGGTTTAGTGGTGGGCCTGGGCCTGGGGT
>NW_017731444.1:3096416-3104139 GCF_001890085.2 Hipposideros armiger | reverse complement strand
CAAAAATAACAAAACATAACATAAGAAGGCAACATGACTAAAAGTGAGTAGTAACTTCAATGAGAGACTGAAACCCACAAAGATTTCAGATACCAAGATATAAAATAAATACGGGTAATATACTGAGAGAAATAAATTCAGAGAACGAAAATATAAGTACAGATCATGAGACTATAAGAATGACCAAATGAATTGAAAAATAAATAGAACTTCTAAAGGTAAGAAATACGATTGAAATTAAAAACGCAATAGAGGCTACTTTTTTTTTTTAATATGGCAGTCTACATTATTTGGATCAAACCTCTTGCAAAATACTAAAAGACTGCAATTAAAATACAGTATAAAGTATTTTAAAAATATTCCTAAGGCATCTAGGAGCTGACAAGATAGGAAAGAATTAAAAAGCCAACATTGAAGGGAAAATGGGAACCCAGAAAGATGTGTAGGGCCTTGAAGCTGTTTTTGCCCTGAGGGCATCTGCAAACTTGTGTTTTGATGGTCTGGAGGTGAGAGGAATAAATAAGTGCTCAGAATCTGGTGGCACCATGTACATCTAGAAATAGGGATAAATGTGGAGGAGTTAAAATTAGGAGGTTTGATTGAAAGGATAGTTAAGAGCCAAATCCTTAGCTACTCTGTCTCTTCTCCCTTTTATACAAATAGCCATCACCTTATACAATACTGCAAAACCCCATTCATGACAAAAAACATAAAGACTTTCTGTAGCAAAGGTGAAACTCTTCTCTGAACTGGGGGATCCCAAGCATCATCAAAGTTTAATAAGTTTAATAAGTTTAATAAGCAGAAATATGAGGATTAATTGAAGCATGCATACTGCTCACTGGAAATCCCTTTAGCCCTCAGCCTTCATTCCCCCACTTAACCCCCTACCCCCAAATTCCTAGCAGAGAAGTAGAAAATCCCTAAAGATATGGACATAGGCGTTTTTCACAAAATGGCCCAGTCAAATCACCTTACTGTCAATGTCATCAGTGGCAAGCCCCATCCATATGCTTAGAGCGTCAATCAGCATTTTAGTCCCTCATTTTTAAATATTAACAAGTACATATTATTATCAAAGTCTCTCATAAAAATATAGAGACCAAAACTAAATGAAACAAAGCAGTCATGGAGTTTCTAATAAGCTTTGCAGTGGCACACTCTTAAATATGCATACATAGTTAAGGATTATTAGTAATATGATCCTTTGTTAGAGAAAAACATCTCATTTAAAACAGACCAACCAACCAACCACTTCCAGGAAATAGATTATGCAGGGAGAAAAATATTAAAATCCTCAGGGAAATGAGAGAAGCTACTAAAACCATGAAACAAGAATAGAATGCTATAAAAAAAGAAAAGGAATAGGTAAAAACTTAGAAATTAAAAATATAATAGCATAAAATAGAAAAGAAAGATTGTTAAAAAATTTCTCAGAAACTAGAGGAAAAATGCAAAGGAATGGAAAGCAGAAGAGAAAATATAAAAAGTTAGAGAATCAGTTCAGAGGGCCCACCATCTGAAAAATAAGAATTTCAGCAATAGAGAACAGAAAAATAAAACAAAGGAGAAGAAATTACCAAAGAAATCCTATACAACAGGGCACAAAAATATAAACAGATAATTCATAAAAAGATAAAGGCCCTTAAACATACTCATATGAAAAGATGTTCAATTTCACTCATAATAGGAATTTTAAAAAAAAATATGGAACGCTTCACAAATTTGCATGTCATCCTTACGCAGGGGCCATGCTAATCTTCTCTGTATCGTTCCAATTTTGGTATATGTGCCGCCAAAGCGAGCACATAATAGGAATTTAAAAAGACCATCTGTTGTGGGTTGAATTGTGTCTGCCCCCAAAAGATATGTTCATATCCTAACCCCAAGTACCTGTGAATATGACTTATCTGGAAGTAGTTTTACCATGTAAGAACCGGGTCTTCTATGATTCCTCATTAGTGTCTCATGGATCCCGTTCCCGAAGCAGGCCTGTATGGTGAGACCCATTCAAAGATCCTGGGGGATAATATTAAGGTTTGATAACAGCCAGAGCAAATCTTTGTGCACTGATTATACAAGAAGCACCCCCAAAGGGGGACTGTGGTTTGCAAGTGCCACATAGCATGTTGTATGTAGGTATCAAGGGAAGAGGCAAAAAATTGGAGTCTGATGAGGGCAGCCTTGAGAATCCTTAGGTATAAAGTCAATTAGCCTGGCCTGTGTTGATGATGAAAACATGGAGTTCTGCAGCATTCCATGTTCTGTGCCTTTTCAACATCCAGAGAACCATAGCACACTACAGCCCATCTGTTCCAAGCTGCCCATTGGTGAGGTTGAAGCCCAGAGAGGGAAAGTGACTCTCCTAAGGTCACACGGCGTGTGGCACAGCCAGCACAAGGGGCTATTTTTCAACTCTTTCCTCTCTCACTCTCGATGACAAAATCCTTCCCGAAACAGCATTTTAGGCAGTGAGGACTCTTCTCTTAGAAAGAAAATAATCAGACAGATACACTCTTCCCAAGGTCTGAATGAGTGTCTTCTTTTCTCTACTCCTCCGCTCCCAAAATGGAAAATTATATTTGAAAAAGTTTACCTAACTTACATTAAAATCACAACAATGGTGGATTTCTAGACCAGATAATGCTGGGCTTTGTAGGGCATAGTAAAGACTGTGTTTTTGTTTTTGTTTTTCACTATGTGATGTGGAGTCTTGGAGGATTTTAAGTTGAGTTATAACAAGGGTTGATATCTATTAAAAAAAAAAATCCCTCGGGCTGTTGCATGACATCTCCCTGCTGGTTCCTAAAAGGTAAAGGTGGATAAAGAGAGATGGATTAGCTCAGGGGTGTGTGGTCCCTGGGTGGGTGGGTGCGGGGCAACTGGGATAGCGACTGAGACATGTGAGGGAGGCAGGCTGTTTCAGGGCAGACTGTACCCATGGGCAGCCATGGGCACGTGTAAGTGACCCAGTTGATTGTGTCCCAGCTGATTAGAGTGAGCAGAGAGTCTAGAGTTCTCATCCACTTGCTTGTCACCTCACCAGATCTGAGAGACTACACCTTGGGCTACCTGAAGTCATGAAGCCTTTCTTGCTAACTTTGGCTGTGCTGGTGCTCTTATCCCAGGTCATTCCAGGTAACCTAGACCTCTTCAGGGGAGGGATAGGGGGTGGAGAGTGGGTCTTGGTGAGGGCACTTCAGGGTCTTGGAGGATGGGCTGGCAGGTAGCAATGTGCAACACCAGTCATCTGGGGAAGAAAAAAAACCCCAAAATTCTGGGTTAGACCTTGCCCCACCCTTTCCTAGCTCTGTGATGTCCCCAGTAAACTATGTGTTTCCTTTGGGTTTTGATTTACCCATTTATTAACTTAAAATAATAAATCAAGTTAAGAGATGAACATTGAACACACTGGAATTTTGGTGTGCAACAAATGTAGCTTCTTTATTTTCTAAGCCTTGGCACCCAGACAGCCATCTTGACCAGGAACAGATGCTCGATTTTAAGAATCAACCATAACCCCCAGACTTTTCCCTCAACTGCCCCAGACCCCCTTTCTTTAGTCTGCTCTGGGGGTCAAGGACAGGAGGTCTGTTGTGTGAGGAGGAGTAGGAGGAGCAGACTGGGCAAACAGAAAAGATGGGAGGCGGTAGCGATCCTTTTTCACAATAGTCCCTTGAATCACTTGGATGTTCACAGCTGCCTTAAGGAGATAGGCTCCCATAATTACTGTTGCTTGTCTGTGCCATCCCCTGTACTAAAGCCATGGAATAGTGTTTTGTTAAGTAGAGAAAGGCCATTGTCAAATTTGCCCAGGCCAAGATGCTAGAACCACCCCCCTCCTCATTTAACAGGAGCTTCCACCCCACCACCCTCCAGGCATCCCTCTAACCTTTCCACAGGTCAGGATGTGAGTGGATTGCTCGAGAACATTCTGGACTCATACCTTGTGCTGCTCATGGTGGACACATGCATGAAACATCATCTACCTGGGGAGGGGGGAAGAACCTCCAAATCCTGGGTTAGAACTCGCTCCATCATTTTTTAATTTTAATTCTAATTTTTATTATTTTTTTTTTAGATCTGTGACATCTAACAGACCATTTGGTGACTCTGAGTTACAATTTACTCATTTTTCAATTTGGAACAATATGTTAGGTTGAAGAGTTAACATTGAGTACACTGAAATTTTTGATAGGCAACAAACGTAGCCTCTCTGCTTTCTGTAGCTCATCTGAACTTTCTCAGAAACTCCCATCCTGCTGGTGGGAAAGTTGGAGGTTGGAAAAGGCACAGGGGCTGTACATAAACTCAGTAGATGGTTCTATTTACCTTTTGTGGTTTAAAACAGTATCTTAGATGAATTCATTCTGCTTTGGGTTAATTAATGTTTAGTCTTTCAGTGTTTCTACTTTTACCTCCTCCCCTTCTCCTTCCCATGGTAGTAGCTGGATCTAGGGGACAGTGGATGTCATTGTTTAGTCAAATAGTTCATTTATTCAATAAATATTGTTGAGTGGGTTACATGTGCCAGGCACTGTGATAGGTGCTGGAGAGAGAGAGAGAGAGAGCAGGGAACCACCCACCCACCAACTTAACTAAAAAACAAAACCTGTGCTCTTGGAGCTTACATCTACGGGGGGAGGCTGTGAACGGTTAGCAGGAAATGGGAGAGCAAGTTCAGGGGAGATGGGTGTGCAATTTACAAAGGGGATGTCTTACTGAAAAGCTGACATTTGAACACAGATTTGAAGAAAGTGAGGGGGTGAGCCATGCAGATATGTTGGGAAGAACATTCATCTATCTATCGGCTGAACTACTGATAAAAGAGATGCTTCCCTTGATCCTCTACTTGGTTACCTTAGGGTTTAGAGCAGTGGTTCTCAACCTTCCTAATGCAGCGACCCCTTAATACAGTTCCTTATGTTGTGGTGACCCCCAACCATAAAATTATTTTCGTTGCTACTCTCTAACTGTAATTTTGAATTACTGTTATGAATCGTAATGTAAATATCTTTTTGTTCTCTGATGGTCTTAGGTGACCCCTGTGAAAGGGTCCTTCGATCCCCAAAGGTGTCGTGACCCACAGGTTGAGAACCGCTGGTTTAGAGAGTTCAGAGAGGAAAGGCAGGAAAATGTTTGATCCCATCTTTGCTTATCAGTTTGCAAGATAATGAATTGGTTTTCTGTCAACCTCTGAGGCTGAGCAATTAGTTTTCCAAAATATTACTTTGAACTCATGGTTCTTAAAAGAAAAAATTAACTTTATTGGGGTGACATTGGTTAATACAATTATATAGGTTTCAAGATTTCAAGATGTGGTACACATATACAATGGAATATTACTCAGTCATAAGAAAAGATGAAATACTGCCATTTGTGACAACATGGATCTTGAGATTATCATGCTGAGTTGAATAAGTCAGACAGAGCAAGTCAAGAACCATATGACTTCACTCATATGTGGGATTTAAAATTGAAAGCAACAAATGAACAAGACAAACAAATAGTTTGTAGTATCCTTTTCCCTTGAAAAATCAAGGGAAAAATCGTCTTTAGTTCTTCCTACTATTTGTATGTTGGAGTCCTTTTGCTTATCATCAATATTTGTAACTTTCCATTGATTTCTTTTTATCTCTTTCTTCCTTTCTTTTTGATGAAAATATCCTCTTTTTCACCTTGTATTTCTGTTAAGCCATTACCTGTTGCATTTATTTGCTCATGTGTTCCTTCTAGTTTAGTCTTTACTTATGGAACGGTTTTTAAAATGTACAATTCTTTTTAAGTCTTGTCATGTCATATCTGAATTTTTTTAATGCTAGTTTTTTAAATACACTATTTCATTTAATCCCCAAAACAACTCTCTGAGGCAGGTGCTATATCTTCTTTTTAGAAAGGAGGAAATTGATGCCCCGAGAAGGGTAATAACTTGCTCAAGCTCTTCCAGTTGGCTGGTGGTATAGACAGATTTCAAATCCAGGTGAATGGTTCCCAACAGTCCATGCTTCTAGCCATTATGACCCTGAGACCTGTGAGAGGGAGCATTCAGGAAGGGCTGGCATCGAGATGGGGTGTCCAGAAAGGATGTGAGACTCTACCACCATCCTATAATCTAGAGTGACCCCTCCACGTTTCACGGTCCCTCTTTTCATCCTGGCTGTTAGTTTTCTCAAGCCAGGACCTATTTCCCCTCAGAACTGATATTGACTCCCTTCTTTTTTTCTCTTTGTATCAGGAAGCACTGAAAAATGCTGGAATCATCATGGCTACTGCCGAGAAGAATGCATCAAAAATGAGAAGTTCTATGTTCTCTGCTTGAGCGGTAAACTGTGCTGCTTGAAGCCCAAGTTCCAGCCAAATATGTCACCAAAGCCAATTAGGGCTTGAAAGCCCAAGGGTACAATAATGAAGATAACCCTGCTCTGAGTCTGACTTCTGTAGATTCCTGAGCTTTATTAAAACACCTTTGGCTGACTTCTGTGTTTGTCTTTTATTTTTATTTATATTTACTTATTGTTATTTCATTTTAGCTGGCAGCTCAGCTTGGGCCGGGACTCGAATCACTGTTGATCAGAGCTCGCACTCTTGAGCGAGCTCTTAACCAACTGAGCCACTCTGCCGGCCCCTGTGTTTGTCTTTTAGTATACCTAATCAAACTCAGGCAGAAGAGGTGTGGGTAAGGAAGTATTTATAGGAGAGGAAACTGGACCTACTATGTGATAGTTGCACATATATTACCTCATCTATTCCTTTCAACTAACCTTAGAGGTAGATATTGTCATCATTTTTATTTTATGGATGGGGGAACTGAGGCTCAGACTGGTGAAACAATTTATCCAGTGTCACTCACATGACCAACCTGAGAAAGTGCTGGGATTAAATACTGGCCTGCATAAAAGCTTGCAATTAGCTCCTTGCCGCCTGGACCATTGCTAAAATAATAGAAATGTGTATTGCATTTGTTTAAGTCTCTCAAATGAAAAGGCAGGGGTGGATAGCATTACGATGGGGTCCTGTTTTTTGCTATTGTTATAGAAACTGAAGAGTCAATCAGGAAACTGTGTTTATCCCAGGCCTAATTCTTACTCCATTGTTTCTCATTACTCATATATATATATTATTTTAATTTTTTAATATTTAGTTTAAATTTTCAACAAAACAATACATCCACATAGTTTAAGAGTCAGCTTTGAATAAGAGATTATAACAAAATATTGGAGTGACCTGCTTCCCTTTTTCCATTTTTTAGAAAACCACTTTTATATCTCTTTTGGTTATTTCTTTGGATTTTGCTTCCATATCTATAAATAATATGCTAACTTATATTGTCACTTCTTAATTTTTGTTTTTCACTTTTAGGTGTTAGCCATTGAATTCCTGCTGATGAAGGTGAGAATTTAGGTGTCTTTCATCTTATTTGAATATGTTCAGACTCATTAGGTATTTTATCAATTTTATCTTCCTGGAGAACTCACCCCCTGGGCATCTGGACCTGCTTCACTCTGAACTGGTTGCCTCTACACCTGGCGACCAGCTGCCATCCTGGATCTCTTCACAGCATCCTGGGGATTCTCTCTGATTTTCTCCTGAGTTGAATGCCCTGCTTTCTGGGTCCTGGGTCTTTCTTTTTTTTCTTTAAAGATTTTTTATTGGGGAATTGGGGGGATGGGAACAGCGCTGGGGAACTAGGGGAAGGGGAACAGACAAGTTGCTGTCCTTTTGT
>NW_017731444.1:3090225-3094546 GCF_001890085.2 Hipposideros armiger | reverse complement strand
AAAAAAAAAAAAAAAAAGATAAAATGGCCTGGGTGGTTTTGGAAGGGGTTGATTAGAGAAGGGTATCCTAGGTGGGATGAAAACATGACCGACATGGAGAGAGCAATGGTTGGTGCCTGGGAAAGTAGACACATGAAATGAAGGGTTAAGAGAAAGAACAGCTTCTGGAAAGTTCAGGCAACAGTAAAGATAAGAAGCCAGTGAAGTCATCCTGGGGAGGCAAAAGGAGAGCTAGGAACAGAGATAAGCTTGGGAACATGCTCTGATAAAAAGTTGGGAACCTCCTTTTTCACCTCTCACTGGAGAGTTACACAGAGTTACAGTATATGCACTGCAGATACAGAGGAGAGAGATCTGTCCTTGAGCTCGGATGCTGGGTAAGCACTCTGGGTCTCAGGCTGGAGACCCAAAGTTTTGAAATTTTAGCCTTGATTTGAAGAAGTCCAGTGAGCAGTCTCTGAATCACTGACAATCCTCGTCCTTTTAACTGAATATTGACTATGTTGACAAGGAGGGGAAGCCAGGAGAGCTTCAGGGAGGAAAGAAGTCAATAGTCAGATACTCCAGGAGTCAGGAAGGTGAGAACTCATAGTAAACAACAGTAGCTACCAGTCATCAGGGGCTTCCGGTACACCAGCCACTGGTCTGTGCTTTACAAGTATTTCCTCATTTGATCTTCACAGCAAATCTCTGAGGTCGGTAGTATTGTTTCCATACTGGAGAAGACAAAACTGAGGCCCAGAGACCTTAGTTGACGTGTTCAGTCACTTGGTTAATAAGTGGCAAAGTGATTGTTTTAATCCAGGTTCGTCTGGCTCCAAAGCTTATGTTCTTTGATGACAGATTGTTAAACATCACTTAAAATAATTTGAAGACAAAACCCCAGCGTATCCATTGCCATTGCTAATTGCATGTAGCACCAGGAGCCAGGGAGTTGGAATGTACTACAAAGTCAGAAAAATCTCCAAGCTTATTTGGGCCAGTTGTTCATCCTCTTTCCCCACCACCTTCCAATGTCTCCCACCCCTGAAGGCTACAGAGAAGTGACATGTAGCGGTACTTCCTTTCCTTTGCTGCAGTACTGGAAGCAGAGAGTAACCAGGGTGGGTGGCAGAAAACTGAGAAGGATTGAGTTAATTAATTTTGGCAAATTTGTCATCATTGGTCAAATATTATATATGGTGACCAAAGGAGATTTGACTTTGGGTGGTGAACACACGATGCAATATATAAATGATATGTTACAGAGTTATACACTTGAAACCTATATAATTTTATTAGCTAATGTTACCCCAATAAATTTAATAAAAAAATAAAAGAAACAATTTGCCATCATTTGTCTTATGCAGAGCTTTCCTCTTGTTTTATTTTACTGATTTATTTATTTTTATCCATCCATGTCCCACATAGGCAACTCTTCTAATGTTTTAATTTGTACCATCTTAAAGTGTACATATTTTTATTTTACACAAGTAGTTTTATGTTATATACCTCATTCTGTTGTTTATTTTAAAAAATCAGCACTGGGGCCGGCCGAGTTGGGATGCCAGAGGGCCCCGGTTCGGATCCCACATATGAGAGCCAGTGACACTGCCCTCTACAGCTAAGATGCTGAACAACAGCTTAACCTGGAGCTGGGCTGCCGTGAGTCGCCTGCGACGGCGTGGGCTGCAGTCCCTGTGGCGGTGGGTTGCCATGGGCTACCGTGTGTAGCCAGCAGCCAGCGTGAGCGGCCAGCAGCAGCGGTGAGCGGCCGTCCAGAAGCCGGCGACTGATCTGCCTCGCCAGGGAGGAGCGCGGTGATGGTGCCAACTTCGGCCAGTGAAACGACGTCCTCCACAGCTAGAGTGAGGAACAAAACGACAGCGACTTGTCTGTTCCCCTTCCCCCAGTTCCCCAGCGCTGTTCCTATCCCCCCAATTCCCCAATAAAAATCTTTTTTAAAAAAATCAGCACTAGTTTTAAAGTCAATTTTATTGAGATATAATTTACATAAAATAAAATGCACCCATTTTAGGTGTGTAAAATTTTGATGAGTTTTTTGTTTTACTTTTGTAATACACTAATAATCTTTTATTATTCAATTAAAAAACTTTCATAGTCTAGTTAATCAAAATGATTACTGAACATTTGATGAGTTTTGACACCTGTGTATGGAACATTTTTATCATCCTAAAAGCTTTCTTATGCCCCATCTCAGCCAATGTCCAGCTCTTTCCTCCAGCCCCACGGTCGGTGGAGATTGGATTTGTCTTTTCTAGAGTTTCATACACGTAGACTTATACAGTTATATTCTCTTTTGGCCTGGCTTCTTTCACTCAGTGAAATGCTTTTTAGATCCTTCCATACCATGTGTAACAGCACTTAATTCTTTTTAATTGCTGAGCAGTGTTCTATTGTATAGATATGCAGCAATTTATTTGTTTACTAGTTGATGGACATTTAAGTTATTTCTATTTATGATGAATAAAGCTGCTATGAAAATTCATGTACAATTTTTGGTGTAGACATATGTCTTTATTTTTGGATAAACACCTAAGAGTGGAATTGCTGGGTTGTATGGTAAGTGTATGTCTAACTTTATAAGAAACTGTCAAACTGTTTTCAAAGTGGTGATAGCATTACAATTAGCACTGGTTTTATTTTTTATATTTTTTATTTTTAAAGATTTTATTGGGGAATTGGGGGAGGGAACAGTGTTGGGGGGTTGGGGAAGGGGAACAGACAAGTTGCTGTCCTTTTGNTAGCTGTGGAGGGCAGTGTCACTGGCCCTCACATGTGGGATCTGAACCGGGGCCCTCTGGCGTCTCAAGCCAGCTCTTAACCATCGTGCCACTCGGCCGGCCCAGTTTGGGATTTTTATGGAGGCTTCATCACATAAGCATGATTGATTAACTCAATTTCCAGAATTCTTGCTAAAATTGGACAATGAAGAGACAAACACAGAAGTCCAAAATTTGAGAGATAGTTCAGAAAGAGTTCAGGGGAGCCTGAGCAGAGTTTGGTCAAGGAGAGAATTTTTGTTACTTTGTGTGACTGATACAATAACTTTTTGAAGTGCATGCTATTATTTTATTATAATATTAGTGGATGTCTTGACCAGACTCCTACATGGTCCCAAGCACCAATCTCCAGCTACTGTGGGTGTTGCTGCTAGGGCCACAGCTGTCCCCTTTAATTTCTTGATTTTGACATAAGAACGAAATCTGAGTATCTTAGGTTTGTATTCAAGCACTTTAAAAAACGTACTGCTATGCAATTCTCCAACATTATATGGTGCATGAACTCCCAGCTATAGCCATGCAGTATTTTCATTGTTTTCAAATGGCTTACAAGCATTTCTGCCACCATTCCTCTGTACCCGCTGCTCCCTTAACTGGAATGCCCTCTCACACCCTCCTCCTCTCTCCCCCTCTTTGCCATTTCTCTGAAATCTATCTTCTTTTAGGTACGGAGAAGTTCCTTCATGAAGCCTTCTCTGACCCGCCCTGGCCTTGGGTGATTGTCCCCACGTTCTGTATACTGCAATATGTCTTCTTATTCTGATTCTTCACAGGTTACTTTGTATTGTTTTTATTCATGTGACTATTCTGCCTGACCACTGTGATTTTATATTTGGAAGTCATTAATGCTGTTCATCAAGTATGCCTGACTTTCTACATTCCAGGCCCATGGTAGAATTGAACTTCTTGGCCCTCTTGTGGTTGGATGGGGCCATGTCACTGTTGTAGTTATGAACTACACATTACTTCCAAGGTCAGAGCACATAACAGCCAATTCAAGACACTCCAGAGCTTTCTTTTCTGCTGCCTTGGTGACCAGCAACAACTGAGTGGCTATTTGCAATGGATATGCAGCACGAGTGAAAAGTAAACCTTTGTTCTTATAAGCCACCATGATTCGTTTCCTTGTTACTGCATCATAACCTAGTTTATCCCAATATAGTTGACTAATGGGGGACGGTATCCTACACTGCTCTATATTTCTGGTGCTCAAGAGAGTAGTACCCTGTACATAGTAGATACTTAATCACGATTCAATTTATTTAGCAAAAATTACTTGAGTATTTTTGGAAGGATAGGAAGTTCATTTAAAAATGCTTGCTTTTCATTTTCCTAAGGAAGTTGTAAGCATTTTAAAGACAGAAACCCTTTTAGATAGTTCTTCTGCCACCACTTCTCCAACACCTTAGTCTTCAGTCTATGGGAAATTTAAAATGGCCTGGGTGGGGGCTGGCTGAGTGGCTCAGTTGGTTAAGAGCTTGCTCAAGAGTTTGAGCTCTGAGCAACAGCAGTTCGAGTCCCGGCCCGAGCTGAGCAGC
>NW_017731444.1:3075958-3087560 GCF_001890085.2 Hipposideros armiger | reverse complement strand
AAGGGGAACAGACAAGTTGCTGTCCTTTTGTTCTCCAGTCTAGTTGTGGAGGACGTTGCTTCACTGGCCCATGTTGGTATTATGATCATTGCACTCTTCTTGGCTGAGGCAGTTGGCTGCTGGCCATTGGAACTGCCGCTCACAGTGGCTCATGGCAGCTCACGATGGCTGCCAGCTACTCACGCTGGCTGCCAGCCACTCACAGTAGCTTTCGGCAATACACTGCAGCCCTGCTGCAGCCTATGCTGTCGCTGGCAACTCACAGCAGCCCAGCTCCAGGTAAAGCTGTTGTTCACCATCTTAGCTGTAGAGGGTGGAGCGTCACTGGCCCATGTGGGATCCGAACCAGTGGCCCTGGTGCTCCGAACTCACGCTCCCAAGCCAACTCTTAACCAACAAGCCATTCGGCCAGTCCAGCACTGGTTTTAAACAGCCATCCATATTTATTTGTGTACATAGAATTCTCTAGTGTACGATTGCTACATAATACTCCATGGTTGCGTGAACCACGTTTCACCCTTCAATTCTTCCAGTGATGGAGTTGGGAGTTGATATCAACTCCCTGACACTGCGAACCTTGCTTTAATAGGTATTCTTGTGCATTATTCCTTTATGGACATGTGTGGGGATATCTTTGGAACATGTACCCAGGAGTGGAATTTCTGGGTCAGAACAAATGCTTACTCTTAATTGGACTGTCATCAGATTCCTCCCCAGAATGGCTGCCTCCTTCTCAGAGGGAAATCCAGGTTCTGTGGGGTCTGACATTTTGACAATATTGAGGTTCTTTTTAAGAAGAACACAAAATTACAAATTCAAAACTAGATCCAAAAGTGAATATTTATTTAGAATGAACTAAGAAATTACAATAGATTACTGGGATCTCTTAAGATAACTTACGCGAAATGCTTACTTACTGTTATTTCCTGATTGCAACCTGGTTTCCCCTCTTTACCTAGAACATTGTAGCATTCCCACAACTCACAAGGGTTCAAGCAAGTGAGAAGTCATTCATCAGTACATTAGTATTACTCTATCCCCGTTTCCCGGACACTGTTTGGTATTGTTTATGTTTCTAATGTTTACTAGTCTAGATCCAGCCTGTTGCCTGAATTTTTTATGGCCCAGGAGCTAAGAATGTTTTTTTTTTCATTTTTAAATAGTTGAAAAATATCAAAAGAATAATATTCAGTGACATATGAAGATTATGTGAAATTCAAATTTCAGTGTCTATAAATAAAGTTTGATTGGAACACAGCCACATCCATTTGTTTATGGTGTTTTCATGCTACAAATGCAGAGTTGAGGAGTTGTGACAAAGACTGTATGGCCTACAAACCCTACAATATTTACTATCTGGCTATTTACAGAAAAAGTCAGATGACACCTGGTCTAGAGGATTAATTTTTCTTGGAGACAACAGTCTTATTCAATGCCAAAGAGAAGATATCTCTCCTGTTAGTAGGTTTTTGTTTCTGTCCATTTTGAAATGATGGACCTTGCCAATATTATGCGAAAAAGCACTTGGCTCTT
This sequence comes from Hipposideros armiger, assembly GCF_001890085.2. Taxonomy (NCBI): domain Eukaryota; kingdom Metazoa; phylum Chordata; class Mammalia; order Chiroptera; family Hipposideridae; genus Hipposideros; species Hipposideros armiger. Next base: position 3,086,027 of record NW_017731444.1, on the reverse strand, counting down.
TTCTGATCAGCTGGCCTTGGGTATTAGTAAGTCATGGCTATGTAACATTCCACTTCAAAACTCAGTGGCTTAAAATAGCAGTCCTTTCTTATTGCTCACATGACAGCAGGTAAGCTGGAGTCTGGCTGGATTGCTCTGCTTGAGGCTGGGGTGGCAGGGGCAGCTCTACTTCTCACTGTAGACCTGTGGGTCACCTGGGATGGCTCTGCTACACATATCTCTCATTGTCTTTGGACCACTAGGGAATGTTGTTCTTATGGTGATGGCAGAGGCTCAAAAGGGCAAGTGAAAATAGTCATCGCCTCTTAAAGCCTAAGCTCAGAACTGGCATGTTGTCACTTCTGCCAACATATTGTCAGCTAAAGCAAGTCACACAACCAAGACAAAAGTAAAGACAGGGAAGCACATTCCTCCTAGGGTGAGACTTTGGCAAAAAGGTAGATTCAAGTTGGGGTGAAGAATTGGGGTCAATAATGCAATCTACCTTACCTTATAAGAAATGCCACAATAGTAGTAAAAGGCCTTTCCAGTGCCATCTAGGAGGGTGCTCCTTGTTCTTAACAGACATGCACTGTGAAAAGTGAGGGCCTGTGGCCTTCTTGCTCATTCCACTCTGCAAACGCTGACATTTTAGTTTCCAGTGGTGATGGCCATGGAGCTATCAAGATATTTCTCTCTGCTTCTGCCCTTCCTTTAGTATCCTTAAAATGAGCCACCAACATATGAGACATCTTAAGATCTTACTACTGTAAAGAACCTAAGGAACATGGAAGTCATTCTCTTTCTCTCTCTCTCTCTCATTTACCAGGAATGAATTAATAGTAAAAACATTTTCCCCCTCCTTGGCTTCCCACCTGTATTATAAAATGCTTCAAAGACAAGGCTGTGTCTTCTCTTTTTTTACCTTCTCTTCCCCCTCTCCCAACCTCCTCTGGAAGTGCAGGAGAGGATGGTGTATCCAACAATAGCCATTTAACCAGTGTGGTTGATTACTTGCCTGTCTAATATTAAGTGACTGTTCCCTTTCTGGTTCACTGATCATGGTCCCTGGGGCAATAAATACCAGTCTGGTCTGCCCAGAATGGACACCTCTGCCCAACTTGTCAGCTGAGAAGTCTCCTATCTTCTCCCATCATTCATGAAGCTCATTCTTCTGGTTTTGACTGTTACCCTGCCACTGGCTCAAGTCATCCGAGGTAAACAGGACCTCTCCCAAGGAAGCATGGGTCAGGAAACCTAATGCTTATCAAGGAATCTCTGGGGGCTCTAAAATCTTGGGCTGGGAGAATGGCTTGACAGGCTCCACAGAGGCCTTTAGATGACCTCTCTAGCCAAAGAGAAGTTTGAGTTCTCTGGTACTAACTGATCTTTCCAGTGCCATTAGTCGACCATCCTGAACTTCTCTCTCTGGTTGGCTTAGAAGAAGTTGAACATGACTTTGGGGGCAGAGTACAAGGAGGAGAGAGACTTGGGCATGGAGTATAGAGAAAATTTTCCTTGTGTGTCTGTGTTGGGGGGAGGGGCTTGTTTGAATTTTGATCTCGTGTTGCCTCCATGAAAACTGGTCCTGAATTTCTGATTGTTTGAGGATCCTGATTCCATTCCCTCAGGCAACCTCAATTTATCTGGGCTACTTTAGGTAGTAGGTGCTCCAGAGCAATTGTTCCTAATCATCTTGGCTGGTTAAGACCAGTGAAAAGCCCTTAGGGTGTTGTAGAGAAGGGAGTGTGATTTTCTTGGGAGTTTTACAGATACCCTAGAAGACTTGCAGATGTCCAGATGGGTATATTTGAGATTCCTGTCCCCTTTCATTGATATGGCCAGAGAGGGTAGCAAAAAGCAAAGGGAAAATGTAACAGATTGACATTGGGCACCTGCATACATTATAATATGGAGGAGATGAAGCCCTGGAGAGAGGGAGACCCCTTGACTCCCCAAAGGGAGCTGGTCAGGGGAAGCTGCCCAGTAGGTCCCAGGCCATTGGTAGGGAGGACTCTGAGGTCATGACTAGGGACACAAATGGGAACCAGAAAGGATAGTGGCCTATAATCTCCCCTAAACCTGGAGGATGCCTCATGGGGGCTTCTTCCCCACATATCTCCTAAATTTTCTTTACTATTGTCTTTTCCACTGGCTGTGGACTTCCCCTTCCCCAGCCCTCTGCTTTATATTCTGCACCTTCCTCCTCCTTTCTTTTTAATTTCAGTCATGAAGTGTTGGGGTAAGTTGGGAAGGTGCAGAATCATGTGTGAAGAGAGTGAAGTGTTCTACATATTATGCAATGCTGCTGTTAAGTGCTGTGTCAATCCCAAGTACGTACCCATAGACACAAGATCCTCAAACTCAACAAGAAGCCTGTGATAACCTTCTGCAGCCTGACATCTCTTATCTAATCTTGACTCTAACATCATTGGATCACACAGTTCTATTAAATCATTCTTGGCTGTACCTTCTTTGTGTCTGGTGGTTGCATCGAGTTATACTTAGAAATAAATAGGAAGGAAGAAAGATGTGTGTGGGTATTAAAGAGAACAAAATGAACCAGTGGGTGATAATAATCTGTCTTGCACATAGCTCCTAGCAGGCTGGCTCCTGATGATATAACAGCTGCTCCCAGGTGATATAAATAAGGACTGTTCATATTCTACCCATTTGATTCCTGTTTTCCAGACCAGCACTGCCGATAGAACTTTCTGCAATGATGGAAATGTCCAAATTTGTGTTGTCCTATATGGTAACGATGAGCCACTTGAGGCTATTGAGCACTTGAAATGTGGCTAGTATGACTGGGGAACTGAATTTTTAATTTAATATAATCTATACTTAAATTTATATAGCTAAATGTGGCTAGTGGTTATTGTATTGGCCAGTATAGCTTCAGAGTCTAGAGATAAAAGGCTGAAGCAGGCTATGGGGCTCAATCTCTGTATTTTAGAGGAAATCAAAGGAGGCAAGTGAGAATGTGTAATGAATACAAGAACCCATTCTTAGCCTGCTGCTTCTCTTTCTCTACTTTTACACCAAAAGCTGCAACTGTCCCCAGACAATACTGGAGTTCTGTCCTGTTAGGGACTCCGGGATGGTGTCTCATAAGTTTTCTTGGAGAGAGCTGGTATCAGACCCCATGTGGATTCCTGCTCCATTTCTTTCCTTTGCCCCCTAATTGGGCCACATTATATTGAGCTGCTGGCTAGTCCTTTTCCAGGACGTATCCTAAACTACAGGACTTTACTATCACTAGCCCCATGATTTGGGTCAGGGTCTCAAGTATTCCCAGCCCTTGCTACTTATCAGACCAATCAAAAAGAACTTGATTCTTTATCCTGAGTTGGAAAGTTCTGTTTGGAATCACCTGCCCACTATCCAATTCCTTCATATGAGAACACTGAACATAAGCTAAGCCTTATGGCTTGACTTAGGCATTCCCAGCAGATCTTTTTGACGAATACCTCCAGCCTCACTGTCTAACTGCCAGTGAAGCTGTTAAAGGATGAACATTGGATTCAGGATCAGAAGATCTGGGTTCAAATCCTTGCTTGGCCACATATCAGCTGCATGTCCGTAGACAAGCCATTTAATCCTCTTTGCTTTATTTCTCTTTTCTAAAATGAGGATTTATCTTACCCAAGGCACAGGGTTGTCATGAGAATTACATGAAATAACAGATAAGAAAGCTCCCAGTGCAGTGTCTAGCACACATTGATTCCTGATAAATGTGAGTTGGATCTAGATTGACCTCACTCCCTAATGTTTTCCTTTTAGACCCTGCATAGAAATTCCCTGCCTGTAAAAAATTAAGACCCTCCATCTCCACTTTGCTCCAACTCCTACTCTCCAGAGTTAATCACTTTTAAATTGGAACCCACTACTTTTCCATTAATCATCTCAACCGTCTGATCTCACTTCCCTCTGTACTCAGCTTGGATGTCGTAATCTAGTGACAATTCTCTTGCAGACCTTCTCAACTCCCATGTTCCATACTGCATGGCCTCCATTTGTGAAATTCCCAGCCTGGTGGAATGTAACCACCTCTTTGCCTTCTCCTTTTGCACGCCTTAGCAGCTGATTATTCTTGGAGAAACTTACCTAATGGATCTAATTCATTTCACCAGAAATTCAGGGCTTCAAACCTCAAATAGCACTCAACATTGCCCAGCTATCCTCCTGTTTTCTTCTAAGACGCTTGGTTTCTCACTCTCTGAAATGACCATGCCACACTTTCCCTTCTCTCCTTAATCTTCTATCACTTCCTCTGTCTAAAATATCACTCCTTGCCTTGTATTTTGAGATAATAGAAACCATCAGAAACAACTTCATCTTCTCTTTACCAAGTCTACATGTTCTTGCATCTTGTCCTACAACTCCTGTCTTCCTTTGGCTTACATTAGAAGAGTGGTGCTTACTCCAGAGTAACCAACCCCTCCACGTGCCCATAGCCCGCCTCCTTTCCTCTACTCAAGGACTTCATCTTCAATTATGCTCTTCATTCTCCCTGTCTCCGCAGGACTATTTAAATCATCATACAAATATGCTTTAGTACCTCCCTTCTTAAAACAAAACACCCCTTAATCCCACATCCCTCTCTGGACAATGACCCATTTCTTTACAGTTTTTCAAAGAAAATTTTCTCAAAATGTTATCCTCCTTCACTTTCCCAATTTTCTCAGTTCCCATGCACTTTTCAACTCAATTCAATTTGGTTTTGGCCCTGACATCGAAATTTCTCTTGTAAAGGTCACCAGTGATCCCCAATGTTGTCAAACACAGTAGAGGCAGCTCAATTGTCCTCTTAGTGACTTCTGAGCAGTATTTAACATAGGGGACACTAACTTCTCATGAAAATGCTTTTTTTCCCTCTTGACTTCTAAGTTTCCTGACTCTCGTTGTTTCCCTCTGATCGGTCATTCCTTTTTCAGCCCTCTATCCAGGTTCCTCTTTCCCTTCCCAGTCACCAGAGCTTTTTTTTAGGCTCTTTTTCTCTATTCTTTTTCACTAGGTGCTTTGAACACCTTCTATACGCTGATCACTTCCAAATTTATATCTCCAGTCCCAGGCTGTCTCAAACCTCTGGACTCCTTAAGTGACATCTCCATTTGAATGCCTAATGTATCTAGAATGGAACTCCTGGTGGGGACTTCACTTCACCAAGCCTTATTTCTACCCTGTTTTTTCTCTTTTCAGTAAATAATAGCCCAGTTGCTCCAAACCTAGAAGTTGTCCTTGGTTCTTCACTTTGTTTCACTCTGTTCAATCTATCAGAAGTCCTGTGGCTCTACCTTCAAAATATATCTCAAGACCATCCATTTCTTTCCATCTAGTTCAAGCCACTCTCATCTTAATCTGATTTTCTGTAATAAACTTTCTAACTGGTTTCTCATTTAATCCTCTAATTAAATTTCCACACAGTAGCCAAAGGGTAAATGATATCCTGTCACTGCTCTATTTAACACTGACAATGGCTTCCTGTTTCACCAAGAATAAAGTCTAAACTCCCTACCATGACCTGTGAGGCCCTGCCCGGCCTAGCCATGGTCACCTTTGTAGCATCTTCCTTCCTCTTTACACTCAAGTCACTCTGGCCTCCTTTCTGTTCCTTCTTATCAACAACCTTTTTCTTGTCTTCATGCCTCACTACATCCATGTCGTCTGCCTAAGGGAGCTCTTCCTCTGATATACGTATGGTTGTTTCTGTGCCACCCTCCAGGCCTTAATTTAAATGTCATCGTTGATTATCATATCTCACAAGGTCCTTTATTTCCCTGCCACTTCTCAAAAACCAGTAATTAGGTTGTTCATTTACTTGTTCGTTGTCTATCTGCCCAGGAGAATTTGGATTTCACGATAGCAGGGTCCTTGTCATTTTTGTTGCCCATTCCATCCTTGGTGCATGAAACACAGTGGGAATGCAATACAGATTTGTTAGCTCTATGAATATGTCAAATCCAAGAATGTCACTTTCCTACTCAAGCAGGTCTGCCTTCCCAAGTGCTCCTGCTTCATCATTGTCTGAGATATAAAAGCTTTTGGAAGTTCTCCTTCTCACTTCTCATATCAAATCAGCCATCAAGACCCCTTGATTTTTTTCTCTGCACTGGCTTTGTACAAACCCCACTTTTCCTCGCTGTTTTTAGGGCTGCTGTCTCACCTTAGTCCCTCATTAGCACCGTTCCTCCTCTTTTGTTGTACTCCAGGCCTCCTACCCTGAGTTTTGCTGCTGATCCTTTTACCTCCTTGCCAGGTCAGTTTGTCCCACATGTTGGCATTCAGTCTCATAAGGGTTTCTTGTTAGTCATCGGAGACCAATTTAAGCAGAAAGGGCATTTCTTGGAAGGATAACATGTAGCTCATAGAACTGACTGGAAGTCTAGACAATTGGACTTGGAAGAACCAAGGGAGAGTGGGCAGCAGAAATAATCTACCAGGATCCCATCACCAGCACAGCCATCCTGCACTGGACACCAGCATCACCTGGACACTTGTCTTTGCTGCTGCCACAATGTGAGTATGTTTTCTACCTTCCCTATGGTTTGGATTTGGTCTTTTAAAATTGAAAGACCTTTGTTAGAGCATCCATTTGGTCAAGCCTGGGTCATGAGCCTGCCTGCTAACTCCCAAGGTTGGTAAAGGATATTTATCTTCAGTGCTTGCTGTTAGTAGGAAGTCAGTCCTCTTTTCCATCAAGACCCAAAGAATGGAGCATTACTCCCAGGTGGAAAGAGGTTCATATATGTGCTGAGTGTCCAAAGAGGCAGCAAAAGATCACTACCAGGGAATATTACCCCCAAACCTTTCCTTTCATCTGGAATGTTTTCTCTTTCACTCTGATTTTTCTGATTGCCAGGACCAGGACTAGGCCGAGGAGAGGGAAGTGCCCTTGGTGCAACATCTAAGGAGGCACTCATTCTCAGGGTCATGCAAGTGCCTCCTTCAATGCTGTACCCTAGGCACCTCCTTTGCCTCACTCTAGCCCCGGCCTTGCCAATTGCATCCTGCCACTTCTCCTCTACAGCACCCATCATGCCTGTACTTACATTTGTTCAATGTCTGTCTTTATGATAAGCTATAATCTCCATGAAGACAGACCATGGCTGATTTATCTTCTGGATCCTAGAATGGAATCTGGCACAAATTGTGTGCTTAACCAATATTAGTTGGGCAATTGTCTGACTTAATGAGATATATATTTGGTTTAAAACAGCAGAAATGGTATCACAAGAAAGCTCCCTTTTTCAGATGTATTTTGCATTAGAATAGTAGAAATGTTTGATATCAATAACTATAGAATGGTACTGAAAATACATATTGATGTTATAAGACAAGACACTTAGCAGGAATGGGTGATGGTTACAGCATCCATCACTGTGATGGTCGTTGGTCAATGCTTCCATCATTGCTGAGCAGATTGAAAGGCCTGCTTTCATGAATTAGGTGATGTTTTTTTCTGAATGTCTGGAGTTCTTGAGGATATTATGCCTTGCCTCAAAAGCAAAATTATTGCATATTAATGAGATCAATTATACAAATGTATTACGTATTTGTTTAAACAAACATTGTGGCAGGGTGATACATTAAGAATTTAATGTAACAATTACCTGATAATATTTTTCCATTTTACTTGAGCAGGCATCAACAAAAAACAGTGAAAAGACAATTTTTTTTCTGCCCAGTTATTGGAAAGGAGGCCAGGACTTTGTGTTCTGAATTCTGGCCTCCCTTTTCCTCTGTGGAATTGAAAATGTGTGTGTGTGTGTGTGTGTGTGTGTGTGTGTGTGTGTGTGTGTGTGTGTTTCAGAGCTGCCTTGAAGCCAACCCTTCCATTATTCCCCTACCCTCATCTTTGTTAGAGAGGCCTCAGTGCAAGAGGGGCAGTTAGACTGGATTGTTTCAGGAGGAACGGATTGAAGATTTTTTGCTTTAAGGTCAAGAAAGGAGTAGCCTGGCATTTGAGGGTGTTGAGTCTCCACACAAGTGGGAGAAGAGGGGGTTTGGTTCCAAGGATGTTTGAGAAAGCACCTCAAGGTGACAGGTAGTTGGATGGGCTTATCAGCATGGAAGGCAACCATTGTGGAGACAGCCACAATGCTTGTGGTCCTGGAAGCAGCAGCAAAGGCCTCCATCGTTGAGCCTGTGGTCCATGGAGAGAGCCACAGTGACAAGCAATTGTCCAACTGCCCAGAACTGCTCAATGAACAGCTGATGGAGGACATCAGCAATGCTCTGAGCATGAGGTGCAAGAGAAATGAACATCATTGCCATGGGATAAGGATCAGGTCTTTCCTCATTTCCCAGAGCCATGGAGTCCTAATAGGTTCAAGTGGCAGAAAGCAGGAAACCCCAACAATAACTGATGTTGGACATCTCACCAACTCTGCAAGTGATGTCTTAGAGGTGAATTTAAAATAAATATAAATGAATAAGCATTTCCATTTCCTGAGACTTGAGTGTGGTGAAGCATTCATAACTGGTATGTGACTATTAATATTTTAATTATTTTTAGAAGAAATACTCTCACTAGCATCTATTTCTTTTTAAAAAAATTTTAATTTTTCAATTATAGTTGACATACAATATTATATTAGTTTCAGGTGTACAACATAGTGATTAGACATTTATATACCTGATTATGAAGTGATTACCCCAATAAGTCTAGTACTCATCTGACACCATATATCGTTACCGTGTAATGTTATTGACAATATTCCCTATGCTGCACATTACATCCCCATGATTATTTTGTAACTGCCAATTTGTACTTCTTAATCTTTTCACCTTTTTAACCCATCCCCCAACCCCTCTCCTATCTGGCAACCATCAATTTGTTCTCTTTATCTATGAGTTTGTTTTTGTTTTATTTGTTCATTTATTTTTATTTTATTTTTAGATTCCACATATAAGAGAGATCATATGAAATTTGTTTTCTTTGTCTTTCTCTGTCTGACTTATTTCACTTAGCATAATACCCTCTAGGTCCATCCATGCTGTCACAAAGGCAAGATTTCGTTCTTTTTTATGGCTGAGTAATATTTCATTGTATATATGTACTACATCTTCTTTATCCATTTGTCTATAGGTGGGCACTTAGGTTGTTTCCATATCTTGGCTATTATAAGTAATAGCATCTATTTCTTCCATGGAACGTTGCTTGAAACAGCACACAATTGGATATATATTGGTGTAGGAGTTTATCTAGCATCCAGCCCTCTATAATAGCCCCGCCATACTTTCATGCAATCTTGGCCTTCATACCACCTTTCTCTGAGCTACAGGACCTCACCTGGATGCTTTTCCTACCTCACTGGGAAAGTGAAGAGATGACATGAATGCATTGAAGTCAAAGAAGCCTGTAAAAGGCTGTGATTTAACAGTTCCCATTTCTTTCACCTTCTCATCCTATTCTTAACCTCACAGGTTAGAGGGAAGAGTAAATGAGATAAGGTAAAAGTACCTGGGCTGTGTGGGACCCACCCGGAAACTAGTGCTTTACTTCTGGTCCCTACTGTGAGATTCAGACTGTAGAGAGTGAGTGGCCCTTTAGGAACTTAAAAATATTATAGCACAGATTTCAGGGGTTAGAGCTGCTGGTCTAAGAGAACTGGCCAGGCCAGGCTGTACCCATGTGGGAGGCATTACAAAGGCAGAAGCTACAGTCTGTTCTGGTCTTGGTGGGTCCCAGGAAATGTCACGCAGTAACCAGGGGCCAAGTTGTCTCTCTGACCAAAGCCTGCCTCTTTCTGTCTCCCGGCCCCATGGTGGCTTCTGCTTACTGGCCACCTTGGCAGCCCCTGCTCTCTGCTCCCCCTTCAGCCACTTCTCTTAACCTTGGCCCAGATCTTCTAGCTTAACAGAAAAATGACCATGAAACCGTCACGTTCCAGAGTCATAGAATGTAGGGGCTCAAGGACAACAAAGGAACTGAACTGGATAGAACTGTAGGCCATGGGATTTGATGATCTGAGGACAAATACACATGCAGATATGCACTAAAAAATATACACACACCCATACACCAATTACATGTCTACACACAAACTACATTAATCTACCAGGATCCCATCACCAGCACAGCCAT
>NW_017731444.1:3062671-3064787 GCF_001890085.2 Hipposideros armiger | reverse complement strand
TAGACTGGGGCTTGGGCTGAGGCTGGGAGTTGGTACTCGATAATGCAGTGTGTTTATTAGAGATTCAGCTTGGCAAGAGACTACTCCTTGGAAATGAAGTTGGTGACTTGATTAGATTTGGGTTTGGCTTGCAGTTGGGGCTCAAAGGGCATTGAGTTGGGTAAGGTTGGGGGTTCTAATTAAGATCGGACTGGGTTTTGAGTTTGAATTGGGTGAATATGGGGTCAAGGAGGATTGGAGATTGGGTTGCAGCTGGGCCTGGGGCTTATTGGACTTAAGTTAGACAGGGCCAGGCTACTGATAAGGAGCCAGCTCTGTTGAAACATGGGTGAGTCCTCTCCATCTCCTAATATTATAGGTGTTTATTGTCCTTTTAAAAAATCATTTCCAAGCTCCATTAGGTGGGACTTTCATTGCCAACAATTGATCTCAAAGTTAGGAATAGGAGGTTGGGGGATGGTAAGACAGAAGGATGGGATGTCTGAAAAAGACTTTCCTAAGAACGTTGGAGTTCCCAATTTTGGAACAATTGTTTCAGTTCTCTCCTTTCTCAAGATCTCTTCTCTCTTTTCCTGGGACTGGGTCCAGCATTACTGACTCTCAACCCTCTCCCTCCTGTTCTCTTCTGTCCCCTTCTGCTCCATCCCTGCTTCCTTTCGTCTCTCCACTTGAGAGACACTAACATCTGCTTAATGGTTGTTCCTATGCCCAATAGCAGACTGTTGGATGAGTGGAAAATGCTGGTTGGTGTGCAAAAATGATGAAGAGCATCACGCGCTGCTCAAATCGTAAACGGTGCTGTGTCCTTAGTCGTTACCTAACAATCCAACCAATAACGACTCATGGAACACTCCCCTGGACCACTCCTCAGCCGACCAGACAAATAAAATATAAGGCCTGACCTGGCAACAGAGTTGGAAGATAAATGGAAATCGTGGGTAGAAATGACTTTGCTTCAGGTTCCTTAGTTCCCACATTTCATTAAAACTCACAAATTAGTTTTTTGTGCTTGTCAATCATGAGAAATGGTGCTCCAGAGGGATTGAGGGTGAGGGGATGGCAAGATAAGGGTTAAGNCTGAAAGGAGGCTATATCTGTTTAAATACTTGTTACCAAACCTAGCAGAGTCAGCGCTCAATAACTGGATACTACGGCTACTTCCATAGCTTGGGGAGGTGTCTTCTCTGAGGATTCCAGCTTTCAGTGATGTTTTTCTTCTCTCACACCCTTTATGTTTATGTTCGCTCAGCTACAATGCAGGCCTCATAATTTCTCTCAACGAAGAAACTGCCTCCTTATTCGTCTTCCTTCACTTGCCTCTGCCCTGGCAATTATGTTTAACACAGGCTGTCAGAGTGATTTTTCTAGGTTAAAAAAAAAAAAAGTCTGACTGTGCCACCATAGTCCTCGCTACAAGATCTTACTATTCCCTGTTACGTACAGGGTGGACTCCAAAGCTTTGAGGATTAATGGCCCCCCATGATAATTTGGTGTCTCAACTTCCTCAGTGTCTCCTCTTCTGTCTCAAACATTCACAGACACAGCTGTTTACTGACCATTCTCCTGACCTCCTTCTATGGAAATCTGCTTTCTATTCTCCATTTTTCTCCCTGCCCCTAGGAAGCCCTTGAGCAGTCACTTCACTTAAGTCTGAATTTTGTCATATGTCCTATGACTCCCACTTCTGTGGATTGTTCCAAGGATGATGATAATAAATATGAGGATGACAATGATAACAATAATGAAAAACAACAATAATTACAGTTAATAATTATTCAGCACCTACTACATGTCAGTTATTTTGCTAAGCAATTTACATAAGTTATCCCATTTAATTAAATCAGGTACAGCTATGATTTGTATGACATCATAGAAGGCTCAGGAGATGTGCCTTACTTAAGGTCGACAGGTATCAAGTGTCAGGGCCAACACTCAAATCCAAATCTATGTGAAACCAAAACCCTTTTTCCAATCCTAGGATTCTAGGATTCTAGAATTCTTTTCTTTCTTCATCTCCTTTTATAGTCTCTTGAGTTCTGCCCGAGGCCCAGCCCTTATCAGCTTCTTCAGAAGCTCAGCTGAAGGGGCACAGTTCATATACTTTCTCTACACTCTA
>NW_017731444.1:3054985-3056621 GCF_001890085.2 Hipposideros armiger | reverse complement strand
GTTCACCCTTGAACTGTGTTCTCTGCAGTGAGGTCAGAGACTGGAGTGTTCTGTAAAACATGGTGCATGACATAGAGACAGATAGAAGGCATTCACTCTGATCCATGGAGGTAATTTGCTCTCAATTTAATATTTCTACCGTTAGACTCTGGAAAGAGTCTGGAAAGGCCCCCTCCTCCTCTAATCTTGATCCTACTCTAGGCTTCCCCAGGCTAAAGTCCCTCCCCATGGGGAGGGGTTGATAGGGGCTAGAGAGATATATCTGCCTAGGGACTGTGCCCTCCCAACCCCATCCCCCTACCTCCTTCCTAGACTATGCCTTAAGTAGCGGGGGCCTACAATTCCCTGCCCAAAGAACCCTTGTGCCTGCTTCCAGGGACTGCGAGGGCCTTTTTCTTAGATCCACCTCCGGAAGGTGGGGCCCAATGTGTATGTATCCCTAGGCAGGAGGAGTGTCAGGGGACATTTCTGTTTGCAGAGCTTGGACGTTCAGGCTGTGGGCAGAGCTTGGACGTTCAGGCTGGCGTGTCCATGTCTGTGTGTATGGGACCCCTCATAGTGTGGGGCAGAGCTGGGGATGAGTGAGAGGAGAGGTGGGCTGTGCGCTGAGCAAGCGTCCCTCGTGATGCCCTGTTCCCGCATGGAGCTCTGAAGAATCCAAGAATTATAAATTTAGGTCTGACCTTTCAGATCATCATGAAGAGATATTTCATAAAGGGTGTTAGTCTATGTTTTATTTATTCTGTTTGTTAGCTTGATTCATAGCTGTTAAATATTCAGATATATGATATGTGAGCCTCCATTTGTATTCTTGCCCCAGGACCCACAGATGTTAGGGTTGTGCCTAGAATTTGGGTCCTATTCTGGCTCAGAGCTCATCTCCAAACCAACTTCTGCGGCAAGAGATGCATAACCTGTGCTATTAGCCTTAATGCCTGTCTGTGACTGTGGACCGTCAGGCTACACACCAGAGTCACCTGAGGCCCTGCGTGAGACCATCCAAAATATTACTTCCTCGCTGGCTTCCCTGACTCCAGATTCTCTTTGCACTAGTCTCTATAATCAGAGGGATTCTTTCAAGGCAATCCATCTGACCATGCTGTTGTTCTGCTTCGATATCTTCCTTTGCTCCTCACTGCCCAGGGCTGGGCATTCGAGGCCTTCACATGATGGACCAGCTTATCTCCCATGGCTGCTACTCACAGACTTTCTCTTCAGCGACACCAACCCTCCTCACCACCCTCTCCTGTCCCTTCGTTGCCTTTGTTCATGGCTCCCCTCCACACCTTGTCCCCATCACCAGGCTCATCTCTGTGATGAACGCCTCTTCACCCTTCAAAGCCCAGTTGATGCCCATACCCATGAAAGCCTTCACATAGCTCTGTCTTACTATTTCTTAAAATAATAATAATAGTTCTCATTGACACCTTATGTATCAAGGCACTATGGGTACTGTTTATAGGTCTGAAATCATTCCATTCTTACAACCACCCTCTTATTACCCCTATCTTATTGATGAGGAAACTGAGATCTAGAGAGGTGATATAATCAGCCAAGGTCCACACATTAAAATAGAACAAGGATTCTAACCGAGTTCTGATTGGCTTCACAAAGTGTCACTCTTACGAAGGTATGG
>NW_017731444.1:3046429-3048315 GCF_001890085.2 Hipposideros armiger | reverse complement strand
GGATTTGGACAAATGTCTAATGACATGAATCCTTTATTACAGTATCATAGAGAGTATTTTCACTGCCACCCAAATCCTCTGTGCTCTATCTACCCCAGCCCAAACATGACAACTGACCTTTTTATTGTCTCCATAGTTTTATCTTTTCCAGAATATCATGTAGTTGAAATTGTACAGTATGTAGCCTTCTCAGATTGGTTTTTTTCACTTGGTAATGTGCATTCAAACTTTTTCCATGTCTGTTCATGACTTGATAGCTCATTTCTTTTTAGTGTTGAATAATATTCCATTGTCTGGATGTACCACAGTTTATTTAACCATTCACCTACTGAAGGACATCTTGGTTGCTTCCAAATTTTGACAATTATGAGTAAAGCTACCATAAACACCTATGTGCAGATTTTTGTGTGGACATCCGCTTTCAAGTCCTTTGGGTAAATACCAAGGAACTCAATTGCTGGTTTGTATGGTAAGACTATGTTTAGTTTTGTAAAAAAACTGCCAAACTGTCTTCTAAAGTTGCTGTACCACTTTTCATTCCCACCAGCAAGGAATGAGAGTTCCTATTTCTCCACATCCTTGCCAGCATTTGGTGTTTTCAGTGGTCCAGATTGTGGTCATTCTAATAGGTGTGCAGTGGTAACCTATTATTATTGTCACCCTTTAGGTTTTTACTATGCTCCCTGACTCGATATATCTATGTTCCTGCTAAGTGGAAATTAACTTTTTTGTTTGTTTGTTTTGGCCAGGCAGCATACTTCAATGCCTGAGTAACCTGGGAACCTGTAGAACCTCTTGCAAAAAGGGTGAATATCCCTACTTCCATTGTGGAGGAAGATATCAATCATGCTGCCTCCCATCCTACATGAAGATAAACATTTCCGGCAGAGAGGATAAAAAATGACTAGAGGCAAGAGAACCGCTGGCCAAAAATTTCTTGAGTGCTGGTGATCACCATCCTCAACCTGCTGTCAATGCCTCTCATTAAAATTCATGCACCTGACGCCCTTGTCTGTCTTTCACCTGTTGGAAATCACGGTGAGATTGGGTTTTGCGTGGTGAGATATCTATCTCCTTCCAGATCCAGCCCTGTGAGAGAGAAGGCTAGAAAACTGGAGAGAAACAGAAGAGAGGGAGTCTAGGCAAACCAGTGAAGATGGGGAGAGAATGTATTTGACTCCATTGAGGGAGGGTTGAGAATTTAGGTAGAACCATGACTTATTCTGTACTACGTAAGACTCAGAGGGGGACCAGAACTGGTGGGATACATCCATAGGCAGTGGGTGATGGTCTTGCAGACAAATATGTCTCAGCCCCTGGAAGAACTTCCTAACCAGCCATTGTAATGTAGAATAAGTTTTCCTGTCAAGGTTTCAAGTTAGGTGATTATTGCAGAAGAAATAGGAACATTGGATGCTGCTGTTCTTTTTATTATTGTTAAGGTCTTTTAATTCCTGAAAATCTGGGTTTGTGCTCCCAATTACAACCAACACTAGCTTTTAAAGGTAAAATTTGAATTTTACTTTTTATGTCTTACCTCCTCTAGTCTCTTATTTCTTTCTCTACCTTTAGTTTCAAATTTTGTCAAAAGGAGAGTAGTTACACTTGCCAATTACCTTTCTCTATTTCATGGGTGTTGCTCAACTTATATCACACTTTACCTCTTGGTAACATTTCCAACCACAGTCCATTCCCTCCTTGAAAACCTTAACTTGGTTGGCTTCTGTGACTTCATTCTTTCTTTGTTTTTCTCCTAACTTTTGAGCTGCTCCTTCTCCATTATCTTTTGGAGTTCCTCCTCTGTCATTGCATTCCTCTGAGGTTTCTCTTCTCTTGTGAGAATAAAAACTCTCCACATTCCTAGGAAAAGGCTGACAGTTCTATAG
>NW_017731444.1:3040464-3044514 GCF_001890085.2 Hipposideros armiger | reverse complement strand
AAAAAAAAAAAAAAAAAAAAAAGAGTCCTCAGAGCTCAGACTTGGGCCAGACAGTTTCTTACAGTGAGAGATAAGGCTTTAGGGACAGAATTAGTAGTAAATTTGATGCTTTCACCTGAAATGTCTGCTGTCATAAAGAAACCTTTTAGTGTTTTAGAAACTACTCTCATAAATGCAAGGACTTAGAATTCTGATTGTGACAATTTATGCTGCTGTCAAGAGGTAGGACTGACACAAGGGGTGCCTCCAGCACCCCAAACCACTTGTTGAGAAGACAGAAGGACAAATGGGAAGACTAAGATTGGTGCTGGAATATTTAAGTAAGTTATTAAGACTGCGCATGGGTCACCAGCAAACAAGGGGCACTAGACATGGCTTAAAACTTGTGGGAATAATTTGACATTTCAAGAAAAGTACTGAGGAGTTCATCATTGACAGTATTGGGGATTTTGGGGCTTCCTTACACAGCCGTTTCTATCTAGAATTACACGTTGATGGAGGGAGGGTGTGTGTCACTATTGTATTTTTAATGTTTTATCTATATGCCTTGGTCCATCGCTCTGAAGACAGGGGTGAGTGACAGCCAAGAGGAAGCCATGAACTTGGATGAACTTCTGGGAGAGATATCTGAATTCCCAGTCTTGGATCAGACTTTCCATCTTCTGTATTCATGTTTGAAGGTGGGCCGTCGTGGACTGTATTGTTATAACAGCATCGATAGCACTTGGCTTAAAATTATGTGAGACTGTGGGAGGAGCCGTAGGCACTTTCTTTTTAAAAGTCTCTTGCCCCTGGTTTTTATGGGCATGAACGCAGCAGACTTGATGATTTTTACATGATGATTTTATCTCTTCATCAACTTTGCAGTTTTTCCTGCAGAGCCCCAATTTTTGCCAGCATTTTTTTCCACCATAGTCTGAATAATAAAAGGAAAGATCACTGATTTTAGGTTACTGCTGCCCTTCATTTCACAAGCATGACTGTATATTTGACATCCTATAACAACTTTGTGGGTCATAATTAGACTATGGTTACAAGCCTTTCACGCTCAGAGCTGGCAAATGCCATGTCTCAAAACACATCTGTTCCCAACTTTCTACCTGCCAATTTTTTTTTAACTTTTCTGAAGGTGAGATGATTCTTACCATAAAGGAAAAGAAATTTGCTAATTACAAGGAATTTGAGCTAGTTATAATGAAGTTACCTGGGCCTGTGTGATGCTGGCCACATAAAAAAAGTTCATCTTGTTATCACTGTGATCAAGATACTTACATTGGTCATGCCCCATGTGGTTAAATTTCTTTGCATACATTCTACTGCAAAATATACATTCAAATTGGTGTATAAAATATATCTATATTGTTTAAAGAATAAGATGAATAACTATGAACCTGCATTCTGATTAAGAAACATTACTAACACCTTAGAATAGTGTAGGTATTCTTAAGTGAGAGGCTTCGTTTGCTCAGGTATTAAGCCAGTGCTGCTTAAATTTCGTAATGTGTATATGAATTGAGTAGAGGTCTTGTTAAAATGCAGATTCTGATTCAGTAGGTGGGGCAGGGTCTGAGTTTCTGTTTTTCTAACAATCCTCTGGGTGATGCCAAGAGTGCTAGTCCGTGCACTACATTTTATGTAGCAAGGTTTCAGGGCATGAAAAAACCTCACTAAGTTCCATGTATTTAATATCATACATTCTATGTTTCCAACCAAACGTAATAAAATTAAAATTAAAAATCTTGTGTATTTGGAAATCAGATAATACGACAAAAAATAAAACTTAGACTAGAAGAATAGTAAGAAAGTCAGAAATAATGAAGTCAGAAGTAATGAAATCAGAAAACTTCTGGAAAGATGAATTAAGAAAAAAAGAGAGGGCCGGCCGAGTGGCGTGGTGGTTAAGAGCTGGCTTGGGATGCNAGTTTACCCTCAATGGTTATATTTTACATAACTACAGTACCATATACAAACCAGGAAACTGATATTGGTGCAATGTGTGTGCATAGTTCTACCACATTGTATTGCAAGTGTAGAGTTATGATCAAGATACAGAGCTGCTCTATCACCATAGAGATCACCCTCCTGCTACCCCGTTATAGTGGCACAGACTCTTCTCTCTGCCCCCACCCTCTGCTACTATCCCTAACCTATGGCAACCATGAATCTCTTTTCCATCTCTATAATCTTGTCACTTTAAGATTGTTGTATAAATGGAATCATATGTGATCTTTTGAGATTGGCTTTTTTTCCACTCAGCATTATGTTCTTGAGATCCACCCAAGTTGTGTATAATAGATCAACAGATTATTCCTTTTAATTCTGAATAGTTCTAGCCAATTCATTAAGGCAAAATACAGAAATAACGGGCATACAGATTAGAAAGGAAGAAATATTAAGGTCTGTATTTGTAGATTTCATAATGGTTTATATAGAAAATCCCAAGGAATCTACAAAAAATATCTAGTACTAGTAAATAAGTTCAGCAAGGTCACAAGATACAAGATAAGCATACAAAACACAATTGTATATTTACATACGATCATTGAACACATGAACACTGAAATTAAAAATAAAATACCATTCACAATCATGCCAAAAATATAAAATGTTTAGGTGTATATTTAATAAAACATGGACAGAAATTATATGCGGAAAACTACAGAATGCTGTAAAAAAAACAACCCCAAAGATCTAAATAAATGAAGAGACATGTTGTGTTTATAGATTGTAAGAATCAACTAGCAAAGATGTCAATTCTCCTCAGATCAATAGACACACTTAACACAATTTCTATCAAAATCCCAGCAAGATTTTTTTGTATATATAGACAAGATTGTTCTGTCTACATATTGTCTGTAAAGAAATCTGCAAAGGAATGAGAATAGCTAAAACAAGTTTGAAAAAGAAGAATAGGGCCAGTCGAGTGGTGCGTTGGTTAAGAGTTGGCTTGGGATGCCAACTCTGAGCAGCAGGTTCCTGGTTCAGATCCCGCATGAGGGTTAGTGACGCTGCACCCTCTACAGCTAAGATGGTGAACAACAGCTCCACCTGGAGCTGGGCTGCCATGAGTCGCAGGCAACAGCGTAGGCTGCAGTGGAGCTGCAGTGGGCTCCCGTAAGCTATTGTGAGTGGCTGGCAGCCAGCGTGAGCTGCCAAAAGCCGCCATAAGTGGCCCTCCAGTGGCCGGTGGCCATCTGCCTCACCCGGGAAGAGCGCAATGATAATACCAACATGCGCCAGTGAAGCGACGTCTTCCACAACTAGACTGAAGAACAAAAAAGACAGCAACTTGTATGTTCCCCTTCCCCAATTCCCCAATAAAATCTAAAAAAAAAAAAGAAGAAGAATAAAGTTGGAGGAATCATTTTACCAGATTTTAAGACTTACGTAACTAAAGTAATTAAGACAGTGTGGTATTGGTAGAGAGATAAACACATAGATCAATGGAACAGAATAGGAAACCCAGAAATAACCCCACAAGAATACAACCAACTGATTTTTCACATATGTGCAAAACAATAAAATGGTAGAAAAATATCCTTTCAACGAATGGCCCTGGAACAATGGGACATTTGTAGGCAAAACAATAAAACAAAAACAAACAAACAACAAAAACAGCTCAATCAAAACCTCAAGCCTTATATAAAAGTTAAATAAAAATGGATCATAGATTTAAACATAAATCTAAAAGTATATAACTTCTAGAAGAAAACATAGGAAAACACTTTCAGACATAGGGCTAGGTGAAAAGTACTTAGATATGAAAAGCACAATCCATAGTAGAAAAAGAAATCAATAAATCGGACTTAATCAAAATTTAAAAATTTCAATTTGACAGCAACCCCCTGAAAAGGGTAGATGAAAAGACAAATTACAGACCAGGAGAAATATTTGCAAGCCACGTATTTGACAAAGGATTGTATCTAGAATATATAAATAACTCTCATGACTCAACAGTAAGAAACAAACAATCAAGTTAGAAGGAAGACATGAAAAGACATTTAATTGAAGAGGATATACAGATGACAAATAAGCACATGTAAAGATGTT
>NW_017731444.1:2978747-3034894 GCF_001890085.2 Hipposideros armiger | reverse complement strand
GGAGGAGCGCAATGATGGTGCCAACTTGGGCCAGTGAAGCAACGTCCTCCACAACTAGACTGAAGAACAAAACGGCAGCAACTTGTCTGTTCCCCTTCCCCCAATTCCCGAGCGCTGTTCCCATCCCCCAATTCCCCAATAAAAATCTTTAAAAAAAATAAAATAAAAATAAAATAAAAATGATATCCATGGTGAAATGGCAAAATAAAAACAGATACAGCATATTAAACAATAACAAAGAGAATTATCAACAGCTTTACACAAACATAATTGAAAACCTAGGTGAAATGTGTCAATTCCTAAAACTTAAACAAATCAATAGGTGTTTGTAAGTTGAAATGGTAGTTAAAAAAACCTCTTCTTCCCAAAAGCCTCAGCCCTGGATGATTTAAAAAATTTTGGTAAAATACATATAACATGAAAGTTTCCATTTTCAAGTGTATAGTCCAGAGGCATTACGTACATTCACACTGTTGTGTTATCATCACCATCCATCCATAGAACTCTTTTCATCTTGCAAAACTGAAACTGTCCCTAATAAAAAATAGTGCTTCTCATTCCCCGGCAATCACCGTTCTACTTCCTGTCTCTATAAATCTGACTATTATTCTAAGTTCCTTATATAAATGGAGGCATATAATATTTGTTATTTTGTGACTGTCTTATCTCACTTAGCATTGCCTCCAATGTTCATCCACACTGTGGCATGTATCAGCATTTGCTTTCTTTTTTATTTTTTTAAAAAGATTTTATTGTGGAATTGGGGAAGGGGAAAAGTGTTGGGGAATTGGGGAAGGGAAAGAGCCAAGTTGTTGTCCTTCGATCTTAGTTGTGGAGGGTGCAGCTAACTCAGCTCCAAGTCCAGTCGCCATCTGGCTGCCTGGGGCAGCTCGCAGTCGCTCAGCTCAAAATGCCGTGTTCAATCTTAGTTGTGGGTGGGCGTAGCCCACCATCCCATGTGGGAGTCAAACTGGCAACCTTGTTGTTAGGAGCACGGGCTCACCAGTTGAGCCATCCTGCCACCTGTTGGCAGCTCAGTGGCAGCTCAGCTGGGGCACAGGGTCCCTGGCCTATGTGGGAATCAAACCAGCGACCCTGTTGCTCAGAGCTTGCGCTCTTAACCAACTGAGCCGCTTATCCAGCCCTTGCTTACTAAATAACATTCTATTGCATTTATATACCACATGTTGTTTATCCATTCATCACTCAATGGACATTTAGATTGCTTCTACCTTTTAGCTATTATGCATAGTGCTGTTATTTAAACCTAGATAATTTTTAAGGTGCATTCCACTACTTTCACCAAAGATCCAAGTGCTATCCTGCATAAAATGTTCCGGAAAATAGCCGAGGGTGGGAAGGAAAACTGTCTAGGTCATTGTATGAAGCTAGTGTATCTTGGTTCTAAAACTAGAAAATTATAGGTCCATATTCTTTATAAATATAAATTTAAAAATACCCTTAACAGAGTATTAGCCAACTGAATTCAACCGTGTATTAAAATACAGCATGATTAAGTAGGGCTTAACTCCAAATGTAAACTACCATCCAACATTAGAAAATCTTTCCATGAGATTCACCACCTTTATACAATTAAGAAGATAAATAACAGAATTATATTATTTAATGCAGAACAATGATTTGATGAAGTTCAATGCTTACTTACGATGAAAACTCCAGGCAAAACAGGAGTAGAGGGGATTTCCTTAATTTGGTGAAGGTTATATATCAAATTCTAGAGTTAACACTGTCTAATGGAGAAACTAATTCCCAATGAGGTCAGGAAAACAAAAAATATTGTCCATTATTGCTATTCTTTAAAATAATAGTGGTAGACCTGGTCAGTGTTTAAAGGAAGAAAGAAAGAAAGAAAGAAAGAAAGAAAGAAAGAAAGAAAGAAAGAAAGAAAACAAAAGTATGAGAATTGGAAGGAAAGAGATAAAATTGTCATCCATTCTAACAATTATGATTATAATATAAAAAGGAACTAACAAACTATTATAATTAATATGAGTTCAGTAATTATGTCATATACAATATCAGCTTACAAGAATCAAGAGTACTTCTCTACACCAACAATAACTAACTACAAAATATAATAAAATATATAGCATAGCTATGAAGTATCTTGTTTAAAACTAAGAATATCCAAGACTTTTATGGGATTTATTTTAAAACTCTAACAGAAGATGTAACCTTGGAAGGGCTGACTTAATTATTACATAGATTCACTTTCTCATGAATTAATCCATAAATTTAATGCAATCCTAATCAAAATCCCAGTGGCATTTTTTTGGAGACTTGATTATTTTACTTTAAAAGTTATAATGAATAAAGGCCACTGATGCTAAGACTTCTTAAAAAAAAAAGCAAGACAAAATTTTGACAAACTATAAAGCCATGCTATTTCAAAAAAATATAGCATTGTTACAAGAACAAATATATCAATAGAACAGAATAGACAGCTTAAGATCCATGCTTAAATGGGGGACTTGGTATGTAATAATAATGACACCATAAACCAATGGAGAAAGCATAGATTATTTAGCATACAGTGTTGGGGAAACTGGCTTATTCCATGAGAAAAATGAAAGTGGGTTTACACATTCCAGCTGGTGGCTCAAAGATCTAAACATCAAAGCAAAGCTAGAAAGTTATTGGAAGATAATGTCAGAGATTTCCTCTGAGACATAAAAATGGGGAAGAACTTCTTTAACAAAATCACCAAGCAAACCTGCAAGACAAAATATTGTTGAATTTGATTAGATCAGAATTAAGTGTTTCTGTTCAATGAAGGACATACCATGGGCAAAGTTAATAGACAGGTAGATGACACATTGGGGGATAATATACCCAGTGACTAAAGCTGACTAGGGACTATAAAAAATAAAAAACTCCTAATACCAACAAGAAAGCATCATTCAGTAGAAACAATGGGCAAAGGATATAAATAGTGAATTAACAGAAGTGGAAAGAGTCACTTGTTTATTCATTCAACCAATTTTTTTTTCTCAATGTGGGCTATATACCTTGTGCTTTACAAGATGCAGGAAGATACATCCATTAACAAAATAAACTAAACTTCCTGCTGCCATAAAGATTTCAGTCTTTTTAGGAGAGAATACAGAGGGTGCCAAAAGAATGTACACACATTTTAAGAAAGGAAAATTGTATTAAAATGGTAACACTCAATATATACCGATAACAAAAGATGAATACAAGTCACGTTTGACTTCTGCAGTTACAAGAGGTGCTCAAAGTGGTGACCATCAGCATCCAGACACTTCTGATTATGGCGAACTACTGCTTGAGCAACGCTGACAAAAGTGTCCACTTGTATGCATTTGTTTGGCACCCCGGTATAGGAGACAGTAAGAGAAGAAAATAAAATGTTCTTTATGTTAGATACAGATGAAAAGCCTTATGGAGAGTAGTGAAGCAGGGAAGGGGGAGTAGGAAGTGTGTGATTGAAAGAGAAGTAATGAAAGGTCTCATCGAGAAGGAAGTGAGAGAACGAGCTGACACTAACTGGGGAAAGAGTGCACCAGGCAGAGGACCCAGCAAGTACAAAGGCTCAGAGGCAGGATCTATCTCAAAATTTTTGAACAACAATAAGGTGTCTGTGATGACTGTACAATAAGTTAGGTGGAGAGTAATTGGAGAAATATCATGGAGGTTGAAACCACAGAGAGTCTTGCAAGTCACTGAAAGGAAGCCATTCATATATTTTGATCGCAGGATAAGAGAACTGCAAATTAAAACAATAGTGTGATATTACTTTATAGCCATCAGACTGGTAAAAAAAATGCTGAGTGTTGGAGAAATTATGGTGACATGGTGACTCTTGTGCACTCCTGGTGAGAGGTATGGGGATTTACCTGCCCATATAAATGTCGCTGATTTTTATTTTTCTTCCTTAAATGTAGGGGCTGTCCAGGGTAAAACATGAAGACATCATGCTTCTTTCATCATTTCAACTGTCCTCTCCAAGGGGATGGCTCCAAATTTACATCTCTTACCAGAACACTCAGACTTGAAATCCCAGAACACGTAATGTTTCCTTCATTCCCCGCATGCTCTTTCTATGATTCGCGGATTGCTTTTACAAAATCTTGCAAATCCATCTCTTTCCTAGTCTCAAAGCCCATACCAGAATGCAAAGCAGACAGAATTGGCCTCAAGTGGACATACAGAATTGTCTCTGATTGTATCTGGAATTGCAACTGGAAAATTACTGAACACCCCAATAGCTACTAATTTCTACTGGCAGTGTCCTGAAAGGGATAGAAGAGGGGAATTCATGGAATAAAATACTTTGCACTTACCTTTAACCTGGACATTTGGCCTTAAGGAATCTATTATATATAAATTTTTGTCCAAATATATAGACACTTGTAGAAGTATGTTCATTGATGTGTTGTTAGAAAATTTAAAAATTCCCAAATGACTGTACCCACATTAGGTCTTATCATACAGTGGAATTTTAGAAAGAATGAGACAGATCCTTAGATGCTGTCATGGAAAGATTGTCATAAAATATGACTAAGTGAAGGAAGAATACTGCATAACCATGTATATAGATTAATTTTTATATAACTTTGTTCACACATTGAAATGTATCTTGAGAGATATATAACATAGGAGAAAGCAAGGTACTTTAAATAAGAAATTATTCAGGGGCACTTCAGCAATTTCAAAGGTCTGGTTATGACTTTAGATACATTTTAAAAAATTAGTGATTATTAAAATCTAGACTTTTATTGTAGAAGGGAAAAAAGTCAATTCTGTTTTTCACATACAGCTCTGCAGATCTTTTCTGACTTGTTTGCCAAATTCCAGAATGTGAGAGAAAAGAAAGGACCTCATTTAAAGCTATAACAGGACTTTTAAGGCCAAGAAAACATAAGAAAGTGGGCTTTGGAAGTCACTTTCAAGAGCTGATGCAAGCTGGAAAGAGACCTGAAGTGAGTCAAGCTCTGGTTCCTTAGGGGGCAACTTGGAATTCAGAACCGAAGACAACTCTGGGTGTTGGGGTTGTCCCTGTCTATTGAGGAAGAGCTTGTCCTACCCTTAGGTTCTGCTCCTGCCAGGAATATGGCCCCAAGTCAGGGAGGGCATGGAGAGGCCCAGGTTGGGGGATATAGTGACACATTGGAATTTCCATGGGCTGGAGCTCCTTCTACCTCCATTTTTGCAGCTTCCCTGGGTTCTGATTACCTGGAATAACTTGTGGTAGGAACACAAGGACAGCAAGAGCCAGGAGCAGGAGTCTCATGGTCCTTGGCAAGTAAGAGGCAGTAGATCCAGGAGTCCAGAACACTTTGTGCAGTACGGATCTGAACTAGAGTTTTATTGGCCTCTTTGGGGTGGGGCAGAGGGACAGGGCACTGAACTGGACAGATCTGTAAAAGCGAATCCATGCAGAACATTAGTGTACTGACTGGCACATTGATCAAGCATCTGATACAAGCACTGGAGGTCAAGCAGAGGATTATAAGTCATGGGCGTTAAGGTGGTGTTTAGAGATATGGAGAGGGAGGGTTTACATGCCAGGGTATCTTCCATGGTTTCCCCAGGCCTCTCATCAGGGTCCTGCCTCCTCTGCTCATAGTCCCTCTGGCTCTGGCATAAACCTGCATTTGAACTGTCTGTATCCTTATGTGTTTACCCTCCACTGGACTGTGAGATTCCTGACAGTAAGGACGGTGTCTCTCATTTTTGAACCCCACGGTGTGATCTCAGTGAAGGTTTATGGAAATTAAAGGTAATGAATACATTTCAATCTATAGTCCAAATCTCTTACATGTGTGCCCACCAGGGAAAGTGACTTGCCCACGATAATAGAGATGGCTTGCTGCAGAGTTTGTGGGGAGATCGTTTATAATAGGAATTAAAGAGGAAAGTTACTCAATATCATCAGAAATGCTGCCTACCCACGGCAGCCCCACAACAGCTTGAGATATTATTTTTGACATGTGCATCCTGGAAGCCATCGAAGGGCAGGGATCAACTGTGAAGGGATGGACATTCAGATCTGTCTTTGGGATGCAGAGCCCCAAAGGAACGCTAGAGTCAGCCCGGTCCTGCGTCGTTTTAGTCACATTTTCTCCCTGCCTCGACTCTTGCTTCATTTTGTTTACTTGTCTCTAAAAGTCCCTGTAAAGCTTTAGAGGTTGCTGATTTTCTTCTTCTAGGATGGATGACCATACCTGTGAGAAAAGCTAGTAGGGCTGTCATGCGGATGAGAAAACTGTTCTCTGCTGGATGGCCCCATGTGGAGTTGTCTCGTCCAGGATGGTGATGGGCTATTTCCAAGTTAATTTTAGATTCATGTCTTCAAACAGGCAGAACTCCCTTACTGTAAAATGGCTGCTCACAGAGGTCAAGGGCATTCTGTAACTGATTTTTCAAGCTGATGGAATAGGAGGAATTTTTTTTTTTAATTGGTGAATTGGGGAAGGAGACCAGCCAAGTTGTTCTTCAATCTTAGTTGTGGAGGGCACCAGTCGCCATCTGGCTGCCCGTCGGCAGCTCATGGCCTCTAAGCTCAAGGTGCCGGGTTATAATCTTAGTTGTGGGTGGGCGTAGCCACCATCTCATGCGGGAGTCGAATCAGTCGCCTTGCTGTTAAGAGCACATGCTCTATCCACTGAGCCATCAGGGTGGCAGCTCAGCTCAAGGTGCTGAGTTAAGTCTTAGTTGCTAGCGGGCATAGCCCACCATGGAACAGGCAGTCTTGTTGTTACACCAGCTGAGCCATCCTGCCACCTTTTGGCAGCTCAGCGGCAGTTCAGCTCAGGCATAGCATCACTGGCCAATGTGGGAATCAAACCAGCAGCCCTGTTGCTCAGAGCTCGCGCTCTTAAGCTAACTCTTAACCAACTGAGCCACTTTGCCAGCCCCAGGAATTTCTACACAGGATAAAGAATAGCATTTCTGGTCCCATCCAAGCATAAAAATCTATGTTTTAAATTTATGAATGGTGTCTCTCCATGCCTTGATGATGGGAGAGATATCTAACCCTTTCTAAACAGAAGGGCTTGAGAAAAACCACTCTTTGTCACTACAGAAAAGCGGGAACATTTAGGTTACCCCCAGCCCAATTCTTAGAGCCTGCTCTAATGTCTGAGATAGTGGCAATGGGTGATTTCTAAAAAGACATGTCCTGAAGGGAAAGAGCCTATTACACGGGAGAAGTTAAATGGGTGCATTTCATGGCATCACAGTTAGTCCCTGGCCCAGCGCCCATATCCAGCCATTCTTGTCAAGGGATAAATTAAGGTTCTATCCATCAATAAATATACCTGGAGTGCCTGGAGGAATATTATTTAGTTGTTTATCTATCTATTGGACTTTAATTTTGTGGAAAGCTGTTCTTCTTATTATTTTTTGTTTAAATTTTTATTAAATTTATTGGGGTGATATTGGTTAGTAAAATTATATAGGTTTCAATGTTCTTATTTTTTAACACTTTTACTGAAGTATAATTAACAAACAATAAATCGTACATATTTAAAGCATGCAATTTGATAATTTTGACATGTGTATACTCAAAAAACCTTCACCACAATCAAGACAATTAACATATCTACTCCTCAAAAATTTTTCCTGCCTCTTTGGAATCCCTCCCCTTTGCTGCTTCTTGTCCTCTCCCTCCACCCCTAGGCAACACCTGACTTTTTTTTTTTTTTTTTTTTTTTAGCTGAGCCATCCTGCCACCTGTTGGCAGCTCAGCGACTGCTCAGCTTGGGCTGGGACTTGAACCGCTGTTGCTCAGAGCTCACACTCTTGAGCAAGCTCTTAACCAACTGAGCCACTCGGCCGGACCTCTGATTTGCTTTTTATAACTATACATTAGTTTGAATTTTCCAGAATTCAAATAAATTTAATCATACTGTATGCACTTTTTTTTTAAACCTGGCTTATATAATCAGTGTAATTATTTTGAGATTCATCTATGCTGTAATGTGTTTCAACAGTTAACTCCTTTCTACTCCTGAGTGGTGTTCCAGTTTATGAATATACCAGTTACCCATTTGGTTACCCATTTTTAGACATTGGTTTCTAGTTTTGGCTATTACAATTAAAGATACTATGAACATTCACTTGCAAGTCTTTGTATGAACATATGCTTTCTGTTCTTTTGGGTAAATATCTGGGAGTAGAATGGCTGCATAACAGTAAGTGTCAATTTCATTTATCAGGAAATCACCACTCTGTTTTCCAAAGTGGTTGCGCCATTTTGCATTCCCAAGAGCAATGTATGAAGGTTTCAATTTCTCCATCTCCTCAGTAACACTGGTGTGGTCACTCTTTTTTTTTTTGTCACTCTTTTTAATTTTAGCCATTGTAGTGGGTGTGCAATGGTATCTCATTGTTGTCTGAATTTTTTACTCCCTAATTATTAATAATGTTGAAGATCTTTCCACCTGTGAAGTGGTTTTGGCTGTTCCAGGACCTTTGCATTTGTATATGAATTTTAAAATGAGTGTGTCAATTTCTAAAAAAAAAAAAATTCTATTGGTATTTTAATTGTGATTGTGTTGAATCTATAAATCAATTTGGAGAGAATTGACATCTTAAAGGTGTTGAGTTTTCCAACCCATAAACATCAATATATCTTTGCACTTACTTAGGTCTTCCTGAACTGAACTCCACAATGTTTATAGCTTTTAATAAACAGGACTTGCACATCTTTTGTCAGATTTGTCCCTAGGTATTTCATTTTTGATGCTATTATAAATGGTAATTTTAAAATTTTGATTTATTTGTTCCTAATATATAGAAACGCAAGTGATTTTTTTTTTGAAATTTAAAATTTTAATAGCCACCTGGTCTGTGGCACATTGTTTTTTTTTTAATTGGGGAATTGGGGGAAGGGGAACAGACAAGTTGCTGTCCTTTTGTTCCTCAGTCTAGTTGTGGAGGATGTTGCTTCACTGGCCCAAGTTGGCACTATCACTGTGCTCTTCCCGGGCGAGGCAGATCAGTCACCAGCCTCTGGTCGGCTGCTCACAGCGGCTACTGGCCGCTCACGCTGGCTGCTGGCTACACACAGTAGCCCATGGCAACCCACCTGCCGACGTCGGTGACTCGCGGCAGCCCAGCTCCAGGTTGAGCTGTTGTTCAGCATCTTAGCTGTAGAGGGCAGTGTCACTGGCCCTCATATGTGGGATCCGAACCGGGGTCCTCTGGCATCCCAAGCCAGCTCTTAACCAACGCGCCACTCGGCCGGCCCGCAACTGATTTTTAAAAAAATGTTTTATTAAATTTATTGGAATGACATTTGTTAATAAAATTATATAGGTTTCAATGTGCATAATTCCATACATCATCTGTATATTGCATTGTGTGTTCACCACCCAAAGTCAAATCTTCTGTCACCATATATTTGACTCAAGTGATTTTTGTATATTAAATTCATAGTCTGAAGCGCTGTCAAACTCACTTATCTGTTCTAGTAGGGTTTTTTTGTAGATTCAGTGGGATTTTCTACATAGAGGGTTATGTCATCCTGAAATTTGACAAATGTGTGGAATCAGATGAAGCTGGGAATTTTGTAACTTGCAAGGCAGGTCATGTGCTTAGTGATCTTGTAGCTCTAAGGGAAAAGTATGGAGAACCAGTACGTGTTCTGGTTAGTAGTGGCTGTGATTGGTATGGTATTCCAAGAATGAGATGACTTCAAGAAAGAACTGGCCAGTTTGCAAGTAGAAATGTTCTGAAATAGAGGGCCTTGCAGGGTTAGAAAACCAGACTAATCCTAGGTCCCAAGTAAAAAGAGATGGGATTTTAAGAGGCATTGAGCAACTAAATCCAGGTAAGATATTTCAGCTGGAATGAAGTGAACGAGAGAAAAGATTAGATTAATAGTGTAGATGTCCATCTTAAGTCTGAGAGCCTCAAGGTAGCTGCCGTTCATGAGAGAGAGAATAGCATAAGGAATCATAAAAATAATTTGAGAAATAAGTAAGTGTAGGAAGGATCATGGGTTTGGTTAGTTGCAGATGGGACTGACCGGAAGCAAATAGATGAGGAGCCTACTAAGTCTTCAAAGGTAACCATATTGCCAAAGAAACCATTAATATTAGGCCAACGAAACCTGTGACTGTCTGAACCGTAAAACAATCTTTGGTTTTCCAGTCTTCCATGAAGGGAGAGAGGCTTCAAAGGCAAGTTCCCAAACACCAATTTCTGATACGGCCAAGAAGAATTATGTATCAGGAGGCAGCTCCAGGAGGATGGATTTGGGGGCCACAGAGAATAAAGGGCAAGAGAATTTATCTCAGAGAGCAGAATCAGGGCCTCAGCAAAGCACAGAGTGAGAGCTTCACAATTTGGGCTTAATGGCATTTCAACATTGCTACGAACCAATGGCTGCTGGTCTTTTCTAAATGAGAATATTTATTATAGTTACTTTACTCCTGACCTAGCATTTTATATGGTGTGGATGGGCAGATAACTTGTCCTTTTAGTCTATAGGTTGTCAGGCTGAGGAGCTACTTTTTCTGTAGGCCTTTGGATTGCCAAACATGATCAGAGCTTGGGTCAAGAAAATAAGTCCATGGAACCTGCAAATCAACAAAACTGTCTTTGTTGCCTAGTCCTTAAGCAAAGGAGGCAGAAGGATTCCTCAGAGCAAACTCTGGCCCCGCTGCATTCTAGGGCAACACATCAGACAGAAGTTTATTTGTTTGCTTATAGAAGTGTTTATTTTATTTTATTTATTTATTTTTTAAACTTTATTGAGGAACGGTGTGTTTTTTCCAGGACCCATCAGCTCCAAGTCAAGTCGTTGTTCTCAATCTAGTTGTGGAGGGCACAGTTCAGCTCTAAGTCCAGTTGCTGTTTTCACTCTAGTTGCAGGGGGCGCAGCACACCATCCGTGTGGGAATTGAACAGCAACCTTTGTTGTTAACAGCACGCTCTCTAACCAACTGAGCCCCCTGGCCATGCCCTGTTTATTTGATTTTTAATTGAAATATATTTGATATATAACATTGTGTACATTTATGGTGTACAACATGTTGATTCAATACATTTATATATTGTAATATGATTGCCATTGTAGAGATAGTTGGCCCCTCTATCATGTCACATAATTATCTTTACTTCTTTGTGGTGGGAATAATTAAGATCTAATCTCTTCTCATGTTTGATGGTTATAATATAATATTGTTGTTTACAGTCACTATACTGTGCGTTAGATCTCCATGGCTTATTTACCTTACCTAGTAGTTGCAAGTTCGTACCCTTAAACAATATCTCTCCTATTCCCCCAAACCTCAGCCCCTGGTAACCACCATTTTATTCTGTTCTTACAAGTTTGGTGTTTTTGGGGTTCCACATATAGGCGATATCATATGTTAGTATATATATTTCTCTATCTGACTTTTGTCACTTTGCATAATGTCCTTAAGGTCCATTCATGTTGTCCCAAATGGCACAATTTACTCTTTCTCATGGCTGAACAATACTCCATTGTATATTTATACCACACCTTCTTTATTCATTCTTTCTTTGATGGGGAGGTTGTTTCCATATCTTGGCTATTGTGGATAATGCTGCAATAAGCATGGGAGTGCATATCTCTTTGAGATTCTGTTTTCATTTCTTTTGCGTATATACCCGGAAGTGAAATTGCTGGATCACGTGGTAGCTCTATTTTTAATTTTTTGAGGAACCTCCATATTGTTTTCCACAGTGGCTGAATCAATTTACATTACTGCTCAGAGTCCGTAAGAGTTCCCTTTTGTCTACATTCTCTACAACCCTTGTTATCTCTTGTCTTCCTGGTGATAGTCATTCTACCACGTGTGAGGCGATGTCTCATTGTGGCTTTGATTTTAATTTCCCTAATGAACATTAGTCAGTTTCCCTAATGTTGAGCACATTTTCATGTACATGTTGACCATTTGTGTATCTTCTTTGGAAAAATGTCTATTCAGATTCTTTGCCCAGTTCTTAATCAGTTCATTTATTTATTTGTTTGTTTTTGTTATTTAATTGTATGAGTTCCTTATATATTTTAGGCACTAACCTCTTACCAAATATATGATTTTCAAATATTTTCTCCCATTCCACAAGTTGCCTTTTTGTTTTGTTGATTGTTTCTTTTGCTGTGCAAGAGCTTTTTAGTTTTTTGTAGTCCTACTTGTTGATTTTGCTTTTGTTGCTTAGGCTTTTGGTGTCATGTTCAAAAAATTATTGCCAAGACCAATGTAAAAAACCTAGGAGTTTTACCCTGTTTTTTTCTAGGAGTTTTATAGTTTTGGGTCTTAAATTTAAGTCTTTAATCCATTTTGAGTTAATTTTTGTGAGTTTTTGAAGATAAGGGTCAGTTCAATTTTATTTTTCTGCATGTGATTTATCCAGTTTTTTCAGTACCACTTGTAGAAGAGAATACCCTTTCCCCATTGAGTATTCTTGGCCCCTTTGCTAAATATTAGTTGAACATATGTATACTATGTTTTTTTCCTATACATACATATCTTCGATAAAGTTTAATTTGTAAAGTAGGCACAGTAACACATTAACTATAATAACTAATAATAAAATAGAACAACTATAACAATACACTGTAATAAAAGTCATGTGAAGGTGGTCTCTCTCTTTCTCAAAATATCTGATAACCCACCTGAGAACTGAAACAGCTACTAAGTGACTAACAGGTGAGTAGCATATACATCATGGAGATGCTGGACAAGGGGATGCTTCACAGCCCTGGGTGGGATGGATTTGGGGTGATGTGACATTTCATCACGCTACTCAGAAATTTAAAACTTATGAGTTATTCTTTTTTTTTTTAGCTGAGCCATCCTGCCACCTGTTGGCAGCTCAGGAGCAGCTTAGCTCTGGCAGGGCATTGAACCACTGTTGCTCAGAGCTCACACTCTTGAGCGAGTTGTTCATTTTTGGAATTTTCCATTTAATTTTCACAAACCACAGTTGATCATGAGTCACACTGAAACCTCAGAAACCAAAACTATGGATAAGGGAGGACTAGAGTAATGATTTCTTTTTGCCAATGAACTGGGTTCTTGGTATGATCTGGGACAATGTCCCCTATTAAATTAAGCATTTTAACACTCATATTCCAATATTCTTACTTAATTTCTATTTACATGAACTATGAAATACTCGGATAATTGTATTAAAATCCCCCACATGTGATTAAGCATTTAATCAAATTCTCCTTATATTATAAATTAATTTTGTTGCTTTATTTTATGGTGTGTTGGGAGCCATGCAGGCTGACTTTAGTGATGCATTACTTGTTTTGCTTCTTGTTTTGCTCCTTTTCGCACCTGGAGGATGTTTACTTAACACTAAGGTATGTGGGGAGTACACCAGTTCCTTGGGAGACACAGAAAATAGATGGCTATCTGGGTTAATGGAAGGAAGTGTCCTGGGGAACTGACCCCCTAAGGTCCCTCTGACCTTTAAGTTTCTAGTAGATAGTTAATGATCTACTTTTGAATGAGGTAATGCATATTTATCCCTTCTGTTTTGCACTACCCTGGATGTATATAAGGGTGATAGAAAATAAACTCGGGGCTGGTTGCTAAGAATGCCTCCAGTCCTCCCGGACCCCCTTTGTTCTGTTGTTTTCTTTTAAGCCTCACCCCCCATTTCAGGTACCGTTCTCTGGAACTCCGAGGCAGGACCCCGGCAATGGTGCATCAATTTTTTAGACTGTCACTGCATCTCTGTAGGTTGTGCCATTTACTTTTACATATTTTACTTTGTTTTGTCCTTGAATTCCACTTTAACTTTTGTGTTAACATAGAGGTTGTACATAATAATTGCCTATAAAAATAATCATCTATAAAAATTATTGTACTGCCCTTCCAACTTCCAGAGTTGCAGATGAGAAGTCTGATGTTAGTTTGATTCTCTTTCCTTTGTTGGTATCTTGTATCCTTTGCCTGGAAGCTTCTGATATTGCCTTTCTATCCTGGAAAAACAGATTAATTTGTTTTACCAGTTTATGTCTAGGTATGTGCTTTCTCTCATGGATATGCCTGGGACTTGGCAAGTTGTTTCAATGTGAAAACTCATGTTTTTACTTAATGTTGAGAAATTTCCTTCTATTATGCCTCTAATTATAACGTCTACATGTTCTCCTTCTAATTTTTGAACTCATTATTTGGAGAGGCAACGTGGAAGTGTTTTTTACAATACTTTACCCTCTTGGAATGTGTAGCAGAAATCTTCTCATGAAAGCGTAAGGAAAGAGCAGGAAGAATTACCCGGGCAACAATTTTCATTTCATTGTTCTTTGTTTTGCATTGAGCAACATGTCTTCCACTTATCACGTAGATCAACCAGTGCAGCTCTTCTGGTGACCATCCTTTGTTCAGTTTCTTTAATACAATTTTTTTTTTTTAGCTGAGCCATCCTGCCACCTGTTGGCAGCTCAGCGGCTGCTCAGCTCAGGCTGGACTGGAACCGCTGTTGCTCAGAGCTCAAACCTTTGAGCGAGCTCTTAACCAACTGAGCCACTTAGCCGGCCCTCCTTTAATACAGTTTTAAACTGACCATATTGCTTTGAGGTTTAGAAGCTTAGAGGTTTGAAGGTCTGGCTTACATAAAAAATTAAAGTTTATCTGATTCTTCTATTAGTTTCACTTCAAAGAGAATGTAATAGGAGTAAACTGGTTTTGTCTGGACAGCATGTCCCTTTGGGGAACTGCCTCCATTGATGGACCTGCTAATCAGACCATAACTCCATGATTGCTGGTGAGAGCACATGAGCTGTGATGGGTGAATTGATTTTCTGTGTGAAACTAAGATCTAAAGCTGAGAAAACTCTGAGACTGGAGGTCACATGTCCTCACCTTAGAGGGAATGAGAAGCAAAACTGGGGCCTTCCCAGCTCCAGAGAGGGAGATGTGCTCTCACCTTGTCTCATATGGTAGAGAATTACTCAAATACATGTTGGTGCAGATTTGGGGCACCTAAAACAGATGAATGACAACTACTGCCCTTCATGTAATAAGTGTCAGGGGCAGATTCAGACCCAAGTCTATGAATCAGAGTTTTGTGTTTTTTTAAATATTTTTATTGGGGAATTGGGAGGATGGGAACAGTGCTGGGGACCGTTGGGGGAAGGGAACAGACAAGTTGCTGTCCTTTTGTTCTTCAGTCTAGTTGTGGAGGACGTTGCTTCACTGGCCCAAGTTGGCACCATCATTGCGCTCTTCCCGGGCGAGGCAGATCAGTCACCGGCTTCTGGATGGCCGCTCACGGCGGCTGCTGGCCGCTCACGCTGGCTGCTGGCTACACACGGTAGCCCATGGCAACACACTGCAGCAGGGGCTGCAGCCTACGCCGTCGCCGGTGACTCACGGCAGCCCAGCTCCAGGTTGAGCTGTTGTTCAGCATCTTAGCTGTAGAGGGCAGTGTCACTGGCCCTCATATGTGGGATCTGAACCGGGGCCCTCTGGCATCCCAAGCCAGCTCTTAACCAATGTGCCACTTGGCTGGCCCTGAATCAGAGTTTTTAATCAGAGTTTTTAATGCTTGCTGTGAAACACTCCTCCTTTTTAAAAGAGAATGCCCTCTGTGTTGCACAGAAACTTTTTAGTTTGATGTAATCCCACTTATTTATTTTTCTTTTGTTGCCTGTCCTTTGGGTGTGAATTCCAAAAAAAATCTATTGTCAACACCAATATCAAGGAGCTTCCCCTCTGTTTTCTTCTAGGAGCAGCAGTCACCTCCTCCAGTCTTGACTGACTGGCTTCAGGAGAGAAAGGCATTCACCAGTCAGCTCTGCTAGGGGTCTTTTCCATGGAAGCACCCACTCCACTGCCCTTGTTTCCTCTTTGCGGGCAAGTCTTAGGACTGTGTGCCTTCTCTCAATTTCTCAAAGCCAGACCAAGTGCTGAATGTCTCTTATTTATTTTCCCTAATACAGTTCCCTAAAGTTTTCAAGGTCATGTGCCTGTACCCAGTCCAGCAGAGACAAGCCAGCTATCTGAGTGTGCTCGTGCATGATCTGCAGAACCTTGCACCTGCCCTCTGTGGGGGAACACACATGATGCTGGCTACAGAAGGGGTGTGTGTGTGTGTGTGTGTGTGTGTGTGTGTGTGTGTGTGTGTGTGTGTGTGTGTGTGTGGAGTGCTGGCAGGGCACATGAGCTAGGTGGGTGGGTCTGCAGGTGTTGTGTTATATAAACTTCATGGGCAGGCCTCTTGGTGGAGTCCAGAGGTTTGTTAGTAGAATCCATAGCCCTTTGTGGAGTTCTGCACCCTAGGTGCTGTGAGCCCCTATCCCTTTTCATTGCTCTTAGCTGTCATCAGAGTAGTCAGTCATGCTGATCCCTCCTCAGTGTCCTGGGCGGAGCGAGAAAGAAGCAAGCCTTTTGGGTAGTGCACTGACTATGTTCTCACTTTCCTCATGGGAGAAATTGCATACCCAAGTGGTCTTTTTTGGCACTGACCTGTGTCTCCTTGAGGAAGGGGTGAGGCAGGTCATTTGAAACTGTTCTTTTTACCCTTTTCACTCTATTTATTCTTATATTTTTTGCTCCAATGTGGTGTTGGAACCCTTCTGCTGGACGCTTGGGCTCCCACAAAGTTCCTCTCATCCATGGGTGGTTGTAAAAATCAGTGTTTCTGTGGGGGGGGGGGTTGGGGGGTGAGGGCTGAAAACTCCTGTTCTGCCATCTTGCTGATATCACCCCTCTAGATGATTTTCTAAATTTCTCTATCTTCTATCCTTTTTACTTGGCATTTTATTATAAAGTAGAGCTTTTCCTCATCAAATGGAACTATTTGGTTAACCTGACATACAGTTGCAAAGTCAGTTAAATATGGAATTATTTCCTTCTATTTACCAATTTTCAGAGTAAGAAACTGGTCAATAGTCATTTCAAGTGGTAATGTAATATCTGAATTTATTTTTGTTTTAAGGATCAACATGCAAGGATTTTTATTGATTTAATATCTGTTTAAAATGTTTATTTTAAAATTTACCTTTAAAGAATTCACTATTTTTGCTGTGGCTATTCTATGGATGTTTTTAAAAATAAGCTTTATTTTTAGTAGAATTTAGATTTACAGGAAAAGTGAAGATAGAACAGAGTTCTCATATGCCGTGCACACTGGCTTTTTCTATTAATTACTAAGATCTTACATTATTATGACACATTTGTTACAATTAATGACTCAATATTGATAATTATCATTAACTAAAGTCCATACTTTATTCATATTTCCTTAGTTTTTAACCAAATGTCCTTTTTGTGTTCCAAAAGCCCATTGGGATACACATTACATTTAGTTCTTTTGCTGTTGTTTTTTTACATAACAAGTTTATTTCTCTAAAGGTATATAGACAATAAACAAAGTAAGCATACAATCAGATCTTAACTTCTGTCAAGCATTACCTGCCTTAGAATTGTTCCATTAAGTTCCAGTGTCTAAGCATCTTAAATTCAATCATCATCATCTTCATCAGAGTCCATTACTTTTCTTCTGTTGAATTTAACTGAGATTTCCTTTTCTATTTGTTGGCTTCCTTGCTCAAGGGTTTCTATTAAACCTTGTTCTGTTGTCTTTCCATGTAGTTGTCCCTATCTTGCCATCTGTATAAGGTAATTCTCTACTGCTTTAGTTTTGGGAGGCTTTATAAGAGCTAAGTTAGTTAATCGAGCCCAGGCTGACTGATCCAGAACTTGGGCTAAGATAGTCTTTCTCATTTATGCTTCCCTGGGCTCTGCTTCCAGTGTTGCTGCATCACCAGGGTCCTGGTGTTTTGCTTGCAGCTCCACCAGCCTCTGCTTCTGCAGCACCCCAGCACCTCCTCCACCAGGGTGTGGCCGGCGGGGTTGAGCAGCCCTACATTTAGTTATGTCTACCTTTTGGCTGCCACACTGCAGGATTGTGATTTATAAGAAATATATATTTGATCATTCAGATGACCAAAATACCGGGGGTGCCAAAAACATGTATACACATTTTAAGAGATGTTATCTATGTTCAAGCAGTAGTTCTAGGTAATCGGAAGTGTCTGGGTGCTGATGGTAACCACTCGGAGCACCTCTTGTCACTGCAGAAGTCAAACGTGACTTGTATTCATCTTTTGTGTTCGGTATTTATTGAGTATCACAATTAATACAGTTTTTTTCCTTTCTAAAAATGTGTATGCATTTTTTGGGCACCCTCTGTATACTCGTATTTCTCATGTGTATTTAGTCTTTGTCCACAATGCTCCCAGCTCCCAGAACTCTTGGAGTTTCCTAAGCATTGAGAGTGATAAAGGTGTCTTTAGTTATGTTAAGAGCTGACGTTTGGAAAGCCCCCAGGCAGCCTAAGGATGGGGGTTGATTGCCAGGAGACCCAACCATGAGATTAGAGTTGGAACTTTCAGTGCCCCACCACTTTGTGACCTTCTGGGAGGCTTGACTCAATCTCCAATGACCAATGATTTAATCAATCATGATTATGTAATGAAACCTCCATAAAAACCCAACAGGACTTTTAGAGAGCTTCTGGGTTGGTGTATTCATGGCGATGCAGGGAGAGTGGTGTGCCAGTAAAGAGCATGGAAAGTCTTCCCACATAACTTACCCTATGTATCTCTTCCAACTGGCTGTTACTGAGTTATATCCTTTTACAGTAAACCAAAGATCTAGTAAGTAACATGTATCTCTGAGCTCTGTGAGCCATGCTAACAAATTAATGAAACCTAAGGAGGGGCTTGTGGCAACCTCTGTTTAGAGCCAGTTAGTCAGAATGTAGGTGACAACCTGGACTTTCTATTGGCATAGTGAATTAAAGGGGATCGTTGGAATCTCCAAACTGTGGAAGTACAGATAACCTGGGCTTGCATCTGGTCTCTGAAATGGGTGTGTGTGTGTGTGTGTGTGTGTGTGTGTGTGTGTGTTTGGGGGTGAGGGTTCATCCATGTCTTTTCATGGATGATAACTCATTTCTTTAAATTGCTGAATAATATTCCATTTACTATTCTGCCATATTTGTATATTTTTTCACTTATTGCAGGAGAGTTTGGCTGAATAAAACTGCTATAAACATTTTGCATGCAGGTTTTTGTGTGGACATAATTTTCAGATTAGTTGGGTACATACCTAGGAGTGCAGTTGCTGGGTTGTATGGTAAAATTATGTTTATCTTTGTAAATAATTGGCAAACTATTATATATATATATATATCTACAGAAAAGGGGTTATTGGTGTTTCCTTATTTTCCACATGAATGGAGGGAATAAACAGTACAATGATTTTGCTGTTTTTTATTTCAATAAAGTTTTGAGAGACTTAAATGAGTAATTTAATCCTTAAATTAGTAAATGATGCCGTGCAATACATTGGCTAAACCCAGCAGAGAATATGAAGCTGAGAACCATGAGCTGTCAAAAGAAAGGTAAGATTTCTTTCTTTCTTTCTTTTTTGACTCTTTAAGTTTTAAAATTACAGTTGACATATGATATTATATTTGCTTCAGGTGTACAGCATAGTGATTAGGGATTTTTTTAACTTATGAAGTGATTCCCGCCCCTCCCCCCATAAGTCTAGTACCCACCTGACACCATACATAGTTATTACAATATTATTGACTATATTCCCTATGCTGTACTTTACATCCAAGGTTTATTTCCATTTGGGTCTTAAAAATACTTCTAAAGAAACATTTCCCCAAGAATCATAGTCATTGGGAAATTTTTAAAAATGTCGTTGAAGTTGATGGTGGATTTATGGCTTTTGCCCCATATATGTTCGTGGACTGTAGGTAGCTTTTATTTGAGAAACCATCAGCTGTGGTCTCAGAGGGGAGAGCCCTGTTTCTGTCCTCCTTCAAGGAATGTTTGTAGGTCTGAATGTGTTGATTAGTGTAGAATTTTATCTGCTTCCAGGGAAATTAGTTTGCACCTCTACTGTTTGGGAATGAGGATTGGAGTACAGAACATCCCAGCACGAAAGCCCTTATCTTAAAATAGTACCTGTCCTCAGTACGAGGGAACTGCTGTCCCCTGGAGGTCAAGCTTTGAGTCACAGAAGGCTCAAAGCAGCTTTGTGTGTTTTCTTTTCTGAATAGATGTTTGTTTTCCTTGAAAAATAAGGATTGCTCTACAATCTCCAGCTTGCCCCAAATTTTAGTTTCTTCTGTTGTTTGTGAGACTTTTCCCTATGTGTGAGATTATATGAATTGAGAAACCGACAGTGAATCCAAGACGATTTTCTCATCCTAGTGTCTCTGTTTGATTCTTTCTGATGTTACGTAAGTACAGGATAGTTGCAGAAGCCACATACCTTTGAATATTGATGTGGATATGATATAACTGAGGAAAGAAAGGAGTTTTCTTTAGAAGGTATCTCTATATTAAATAAATGAGACTGCCTGAGGAGGTTATAGGAAATGGTGTAAAAGGTTTTATTAGTGACCAGGAAAAAAAACAACAACCCCAAATTCCTAATGCTTTAAATCTGCAAGCACTTTTAAAAAAACTCTCCAGCTTAGGAGAAATTGGCAAGCATTTGTGGAATTGAGCCATAAATTAAACCTTGTAACATGTGTAAATGCATTAAATAAGTTAAAGCAAGTTGTCTTCAGAGGACTGAATCTTATAATGGTTTTCTACTTGAAAAAACTCTTTGCAAGTGAAGAAATTGAAATCTTTTGGTCAGAAAGGATAGTATGATCTTTCAGGAATAAAATAATACATATATATACATATATGTTATATATATATATATATATATATATGTAAATATGAATAAAAACCCTGCAAAATCACAAAGTTCTTAAAAATGATTTAAATGGTGTTCCTGTGTTCTAATAAAAATCTTTTCAATTAACAATATTTTTTGGATGAGAAAAAGGAAAATCTAATTTTAGTTAAATGATCTCAGTGTTCCTGTTGAGTACAATATAAGGAATAAAAGATATGCAAATTGACTTTAGGCTAATAATGCGTTACCATAAAAAGGCATTATGAAGCCTTCTGTAAAGCTTTTAACATCACTTGGTTAAAAGAGAGGTTTTATAGTTACATCTAGTTCCCATCAATACTCCCAATCAAGGGAAACATTTCTATTTCTATTATTTAATGATTTTGGGTTAAAAGAACTTTATATTTATTCTCTCTGAATTTGTCTCAGTGGGAAATAAAAATACAAGAATGATATTTTTAGTTTATCCAAAATTATTTATTTATTTATTATTTTACAAAATGGTTAAATACATAAATTCCTTATACTTTGCAGATCAGGTAAGTTTGTATTAATTATAATAAAGCTAATGATATAAAATATAAACCTAGGTCTTCAATTAAATAAGGCACAACTTGAACAGATAGTATTTATAAATTTGGTTCTTATAAACTTCAGATAATATTCCACCTGTGTGGATTGATAGTTTCACCACTTACTCCATCTAGGTACAGTTTTATGATGTCCTTGTTTCTGTGTCAAATTGTTATTATGCAGTAGGATTTCATTGTCCCTTAAAGTTAAAGGAAATATATTTTATGAAATCTGTCATTGAATTATGATCTTTAGTACTATTCCATATTATGGCAGTTGGGTAGAAATCTTTATTTTGATACTTTAAAAAAATTAAAATTTGGAGAGACAGAGAAAATGAAATCTACTACCACAGTTATCATTTTTGAAATATGTATTGTTATTTATATCTTTAAACCACCCAAAATAAGATAGTCATATCAATCACAGTATTATATACATTTTCTTAAAATATACTTGATAAGATATTTTGTTTTAAACATTAGAGCTTACATTGTCATTTAATCTTTGCTTAAATATAACTATAGATACAGATCTATCTATATAGATATAGCCATAGTACATATCAAGACATATTAAAACTAATAAAAAAAATTGAACTTGAGGAGAAAGGAGGGGTATAGATCAGAGACAAGAAAGTTGAACTCAAAATGTGCAGTCTGTAATTCAATGTGAATGAATTAGCAAATATTTTTTTCTTCCTGTATTTTGTATAGATAGCAGACCTTTCTCCCTTTATCAAGTGTGTTTTCTCATATCAAGAGCACGACTCTCATGCATTTAGGGTGCTTTATGACTTTAGACAATTGTAAAAATAATAAGGATCCCCTTGCATCTGGAAAAGCTAAAATTTCTAATGATCCTTCTCTTAACACTTACAGTGGAACTCCAGTTATTCACACAGGCAAGACCGTGGCCTTTGTTCTCATGCACATATGCTCTTATGCTCCACTGACCAACCTCCTATGACAGTGCTCACGCATACTGCCCTTGTCCAAGATCAAGAATCAAATTAAGACCTTCAGAGACTAACAGGCATTTTTCGTATGCAGACCAGGTTTGGTATTCATAGGTAGCTGCACCAAACACATTCTCTCTCACATTGCTCACGTAATCTATAGCATGACACACACAGAGAAAGAAAGAACATTTTAGCACTATTTAGCCTTGATTAGTATGTTTTAGATTTTTTTTAGAATCGCTCAACAGTATTATAAAAGTGGTTTTATTTTTACGGTGTTCAGGTAAAGAAAACAGCTCATGTACATTTGAAAGCCTATTGTAAATATTTAGATAGATTTTTATAAATGTGAAATGTAATCCTGGTAAATGTTTGCTTTTTTTATTGGCTCAAAGTCTCTTTATTAGACCAGCTTTCTTTCCCCTCATTTGTTTATTTCTTTATTTATTTGAGGCGTATTTAACATACAACGTTACTTTGGGTAGGGCAACTTTGTCCAGTAGAGGAAGTCTCAGAGTGAGACTCAGCTGTAGGCTGTCAGCACCCAGCACTCCTGGCAGATACGGGAATGAAGGTTTTGTAACCACAGAACCAGTTCAAAATGGTCCTATCCTATTCAACAAGATATTGAGTTGCTTTTCAGAGACAACAGACCAAAGCCACATGTCATGCA
This sequence comes from Hipposideros armiger, assembly GCF_001890085.2. Lineage (NCBI taxonomy): Eukaryota > Metazoa > Chordata > Mammalia > Chiroptera > Hipposideridae > Hipposideros > Hipposideros armiger. The sequence goes on along the minus strand of NW_017731444.1, from coordinate 3,011,991 downwards.
GCTGAAGCACGTGCAGGGAAGAGAAATTTGACTTCCAGCTGCACCTGGAACCAAAGTCTCATCCCTCGCACACATACGTATGGAACCAAAGGACTGGGAGATAACTGGAACTTGAACACTGAAACCCTTTCAGAAGAAAAGGGTCATTTGCCCAGAAAGATTCAGTGCTTGATGCCCCTTACCACAAATGGCCAAATTCCAAGGTCCTTCAATTAGAACTTGCCTCATCAGTGCTTCTGCATACATGGTCCCCCAACACCTTAAAACCCCTTAATTTAGTCCAGCAAGCAAGATGGATGTGAGGCACCATTTAGGTCTCTCATCTTTTCAGTTGGAATCTTCTGGATCAATAAACCTTTCCTTACTCCAAACTCTGACGTTTTGAGCTTGGGCCTTTCGAAGCGTTGGGCACATGAACGGGTTTGGTAACAACTTCAGTCCTGATGGGGATTCTAGGTGCTGCACCACAGTAAACACTATGAGGTGTATAGTTTGAGACCTTTCTGCACACCTCTGGAGGTTGACCAGTTAAATCTAGTGGACACTCTGAAAAAAACAGACTGGTAACCAGGCTTGTGCTGTCCAGGAGAGTGGAAGAAGACTAAGGGCAGAAACTGATTCTCAAAGATTAGACTCTATTCTCTTTTTAAATGCATGCAAGTTTATTAAGTAATAATGTATTTGACTGGACTGAGAAGATATCAGTCTTGCAGATGATAGATGGCTTTGAAGTCCCAGTTTACAAATCTTCACCTAAAATGGGTGTCTAGGAGGATGGAGGCTTGACATGAATTGATCTCTTGTACAAATTCACATACAAATGAGAGATTTGCAGTGACCGTTATTATCTGATTTAAAGACAAGAAGTTTACAGAAAGGCGTGAGTATATCAAAGGAAAGAGAGGAGGGAAAGAGAAATGAGAAGGGCCCTTGAAGGGGGAGGTCTGGTAAAAGGAAAATGTACATAGAAGGTTCTAAGTATTTGGAGATGTTTTTTAAAAAGAAATTAAAAAAAAATTCAACACTCAGCTTGTGTTTTCTTGACTTTAAAATGTACAGAATAGTAATGGTGCTGGAAGAAACACCATATTTAACAGTGACAATTTTGGAATGTTGCATAATTTGCAGCGTTAACTAATGACAAATGTTCTCACATGGATTTCTTAAAAAACAAAATTCAACCAAATATATTTGAAGATCTAATTGGCTTTATTAAGTGATTCATGAATTGGGCAGCATCCCACCTAGCATCTAGAAGTTCTCCTAGGGGTTGTACAAAATGGAAGGATTTTATAGGAAGAAGGGTGGGACAATGAACTATCAACAGAAGAAAATAATGAATTATTTTTGTCTTTTTTTGAGAGGAAGGCACCAGGTGAATATTTTTATCATGCAGATTGCCTCTTCTTTCTGTGGGTGGGGTGGGGTGGAGAGGACCCAAGTGACAGATTACTTACTTCATTGGTGTTGACCAGAAAATTCCAGACTGGATGATTAAGATTATATTCTGGGAGAGGTTAAAGCAGCAACTAGGTCAGGTATTAAATCTAGGTTTGGTATCACGGGCTTTAGCATGAATGACACCATTTTGGGCCTATGTTTTGCTCTTTTAAAAAGATTAAAGAATAGGGCCGGCTGAGTGGCGTGATGGTTAAGAACTGGCTTGGGACGCCAGAGGGCCCCGGTTCAGATCCCACATATGAGGACCAGTGACACTGCCCTCTGCAGCTAAGATGCTGAACAACAGCTCAACCTGGAGCTGGGCTGCCATGAGTCGCTGGTCACGGTGTAGGCTGCAGCCCCTGTGGCAGTGGGTTGCCATGGGCTACAGTGTGTACCCAGCAGCCAGCGTGAGCAGCCGTCCAGAAGCCGGCAACTGATCTGCCTCGCCCGGGAAGAGCTCAATGATGGTGCCAACTTGGGCCAGTGAAGCAACATCCTCCACAACTAGACTGAAGAACAAAAGGAGAGCAACTTGTCTGTTCCCCTTCCCCCAATTCCCCAGCACTGTTCCCATCCCCCCAATTCCCCAATAAAAATCTTAAAAAAAAAAGATTAAAGAATACTATGATGTTCTAGGAAAAGAAACTTGTAAAAAAAGGAGCTAAGGCATCTTCAGCAAACTCAAGTCTAAGGTAAAGTGTCAATGGCAACAGAGATGGGAATTTTGAATGTAAAACTTATGTCTATAAGTTTTAAACTTGGTTCTCTCTCCCCCTCTTAGTAATCATCAGATTGTAGCACTTGTCCTAGAAACTGTAAATCCTATTCACTGTTGGCGAAATAAATTTCAATAAGAAGAAAATGTTCCTTTCTCCTGTGCAGCCTGCTAAGAAAGCAGATAATATCCAGTTTGATAAAACTATTCTTATGAAGATTCATGCTAACAAAGAAGTTTTGTAAATCATCCAAACTTCAAAGTTTGTTCCTATGTCCTATGAAATTAACCCCAACCATGAGGTCTGTAATTCCAATTGGTTGCCATATTTATCATATTTGTAATATTTTATCTTTTCTTAAAGAGGATCAGTGGATTTTCCAATTCCTCTCATAAAATGAAGCAAACAAAATGACCCTACAGGTTTTTTTATCTAAACCAAAAGTTGGATATATTTAAGTTAATTAATGGCTATTAAGAAAATATTAATCCAACAGTATCATTTTATAAATATCTTTTCTACTTGCCTCCACCTCATCCTGTCTCTAAAGAAAATGTACTTTAACACTTTAGATAAATCTTCATTCTCATCCTTGTTTTCAGGAGCTATATGACCTTGGGAAAGTTAACACCCTTTTTTGAACTTCCAAACCTTCTTTTGTTTTTTTAAATTAAAGTTTATTGGGGTGACAATTGTTAGTAAAGTTATATGCATAAGTTTTAGGTGTACAATCCTGTAATACATTATCTATATATCACATTGTGTTGAACCTCCATTTCTTTATCTGTAATTACTGTATGCGTTGTTGTTTAGAACAGAGTCTAGCACAAAATAGTGCTTGTAAATATTAATTGACCTTCCTACCTTGATGCTTTTTCTTTTTTCCCCTCAATTTTTATTCCCACCTTTCTGCCTTCTCTGTTTTTACTGGGTCTAGGATAAGCCTGAATGCATGAGAAATGCTGCATACCTCTTCCCTGACAGGAGGGAAGAACAGTTTATTATTTAAAATTATTTTCTTATGTGAACAAAAAAGGGGGCTATGTAATAAATCGGACAAGCTCAGTGATGGAAAGTAACCTTACAGGGTGATCTGATCATAAATTTTTAACTAGGCAGGTCATGGTGGGTAGTCCCACCCCAGGCCTATAAACAGTTTATCTTTGCCTTAAGGAAACCCTGTTCATTGTTCTTGTGCATCTAGGTTAACATACCTTTGAAATGCCAGAAGTGATCCTCTTTTTCAGATCCCCTCAGAAGTGTAACCACCCTCAAAGGAGCACATAATCTTGTTAACTATTCTGTAATGCCATCATAGAGATTTCCCCACCTTGCTTTCTCCCACCTTCATGCAACCTTTCTTATGCTCCCCCCTTAATTTCAAATGTAGAAAAAGAACTGCAAAACTGTTATTCGCTGGAGCATTTGGAATTCTACTTCCTGGCACGTAATCAGTTTGGCTCAAAAAACTTTTATAAAAATTCCGTACAGATTTGGATGTTTGTTATGTTGACATTTTTCTTAAGAAAATATTTTCATTATAATTTGTGTCTCATAAAAAAGGACAAATGGTTTTAATTTGTTTTTGCCTTACTGGGAGGGAGAGCCCACTTTTTTTTAATGGGTGTTGGCAAGTATCCCACTCTCCCAAAGGTTGTCTAGCTGGGATATATGTTAAATGTCTGTCTGCCAGGTCAACTTCAGATAAGCTTCCTCCCTCTATACCTCACTGACCAGAAACTATTGCACTTCAGTAGCTAAGAGTACCAGAGTTCAGCTCTGCTGCAAAAGCGATTTTCCATCTTCATGAATCAGCCACCTACTTTTTCTGGGATCCTGCAGCCATGGGGTTTCATTCATGATTTTTGTTATGGAAACTGGTCCATGGAACTCAAATAATATAAGACTCTCTCAGTACTGAGGTCCTGGTCTTGTTTTAAGGGTACTAGTCTTGTATTATGGTGGCCAGAAACTGAAGCCTGGTTGCAGGCACCTTGGTGAATTTGCCCCCATGTTCATTTCATGTTATTATCTCTTTCTGGCTCTTTTCTGCCAAGATGGATTTAAGAGATTGGTGGTGCTGCTGCAGTGGTGGAATGGTACAAGGTTTGGGCATGTGTCAGAGTCAAGGCTGGCACTGATACATATGCCACTTATTCTATTGCCTCTTGTCTCTCAGCTTCAAATTCAACATCCTATATATAGTCCACTTTGCGATGCTGAGGCTAGCACTCTGCAAACCAGTTCTCCTTTGCCCGTTGATTCATTTAGCTTTTCCAATAGTGGATGCTAGAGGGACACTCCAAGGCTGGAAGAGGAAGAAGGACTTGCTCCGACCTGTTTACTCCCTCTCTAGAGACAGCACTTCCTTCCTGTCTATTTCCTGTTGCCATCAGCATTACCCTAGCCTCGCTTCTTCATCCCAGCATTGGCAGGGCATTCTCTTAGCAGCGGCTGGACCCACTTTGTAATTTTCCAACAGTTATGGAGCCAGCCTCACTATACCTCACACAGAAACCAGGTCTAGCTGAGCAGACTTCTTTCCTCAGACGTCTGAGTTTCAGCTCTACAGGTCCCTTCCAGGCTTCAGGCTGTGCTCTGCTTTCAGGCGATGGATGTTAACTAAACTTATTGTGGCATTCATTTTATAATATATACCTCATATATCAAATCATCATGTTGTACACCTTAAACTAACACAGTGTTGTATGTCAGTTTTATCTCAATAAAACTGGTGAAGGAGAAAAGAATGTGACAGCGCTAGATTGCCAAACCAGGTTTTTTCACTCTGAGACCAAAGCTTTTCCCACTAGTGCATGTTCATAAGTTAGGACTATGTACACAAATGGAAAAATAGTGTCTTTATTATCACTAATCTCTAATTGAAATTTAAGCATTTCCTTGATATATGAATCTGGGCAACAAATTCATTAGTATTTGCTATTCTTCTGACTGTATCACAATAGAAATAAAAATAATTTTATATCATATTAAAGATGTTGCATAAATCTTGATATATTTTTTATGCTTACTGCTTTTTTTTTAAAGATTTTTATTGGGGAATTGGGGGGATGGGAGCAGTGCTGGAGAACTGGGAGAAGGAGAACAGACAAGTTGCTGTCCTTTTGTTCTTCAGTCTAGTTGTGGAGGATGTTGCTTCACTGGCCCAAGTTGGCACCATCATTGCTCTCTTCCCGGGCGAGGCAGATCAGTCGCCGGCTTCTGGATGGCCGCTCACGCTGGCTGCTGGCCGCTCACGCTGGCTGCTGGCTACACACGGTAGCCCATGGCAACCCACTGCCACAGGGGCTGCAGCCTATGCCGTCGCCAGCAACTCACGGCAGCCCTGCTCCAGGTTGAGCTGTTGTTCAGCATCTTAGCTGTAGAGGGCAGTGTCACTGGCCCTCATATGTGGGATCCGAACCAGGGCCCTCTGGCGTCCCAAGCCAGCTCTTAACCATCACACCACTCGGCCAGCCCTGCTTACTGCTATTTTTAAATTGCATTAGTAATCAGACCTGCTTGTTGAAGTTATCATTTAAGACACTCATAAATATTTATAATTGTATTTCAAAGAAAAAAGTAATGGGGTCATGTAAACGGACACAGGATCCAGCTGGAAGAATTTTCTACTTGCTAAAGAATTATGAGAATTTGAGCACCAAAACAGAAACCAAATAGACTGAAATACATTAAATCAATGGAAAGACATGATTGTCTAATAATACCCAGAGATGAGATAACCAAAAAAACTCCTATGTCAATATTGAGGCAACCACTAAGCAAACTATTTAATTTGAAAACCAGTAACTAATTTGAAGAAATAAGATACTTATTTTCAAAGAAGGAGGAATAAAACTATACACTTAATGTTTAACTGGTACAAAATAAAAGATTAAAATTATAATGTCAGGATAACTTAAAAGAAAGTAACAACAGTCTGTCTCTCTTGCCATCAGACCATTAGAGACTCTTTTTTTCCCCCTTCATCTTGCATATTACTTTGCGTTACTTTCTGGAGAGTATAACCTTAAGGTCCTTCATGAGAGTTACCACCCATTTGGTCACAGATGCTGGTTTCACATGTGAAGCATGCATCCAGCTGCGTTGCTTCTTCCCTTTGGTAGTGGTGTGAGTTATCAACACTACCTGGTATGTTCTCCCCAGCATGATGACAATCCAGCCTTAACATCAGAACACTCTGATGCAAACTTCATCTTCTAGTCTATACTGACACACCTTCTCAGGGGGATTCTTCCATTATCTGGCCACACAATAGTGTAAGGAGCCTAGGGAAACAAGCAATCCCTTTATATCTGATTCTCAGTGTTTTGCGTTGTATCAGATCAAGAGCTAGTCTTAACCCCTAAAGTCATAAAGATTCCAAACATTAGTTCAAAGGGAGAAATACCATGCTTGCTAAAGAGAGTTAACCTTAATTTTCATAGAACCAAGGTAAGGCTGTTGGTTACAGTAAGCCAATGGTTTGATATAATTTAGCCAAAAAAAAATTTTTTTTTTAAATTTTTTATTGGGTAACAGTGTGTTTTTTCTAGGACCCAACAGCTCGAAGTTGTCCTTCAATCTAGTTGTGGAAGGTGCAGCTCACTGGCCCAGTGGGAATTAAACCAGCAACCTTGTTGTTCATAGCATGCGCTCTAACCAACTGAGCTACCAGGCCGCCCACTGTTCATTTTTTTCAACCTATTTTCTCTCTTGTTCAGATTGGGTAAATTTTATAGCTCTTTCCTCAAATTTACCAATTCTACCATCTATCATCTCCACTCTACTATTGAACCCCTCCAGTGAATTTTGAAAATTTTAGTTGTTATATTTTTGTTTTCTAATTTCCAGTAAGTTCTTTTCTCATAGCTTCTATGTTTTTGCTAAATTTTTCTACTTTTTATTTGTTTCAAAATAATTATTAAAAAATTTAAAAAAATAATGCTTCTTGAAGCATTTTATGATGGCTGCTTTAAAATTCTTGTCAGAAAATCCCAACATCTGATTCATCTTAGTATCAGTGTCTATTTATGTCCTTTCCCCATTGTAAAATTGGATTTTCTGTTTTGCTATAGAGTTGTATGTGTTCGTTATATATTTTGGATATTAACCGTTTATCAGATATGTGGTTGGCAAATCTTTTCTCACATTTTGTAGGTTGCTTTTTTACTTCCACTCTGCCTTTAATTCAATGTCTAAAACTCTTCATTTTTCCAGTGTTATAGTTGAGAGGGCTAGTACAATTGCATTTACTTGTAGAAGGGCTAGCCCAGTTTTATTTGCCTTGTCATGGCAAGATGCAGCAATCCTACCCTAGACTTTTGAAAGAGAATTTTTATTCTTCTCTTTCTCCTTCTCCTTCTCCTTCTTCTTTATTTGTGATGCCTAGTACAGGATTGGATATAGTAAGTACTGACAGAAGAGAACATTTTACTGTCAGAAAGAGAAAGACAAATGTTTTTAAAATATTATTTCTTAAATTATGTATTAGCTTTCTCATTGTTTGCTTCATTTATTCATTCAAATTTGTCTCACACAAAATGCCAGTTGGCTCTGATTTGCTTTTGCTTCTTATTGGGAAGGAAGGCCTACTTGATATGGGTGCTGCTGGCAAACCTTCCACACTTACACAGAGTGTTCAGTTGAGATATATGATACATGTTATCCTTCTGCCTGGCTGACTCCAGGTATACCTCATCCCTTTTAGTTCACTGCACACAACTCTGGCCCATTTCCCAAGCTAATAAAGGCAGGGCACTGTCCTGCTGCAAAGAGTTCTATTCGGTCCAACACAGCCTTCCATTCTCTCAGGACATGTCAGTCATGAAGCCCTATTTAATGACTATTTCTATCCTTCTGATCCTGGTTCATAAAACTCCAGTAATTAAGGCCTCTCTAAAAAATTCTGGGGTCTTGCATATGCTATTGGCATCTTGGTGACCTCTGAGAAGACTTTTACTCACATATAGTAGGCACTACCTAAAGCCTTTTCTGGTCTCAGATAGGTTGTGGCTCTTAATCCCAAGGTCCACTCATGTTAAGACCTCGCTTGGTTCTCACAAATTTAAGAGGTGTTATTCCTGTTATTCCTGGGATAGTGGAGTGTCAAAGCATGAAGCATTTTAGGTAGTGTTGTCATTAATATGGGAACTTGATTCATGGGTTAGGTGTGAGACATTGGAATCCAAGTTGGAGAACTATAGGAAGAATCAATGATAGTTTGGGGGTTTGGAGAGTGAGTTGTGGTGGGGATGGTATATGACCTTACAGTAAGTAATATTGGAAAAATGAGTGGGGATGTGGAGGGGGTGAGCAATTTAATTTATAGAATTGGGCTGGTCTAATATTTTAATGTAGTCTGGAGAGGGAATGGTATTTTTGTTGAATGGAGTTGAGGGTGGAGTTGGGTAGAATTGGGAATTAGGGTAGAGTGAAGTTTGTAGTTAGTCTGTGTTTTGGTTTGGTGTTGTGAATTAGGATTCAGTGGTTTGGCTAGCGTTATGTTTGCATTAAGTTTTATCATTGAGCCTTAGGTGGTTATCAGAAGGCATAGGACTGGGAGTTGGAGTTAGATGTTTGGTTCCAGTAGGTGTCTTACTCAAACAGGGCACATGTGGGGTTTATCTGGGCAGTGGTTAGCTTAGCCTGGGCTTGGGGGGTGATTAAGTTTGAGTAAGACACTCAAATTTATCACAGCAGAGCTGTGGCTACTGAAATGGGGAGAATGAACGCTGGATGAAAATATCCAGTAATGTTTTCAAATTCTTAAAAAAGTTTCTTCAGTGTTATTTTTCAGGGGCACTGGAGAACAATAGAGATACTCATAACTGTGGGTAGAGAGAAGATAAATGTAATCAGAAGTCTGGGATATCTTCAGTGTCTTTGTCAAACCTTGGCATGTACAGAGAGACATGGGAGTAGTTTCAACCCAGCCCTATAGAAAACTTAGGTTGTTTCTCCTTTTCTGGGATTGAGTTCAGAGTTACTATGTCTAGTGTTTTCTCCTCTTCTCTTTTCTCCACCCCCTCCACCTTTTTTCTCCTTCCTCTTCTTCTTCCTACTTCACATTTTCTTACTCCTTATTTCTCATCCTGTTTCATCCTTATTACTTAAGAGATGATTCTTGTCATGTCCAATAAAGCTCAGTTTCCATGTTAGAAGAGTGATTAAAACCACAGGTGGGTTTGCAAAAAACAACACAAAAAGGAAGGTAGCACTCTATGCTTCAAAAGTTGTACATACTGTGGCTTCCTTAATAACTACTTAACATTTCATCTGGCAGAACTTATGGGTAGGAACTGTTCTGGACAACGTTTTCTGGGACAATCAAAGCCGTTTTTTACCTTTCATCACCCCAAACATATACATATGAAATTAAACTGTTTGAAAGCCAAGACTCTGCTTTTTAAATTTATGTATTTATGGTTGAGCTGAATGCTTTGCACAGAGTAGTTTTCAGTAAATGTTTGTTGACTGAATGAATATATAAATGACTTATATCCAATAAATATATATAGGTAGGAAAAACCTTAGGAATTGGGTGGGTAAGGATAATATTTGGAGTACACAGATGGCAGGAAAATTATGTATCACACATTGATTTTGGCTCTGGATGGAGCTGAGAGATTCTAGAGTATATGTTTGGTTTTTTATTTATAATATTTTAATGTGCTCTTAAAACACATCCAATGTGGGAAAATGAGCTGGGCAATGCCTATGGGTGAATGTGAAAAGGTCAGGCAGGGTTGTGGCTCTCAATTCAAGCAGGATCCTATGAGTATTTTCTTGGAAACTTTTGCACAAAAGTCTCTTCCCAGACTTCTTAAGTCAGAATCTCTAGAGACTTGATAGGAGTATACCTAAAAATCCTCTCAGGTTCTTACAAAGCATGACACCTCTTCCTCCTTCACAAACACAGTCCAGATACTAGTCCCTCACTTACACTACGCAGACTATTGTAAGGAAACCCTATGTTTTTCCTTCAATCCTGAGGGAAGAGCTGGGAATTGGGTGGCTTCCTCCTGACCATGCCACATTGCAGCAAATAATGGGTGGGGCAAAAGTGAGCAAAAAAAATGCCATAAATGTTCCTAACATTCCTGAGTGTGGCTTTTTGTTGTTGTTGTTGTTGTTAGGTGTTAGATTAATACAGCTTCTTAACTGGTTTCTAGAGTTACCCAAACCACTTTGGTCTACATGTTGGTAATTTGGTGCTTCTGTGGGGGAAAGGAGGGCCTGAAGCTTTCTTGTCTACCAATTTGCAGATGATGTCACTCCAGAATTCTGAGTCATGTAGACCAGAAATTAAATCTTGGTTCTCTCCCTTACAAATTGGGAATCTCAGTAGAAACATGGTCTTTCTTTGTGCTTCAGTTTTCTTATTGAGAAGAAGATAATGACAGGTTGTTTTAAGTTTTCATTGAAGTAACATAAAAGTTTTTGGCACAAGTGGTGCTAAATGTTTTTTTTCCAAAGGCCTTAATTTTTGAGAAACCCAACTATTACTACTGTTTCACATGTATAGAAAGCTAGCTATATGCCAAGAACTGTATCACTAAAGTATTTTTAGCCAAAAGGCTTGTATACACATGTATATGTCTGAGTGACTGGTTTGCTAGCCTGTGCATTGATACATGGTTGTGAATGCACACCTATGGGTGTGTATGGTAAACACACATCCATGTTCGGTTTATGTGTGATTGTAGATCTGTGAATAAATTGAGCTGTACACATGTGTCCATGCCAGTGTGTACACTGATGTACAGCACCTGTTTCTGTGGGGGACAAAGCACAGAGGGTTTCATGTGTAGATATTTATTTCAAAACACAGAGACACTGATAAACATGTGCACTAATATGTGTGTGTTCTAACTTAGAGTAGATCCTGGTTATCTCCATGGAGTTGAGCATTGAGAATACATATCTGTTCGAGCAAATGGGCACTTGTCCAACAATACTCACATAGGCAAACCTTGTAATCTCTCAGAAAACTCCCAGAAAAATACCTTATCTAATAATAATAGTAGGAACAACAACATAACAACAAAGACCAATGTTTAGTTACCTCTTAGTAAGTGTCAGACACTATTCTAAGAACTTACATATATAAACTCATTTAATAGTCACAACCCAAAGAAGTAGTCTCTTTTATTATTACTGCCATGTACAGATGAAAGAAATGAAGGGACAGAGAGCTGAAGTCATTTGTCCAAAGACCAAGATCTAATAAATAACAGAGCCAAGGTTTGAATCCAGGTGATTCTGATTCCAGCTCTTGTGCACTTAACAGTCTATTCTTCTGTTATCATGGTTGCATAGAGTCTAACCATAGCCATATTTTCCCCAGGAAGCATGAAAAGAAACCACCACCACCATCCCAACCCAAAAGAAGACAGTGGATTTTGAAGGTAAATGTGAAGGAGACGAAGGAAAGTGCAGAAATAAATGCAAACAATCTGAAACTGGAACACACTACTGTGAAAACAACAAAATGTGCTGCATGAAATCTTCAACCATTCTTACTCAAGTAACTGTGGAGGATACTGACTGGGCAAAACTGAGAGAGAGCCAAGATGGCGGAGTAGAAAAACACTGTGCTTGCATCGTTCCACAAACACGCTAAAATTACAACTAAATTATAGAACAATCAACCTGAAGAACCATCTGAAGTTTAGTTGAACAGAAGTCCTATAATTAAACATATAAAGGAGAAGCCACATCAAAACTGGTAGGAGGGGCAGAGATGCAGAATGGGCCCCAAATTGTCCTGTGGTGGTTGAGAATCAGGAGGGATATCTCAGCCATGGAGGTTCCCCTTGGAGAAGCAAGGGACCACAGCCCCATACCGGCCTCCCCAGCCCACAGTACTGGTGCTGGGAAGAGGAGCCCCCACAATAATGGCTATGAAAAAACAGTTGGGATAGTAATCATTCAGGTGGGACAGAAAGCTGCAGGAAACCCAGACATCCTCTTAAACCACTCACGCACAAACTCACTCACTCGCAGGCACTCACCGTGGGCGCCAGCGGAGGGATGGTGACTTGGAGGGTCTTGGAGACATACAAGGGCAGACTAAGGAATATGCCTTCAGGAGGAAGACTGAAAGACAATCAGCATTTTCCTGGTGAGGAATCCTCCCATGTAGCCAGCCAGCGGGCGCCATCTTTCTTGTGTTGAACCCGCCCCCACAGGCCAAATCTGAATCTGATTGGCCTGGTGAGCTCTGCTGCTCTGCCCTGCTGACTCAGCTGGGATCCTGCCTCACCAAACTCCAGCATTGCCAGAGGCACTTTTTCCATGAGCAGCCAGCCCCTCCCACATTGCGCTTTTTCTTGGAAAACTATCAGAGTCCATGGGCCCCAGGCAGGTGACTGCTGGCCTCAGTATGCTCTGAGACTTTTGCTGAGTCACTCCAGGCTCAGCACTAACACCAAATCAGAGTCAACATTAACCTGGTGACCACAACTCTTTCTACTCTAGTGATTCCTTGAGACACTGCCTCACCAACTCACATACCACACCAGGCTATATCAGTGGCTAAACCTTAAGGAAGCCAGCACGTGGTAGCAGGTCTGTGGTGTTCTGGCTTTTTGTGAAGTTACCCCAGGCCTAGTACTGGTGGCAGCCATCCTCGGTTTGCAGCATGACTTCTCCCATGTGCCTCCAGGTTTAGCACAGGCAGTGGACAACTGCAGATCACTTTGTAGCTCCTACCAGGTAGTCACAGGCAGTGACTGACCTGGGCCTGCACCGGAGCCTCTCCAAAGAGGCCCCAGAGCCAACATACTTGGAGGTTGGCTTAAGCCCACAGCAGAGCACTGCCCAATTAGCCCCACAAGTGGCAAACACAAAGGGTGGTCTCAACAGGCACCAGAGCCCACTGGGGAATATCCCACTCAGTGGGGTAAGCCTCCTGCACAGCATCCCATAAGCTGTTGATGTGGCCAAACCCCACAGCCAGTCAGCCTGAGGGTCAATTCCACCTACTGATACTGATGTGCCACAAGCAATCAAGGCTTAACTATAACAGGAGAGCACACACAACCCACATGAGGGATACTCCAGGAGCACCTGGCTCAGGTGACCAGAGAGACTGTGCTACTGGACCCCACAGGACACCTACTACATAAGGCCACTTGGCCATGACTGGGAGACATAGAAGATTTATATAGAAACAAACACAGAGAGGCAGCTAAAATGAAGAAACAAAGAAATGCATTTCAAATGAAAGAACAGGAGAAAAACCCAGAAAAAGCTAAATGAAATGGAGGCAAGCAACCTACCAGAGACAGAGTTCAAAACAATAGTAATAAGGGTGCTCAAGTAACTCAGTGAGAACTTCAACAAAGAGATTGCAAGCGTAAAAAAACCCCCATAAAAACCATAAAAAAGAACCAGTCAGAAGTGAAGAATACAATGACTGAAATGAAGAATGCACTAGAAGGAATCACCAGCAAACCAGATGAAGCAGAGGATCGAATCAGCCACTTGGAAGACAAGGTAGCAAAAAACACCCAATCAGAACAGCAAAAAGAAAAAATAATTAAAAAAATGAAGATTGTTTAAGAGACCTCTGGGACAACATCAAGTGTAACAACATTAGCATCATAGGGGTACCAGAAGGAGAAGAGAGAAAGCAAGGGATTGAGAACCTATTTGAAGAAATAAAAGATATTTCATGAAAATAGAAATGAAAACAACAACAAAAAATTCTGGGGTAGCAATACTTATACTAGACAAAATGACTTTAAAACAAAGACTGTAAGAAGAGACAAAGAAGGACCCAGTAATTCCCCTTCAGGGTATTTATTAAAAGAACCCCAAAATGCTACTTTGAGGGGATGTGTGCATCCACATATTCATTACAGCATTGTTTACAATGATGTGGAGGCAGCCTGGGTGTCTGTCAATGGAAGAATGGATAAAGAGGAGATGGTACATATAGACAGTGGAATATTGCTCGTCCATGGAAGGGATTCTTGCCATCTGTGGCATCATGGATGAACCTGGATGATATTGTGCTGAGTGGAGTATATCAGACAGAGAAAGACAGATGCAGAGTAATTCCATTTATATGTGGAATCTAAAGAACAAAATTAACAAACAAAACAGAAACAAATTCATAGATACAGAAAACATTTTGATGGTTGCCAAATAGGAGGGGTTTGGGGGCATGGGTAAAAAACAGAGAAGAGATTAAGAAGTACAAATTGGTTGTTACAAAGTAGTTATGGGGATGTAGACTATAGCATAAGGCATATAGTCAATAATATTGTAATAACTATATATGGTGGCTGATGGGTACTAGATTTGTTGGAGTGATAGATGGAAGGGGATTGAGGGCAGAGCGAATAAGTGAAGGGGTTAAAAAGTACAAATTTATAGTTACAAAACAGTCATGGGGATATAAAGTGCAGCATAGGGAATATAGTCAATGATATGGTAATAACTATGTATAGTGCCAGGTGGGTACTAGATTAGTCAGGGGAATCACTTCTTAAATTATATAAATGTCTAACTGCTATGCTATACACTTGAAACTAATATAAAATAAAATTGAATGTCAACTGTAATTGAAAACGTACAAAAGGGGGGAAAAGGTGAAGGGGAATAAGAGGTTCACATCTTCAGATATAAAATAAGTCATGAGGATGTAATATACAACATAGAGAATATAGTCAATAATATTGTGAAAGCATAGTATCAGGTCAAATGGTTGCTGGACTTACCACCCTATCAGACTAACACCATTGAGGGCATCTTTTAAGAAAGTGAGACCCCTGAAGCCAGGGACTGGCAGGGATTTCTATATATCCAGAGTGTGCAGTGAACATTTGTTGAAAACAATGAATGGATGAATGCATGTATGGTATTTACTCATCCCAATAGATCTTAGAATTGGCATTCCTCAGCTTAAAAGATGCAGGCCCAGAGAGTGGAAGAGAATTACCTAGGGTCACACTGTGAGAAAGAAAGAAACAGGCTGAGAGCTTTCGTAACTCCAGCTCTTTCTAACTCTGTATTTTTCTCTTTATTTCTTATTATTAGCAAATCCTTAATATTAGCTGCTTCTAGGACTTTCTTGGACTCTAGCCTCAAATAATAGAACAAAAAGCATTTCCTGTAGGTTCTCCAACAAAGAGGGTATGGAAGGGGGCACTGCCTGGGCTCCATCAGGAACTTTGTGAGTTCACTGGATTTTCTTTTTTTGGGATCCTTGTTCTGTCTTAGAGTCATTTTTACACCTTTTGATGGGTTTAATGCTCTTCTATTCTACTCTCTTCTTCCTACATACAGCAGGTATTATCAACAGCCTGATGGGGCTCAGGAAATCTGTTTCTCCCTCGATATCCAGGTAGTATCTTCTCCAGAAAAGCAGTGAGCATGAAGTCAGACACTGAACTCTCACTGTCAGTGACTATGATAAATTTACATACATGACCCCCCGCCCCCAAATCCTCACAAGATCCCTGATAGGCAGATGTGCTTTGCTCAGGGTTACACAGTGCTTAGGAATGAGGTCTAGATTCAGATCTGGTTTACCTGGCCTCAGAGCACATGTTCTTTCTATCATCTCAGAGGATTATCCCTGAGTAATGATGGAAGGGGAGGCTTGTTTAACCTAAAAAGCAGTAATGAGCTCAAAAGAGTTCTAGTTGCTATCTTCTGAAAGGCATGTTTTGGGCAGGCCTAGAGGGCAGAACTAAAAGTCTTGGGTGGAAATTGCAGGGGGGCAGATTTAAACTAATTGAAAAGAACTCTGATGATTGGAACCATCTGAAAATGGTAGGACTGTTTGGGAGAAGTGGTGGCTCCCAGTGTCCAAATGCTACAAACGAAGTCTGTAGCACTTCTCTCAGATTCTTCAGGGAGGACTTGTTGTGGATCTATATACCAGGCATCGTTCTAGGCACTGGGTCTAAGAGTAGACAGCAAGGTCCTGCCACTCTGGTTAGGGAGAGAGACAACAAACATATAATGCCAGGTGGTGACAAGTGCTATAAAGAAAAATTAAAGCAGGGGAAGGGATAGAGGATAATATGGTGTGTGTGTGTGCGTGTGTGTGTGTGTGTGTGCGTGTGTGTGTGTGTGTTTTGAACAGATTATTAAAGATAAAAAAAGGCTCTCTGAGGAAGTGACATTGAGTCCTAAATGTACTGAGGAAGTTAGCTACATGGATATCTAGAATCTCCCAGGCAGAAAAAGCAGCAAGAACAAAGGCTCTGAAGAAGGAAAGTGGTAGGTATCCTAGGAAGAGCAAAAAGTCAAGTGTGCCTGAAATAAAATGAGTAGAATAAATAAAAGAAACCAAAATCACAGAGGCAGGCAGGGCTACATTATGTCAGATCTTAAAGGGCCCATTCAAGAACTTTGAGATTTATTTACTATGTGATAGGGAATTATGATTTACATCTTAAAGACCTTCAAATCTGAAATTTTGTTTCTGTCTTTTTGTCTATAAGACATCACTTTCTTCATCTGTAAGGTAAAGTTTTGGGGCTAAAGTAGTGTTTCCTGAAAAATGTGACCCATGTCACTGGTAGAATGAGTGATAACTTGAGGTGGCAGAATAAGTATATGTTTTTAATAATATTTATTTTAATACTCATTTGAGAAAATACAGTAGCTTTTGATGTGGTGAGTTTACAGGTAACATCACGTAGGATGTGGTCAAATATGGATTTAAGTAAATGGACTGTGTTGGTTTCTATAAAAAATATTAAGTAAATAATACTATAGCTTATAGATGATATGGCAAAAAATGTTTGTAGGATGATATACAAGTAGCTAAACTTTGTGTTAGAAAATTGATAAAGACCATTCTATGGACTAGAAAACTGAAGCTCAGAGAGGTCAACTGAATCTCTTAAGGTCACACCACTGGTAAGTCATGGAGTCATGAATGGGACTTCAGTCCATCTGACTCCAAATCCATTGCTCCTATCAAAATATATATCAAAACAAGGAAACTAATATTGAATACTACTGACTTATATTGTGAGACCTCGTATTTGTTGAGATGAACAACGTGTTCTCAAGTTTTTATTGAACATTCACCAAGTGCAAAGCATTGGTGTAGCAGCTTGGGACACCGCCATGAGCAAGATCAAGGTGTCAGGACTATATGTACATTATGGTGGTTATGACTGGCCATACATAAGTAAATAACTCAATAATTCAAAAGGAGAACAAAGGAATATGCAAAATAATTTCAAAGAGTGTAAGTGATAGGAAGAAAATATTATAATACAAATTAAAGTAAGGAGTGGTCTCACGACCAAGGATTGTTTCTAAGAAGATGACATTTGAGGCAAAGATATGGAAAAAGAGTACTTTAGGCTGAGGTAGGTAGGTGGTCAATGGAGGTTTTTATGGTGAAGGGATGCCTCTGTGAAGAATTGACATGTGAACTAAGTGATGAGGTGTCAGCCACACAAAGACTTGGGGGGAGAGCCATTTAGCCTAAGGTACATTTAGGAGAAGGTAATCAATTTGTCCCCTGTTTGCTAAAGACTTTGGTACTCTAATTCTCATGATTTGGGAAGACCCTCTGTTCCAGGCAAACTTGGATGGTTTGTCCAATGGTCTAAGATCTATTGGAATATGAGGTCTACTGAAGGGCCAGTAGTCTGATGGCCAATATCCAAACTACAGCCATGGCAGCTTGATCTAGACAAAATTAAAATGAATTAGAGGAATAAACCTTCTTCATTCTGAGACATTCAGGGATCTGATGCTGTGGATCTCAGTAACACTCCAGC
Organism: Hipposideros armiger; assembly: GCF_001890085.2. NCBI lineage: Eukaryota > Metazoa > Chordata > Mammalia > Chiroptera > Hipposideridae > Hipposideros > Hipposideros armiger. The sequence goes on along the minus strand of NW_017731444.1, from coordinate 2,994,068 downwards.
CTTAGCCCAACGTGTTGATAATTAATCAGTTTTATAGTTAATAACTGCTTCTCTATGAGATCAGAGAGCAAACTTGCTGACCCATCAGTTGTCATAGAAATAGCACTCACATGCATATAGGCACACAAAACATAGATACTGTCCACACAACTAGCATTCATGGACATTGAAATCTGGAGAGGCATGCTATGAAATCACTAGAGTTGGAAGTTGGACTTTTGCATGGAAATACCATTGGAAAGTTAAGTAGAATTTGTGATGCAACTTTTAATTTTATATGATATGCTTTCAAGGCAAGTCCCACTTTTGGCTCTATCTAGTTAAATCAGTGTTTGTGCTGAATGAGGTAGTTTCTAGCTTTAGCTGGGATAGTTCCTAGTTGAAGCCTTAGACAAAATTTGACCTCATGATACAGACAGGGATTTAAAGCCAGAGCTTACAATAAAAGGTGGGGTGTGAGGAAGGGAGGACTTTTTATGTACCTTCATAGATTCTTCCAAATATGATAATGGTGGTTCAGGCATTCATAAAATCAAAATTCAAGTCTCAATCAAAAAGGCAGCTCCACACTGTGGCCTTCCATTTTTTGGGGGGAGCGGGGGGCATGGAAAAATACACAGACACACAAATGTTCACTTGAGACCAAATATTAGACCATACATTTTAATACATGTGAGGAAGACAGATAAAGAATTTAAGCCCGATAAAGAGAATCCCTGTATCTTCTATACACTTCTCTTTCTATGTTTCTGATTGTAAGGTAACTCTCTTGGCACTTGTCTTGGCAGTAGCATTATGTCCACCTTCATTTCACCCAATCCCCAACAGAACTGTCTCCAGTGAAATAACATCAGTAGAATTGGCTCCCTGGGTATTATTCCTAATGGTTACCTCTAGTGTCCCATACCCAGGAGGAAATGTTAACGAGTTGTACCACCACTGTTCTCAAGAGGATGTGTCGAAGTTGAAGTCAAAGTCGAAGCATGTGTAGAAATTTTCATCTTGGGAGTTGTGGCCGAAGCCTGTGTAGAAATTTTCATCTTGGGAGTTGTGGCCGAAGCCTGTGTAGAAATTTTCATCTTGGGAGTTGTGGCCGAAGCCTGTGTAGAAATTTTCATCTTGGGAGTTGTGGCTGAAGCCTGTGTAGAAATTTTCATCTTGGGAGTCGTGGCCGAAGCCTGTGTAGAAATTTTCATCTTGGGAGTCATAGTCCCAGTTACTGTGCTTTCTTCAGATTTGTTAATTGTTACCTCATCACTGATCCCAGTTATGGGGGAATTAGGAAAAACATCCCAAGTATTAAAATTGACAGTAAAATCTGTAGGGAGTGGGGGAAGTAGTGGCCTTCGAGTGTATTCATCAAATTTTATGGGAGTGCAGCAATTTAGCTTGTTCATACAAAGAAGTTTGTACCTTTCAGTATGTAAACATCGTCGTCTGCAGTGTCCTACATTATTCTTCCAGCATCTTTGGTATCCCCAGCCAGCTGCAATGAATAAATAAGTAGGTCAAGTTTTAAACTCTAGCAACAACATGGTAAAGTGTATATTAAAAATTAAGATATATGCCACCACGGAAATTGGAGGGCTTGGGAAGAGAGAGAGAGAGAGAGGGAGAGGGAGAGGGAGAAGGAGAAGGAGAAGAAACAGAGAGGGTGGACATACTAAGAGCTGATATTTAAGTCAAGGCAAGAAGGATAAAAGGAGCCAGCGAGGTACACAGGAGGCAAAGTTTATTTCAGGAAAGGTCAAGCAAATGTTCAGTCCCAGTGCTGAGAAACTGCATAAAGTCTTCAAGGTATTTAGAGAAAGCTGATGAGCCTGAAGTGTAATGTACAAAGAACAAAGGAGCACGAGATAAAATGAACTTGAAGTAACAATGCCATTTCCCAGTCACTTGAGGCCATCATTAAGCATTTTTATGTATTTCAAAACATAACGTGAGCTAATTTACTTTATGTTTTTAGATAGTTAGTTAGCATTGCATGTGGAAATTTGACTATGGAAAAGAAAGAATAGAATCAGAGACACATGTTAGAGGCTTTGGCCGGTAAGACATAATGGTGGCTGGAACTGGGGCTGTGAGAGTTGTGCAAAGCAGAGGACAGATTTGAGACCTTGATTGTTTAGATATAAAGTTAAGGAAGATGGAGAAATCAAAGTGCGTCACTACATTTCTGATTTGAGATAAGGTAGATTAGTGATATTTGCCATTAACAGAATAGTAAACTGAGGAAAGAACAAGCTTTGGAAGGAAGAGAAGAAGGTTGTCTCAAGTATTTGCATATAACATGTAATATATATTAAAAATGTCAAGAAGGCAGTCAGGTATACCTGTAGGATCTCAGTGGACAAGTTTAGACTCTAGGTGTAATTTTGGAATCATTGCTTATGAATAGTATTTAAAACTACAGTAATTGATAAAATATAGTAAGTTGGAATAGCATGAGAAAAAAAGGGGCCGTAATGAAGTTCTGGTGAGTGTCAACATTGAGAGCTCAGGTAGGAGGAAAGACTCAAAAGGAACAACCAGGTAAATCTGAGCAAAACAGAAGAATAAGACACTAGAGAATGAGATTCGTTTCCCCAAAAGCAGACCTTGAGGTAAAAATTAGGTATAATACTTGAGTTGATAGGTGTCCTCCATCCCCCCAATCAGTTTGCAGTGAGGAAGTTGGGAAAATAAGAAGAACAAAAAAGAAGTGAGTTATACAGTTCATTACCACTGTGGCTGACTAAAGCATAACCCCGTGGCAAACTCTGGCACCAGCGTATGAAATAAGCCTCACAGTGATCCTTCTTGAGGGTCAAAGGAGCTGGATGGAGTATTTATCCACCATCCTGCCAGCCAGTAACTGATAGGTGATCCCAGAGTATGCTGATAATTCCCTGTCGGTTTCTGGATTGCCCTGGACAGAGGTATTTCATAAGCAATCAACCATGCTCTGGGGATGCTGCCAGTTGCAGCTCAAGCTGGCGTGCATGAAAATGGCAAATGCCAAAAGGAGACAAGGAAAGTTCAACCAGACGTGACTAGATTATGTAAAAGAGGAAAATGTTCTTAAAGGAATGAGTAGACATTTGTAGGCAAATACTGCTGAGAGGGTTGGTAAGATAATGGCAAAAGTGTCCATTGCATTTAACTCCACGAGTATCACTGGTAACCCTGACAAGAGGAGTTTCACAGTGGTAGGAAGAAAAGAAACAAGAGTGACGTTTGTTGAAATGTCAATGGGAGAAATGGAAGTAACACCTTGAGACAAAACCCTTAAGAAGGTTAGCTCCGAGGGAGAGCAGAGAAATAGAGAAGTTCTTGAAGGACAATATGGGGTCGAGGGAGGGTTTTTCACATTTGTGTTGAAGAATGGGAAATAACAGAGCATGCTTGCAAACAATCAAGGAGAAACAAGTAGAAAGGGAGAGGTTGGTGTACAATAGGGAAAAGAGACAACAGAAGGTCATAATCCTTGATAAGGTGACGAGGATCAAAATCACTGTATGACAGATTGACTGAAATGGAGAAGGCAGACTTCCTCAGCTATATATCAGGAAGGAAAGAGAGGATGGGTGTGAAGCCCTACTGGTATGAATGTTAGCAGTGGTAAAAAGAAAAAGTTCCATTTGAATTGTTTAAATCATGAAGTGGGAGGTGAAGTCATAAGCTGGGGGAGGGGCGTGCCGGGGTGGGGGTGGGGGCTGGGAGAGTCATGTAGAGGAGTGGAGCAGGAGGATTAAAGCAAAAGAAAGGTCAGTACAAAATAGCTGTCTAGGAAAAAGGGAAGATGAGGATGAGCTCACAAGAGAAAACCAGTAGGATTTCTCAGCAGTGTGGTAATTCATTTAAGGGGTGAATATATGAATCTAAAGTGAAACTTGTCTGTTCCATTGTATGATCATTTATCAGGCAAACCACATGACCATCTTTCTCAGCAAATTGCCTGAGAAGGCCCAAGGTTAGTATATTCTCAGCAAAGGAAACAGCTAGAGCGAGGGTTCTGTGTTAGAGGAAGCCTGGTATATGCGAGGAAGGGCAAGTAATTCTCAAAACATCTTTTGGATTTAATCAATAATGTGTGAAAAGTAACTTTCATGGGTTGACATACATAAAGCTCACAATAATTTGGTTCCTATTGCCTTCCCTGGGACATGTTGGCATTATTCCTCTTCTCCAACGATTCATTCTCTTATTTTACTGGCCCAGATTTACTTGGCTCATGATAGAATTTTCTATAAGTTTCAAATGTAGACATTCCACTTCTTTCATCCAAGACAAAATCTAACATTGCTGCTTCACTCCTCACTTCTATAGATGATTTCTTAATGTTTTTGTTTTTTTCCTCTAGGGTAACCATACTTGAGTTACATGGGATTTCTTTTTTTTTTTTTTTTTTTTAAGCTGAGCCATCCTGCCACCTGTTGGCAGCTCAGTGGCTGCTCAGCTCAGGCCGGGCATCAAACCGCTGTTGCTCAGAACTCAAACTCTTGAGTGAGCTCTTAACCAACTGAGCCACTTGGCTGGCTCTTAGGGTAACCATACTTGAAATCTGAGGGTTCTCAGCTCTTCTTGTCCCTTTCTAAGCTCTTTAAATCATCTTCCTCAGTCAATTTTTCTTCAGAATTGTTTCTCACTTGTATTGGTCACTATTCCTTTTTAACTATTCCCTCCAGATTAAGGTTTAGGGCACAGCCCCTAATTCAACACAGTTTTGAGCCCCTAACTATGATATAGACTCTATTCTAGGCCCTTGAGGTACATTTGTTAACTAAGCAGACAAAGATCACATGGAGCTTACTTTCTATTAGGAGAAGACAGGTGGTTAAAAAAAAAAACCAAGTAAATTATCTTGTATGTGAGAAGGGGATAAGTGGTTTGCAGAAATAAGAGAGGATAGATTTAAGCAGAATCTATTTGGAATGTCATCGATGCAGATTGCAGTTTCTTAAACAGCAGTTAGCACAGGTCTTGAAAGAAGGTGACAATTAAACAAGGACTTGAAGGAGGTAAAAGAAACAGTAGCCACACTGGTATGTGGGGAAAGTGCATTCTAAAAGGAAGAAACAAACAGAACTCCATGGGTTGAGCAAGCTTGGCACGTTTGAGGAAGAGCGCTTAGGTCAGTATGACTCTAGCAAAGTGAGGAAGGACTAGAATAGTAGGAGATGAAGTGAGAGAGGTCATTAGGGCCAGGTCATGGAGGGCAGGTGGGCCACTGTAAGGGCCCTGGCACGGTTTTGAGCAGAAGAGGTACATAATTTGACTCCCAGTGTGGGTGGATCATGTTCTGTGCTATCTTGACAGTAGATTGCAGGAGGTGAGGGTAGGACAGAGACCTGTAAGGAAGCTACAGCAGTAACAGGTGAGAGATGATAGTGACCTGAATCAGAATGGTAGCAGCGGAGATGGTGAGCTTGGTTGGTCCTGGGTATAATTTGCAGGGAGATAGAACAGGCTTCCTGATAGATGTAGAAGTCACAGCTAAAAATATCAAAGATAATTTCAAGAATATAGCTTAAGCAATACAATGATGGCATTTAGGAGTAATCTGTAACTTAATGTATTTTTTTCAGAATAGCCTGGAATTATTATGTTGTTAGGACTTGTGGCTGCCATCACCGATATCCCAAAATCATAAAACTAAAAAATATAAATAACAATTATTATTTCAGGCACATAAGCCATCTAGCCAAAACATTATCCCATATGTGAATTCTCGCTCTAAAACATACCAGATATAGAATCAGATAGCATCAACTTCAAAATAGCTATTGACATCAGTCTATTGATAGACATCTTTGCCTGGTAAAAAGTTTCTTTACAAAACCATCAGATGCTGTCTTACTTGAAAACATAGAAAAAAAACCCTAAATAGAGTAAATGGTTAAATTTCAAAACTGAACTTGTAAAAGAAAATCTATAAATCAACAGGTATGAAAACTACACCCTCCAAATAAAAGGGAAAAATAGACAGAACAAAACAATTTGTAGAAAAATTAAAATACACAATAAATATATACTTAAAGTTTGACTTCATAGTGAAAGAAATAGAAAAAATTATACACTTAGATATTTCCTTCATTTAAAAAATTTGCAATATTCAGAAATTGATAATACACTATGCAGACAGGGATAAGGTGCATTTCTAGGAATTTTATGTTGAATGTTTATGTCTAATAACAGTTATATAGAATATACTTGTAAACGAAACATAAATACACTTATTAGAAAAAAAAAGCAAGGACATAAATGTCCAATTATAAAATTGGATGAATAATTTATGGAATCATCCATCCCATAAAATTTTATGCAATTATTAAAAACTCAGTTTTGGGAAAATATTTAATATGTGGGAAAATACTAAAGATGTGATAGAAAATTTAAAAGTAGGCTACACATTTTATTCACATGGTATCCAGGGAATCTGAGGGAGAACAATAGAGCAAAACCTTATTTTTACTTCTTTGCTACTTCCAAACTTTCAGCAAATAGTTCATAATCAGAATTGAGAGTAGATATTCATTCTCTACCTCACTTACTAAATCAACACGACTCCATGAGAATCAAGATATAGGATCATAGGCACATTTGTATCCATTTTGTGAAAGTGAATACCTTTCTAAGTAAAATATAGCACGTCCAAATTTTTAAAAAGTCCATTTTCTTAGTACATAAAGAACTCTTAAGTAATAAGAAAGAGTTCAGAAATCCAATGGAATAGATGTTCAAACTCATTTATAATTAAAGTATGATAAATTCAAACAAAAATGAGATATTTTCACACATCAAATAAAATAGTTGAAAGAATATGATAAAAAATGTAATGATGAATATATTGGAAGCTGATACACACTAGTGATATGAGTGAAAAGTAGTGTAGCCCATTTGGTAGGTTGTTTGACAATCTTGTGTGTGTGTGTGTGTGTATGTGTGTGTATAGTTATAAATGGAAAGACATTTGTTGACAATTTTTCCTTACTGAATTGTTTCTGATAATTAAACTGGTTTTCCAGCAGTAGTGGATGAATTAAATTAAGAAAATTCAACCCACACAGCCCCCTTAAGTTCTATGTATGCATTAATAATAATACAGTTGGTATATACATTGATAAGAATTCTCTAAGACATATTGCTAGTATATTGCAGAAGAATCCACATGGTTCATTTACATTGGATTTTTTTAAAATCTAGGATATATACATATATATGTATATCTTAGATATGTATATCTAAGATATGTATATCTTAGTTGTAAAAAGTTTCTTTTTTTTTAAGTTGCAGTAAAGGACAGTTTATTAGGAGAAAAAAATACATTTCAAAGAAGCAGAAGTGGGCCTGAGCAGTAGAGAATGGCTCAAGGGCCAGTATTAGAAGAGAAAGTACACTCCAAAGAGTTTGGAGCAGGCCGAGCAAAGGAAGCTCAAAAGGCAGTAAAAAGTTTCTTTAAAAAACCATCAGAAGCTGCTCACTTGAAAACACACACACACACACACACACACACACACACACACAAATCTGGTAGGATATACAAGAAATTGTTAAGACTAATTAATTGATTCAGAGATTCTAAAAGGGAAGATTGAGGAGCTATTATTCTAGGGTAGGAGACTACTTTTCCTTAAACTCATATAAACCTATCAATTACTTGATACTTTTTAACAATTCCAAGTATATTTTTTCAACAGAAAGTATATAACTTTCAAAAGTAGCATTATTAAAAAGAGGAATAATTTCACTCTTTTTGATCTAATATCAGAAGCTCCCCATTGGTCACTTGTCTTTTTACTCTGTTTTAACTTATCCCCACCTCTAACTCAAACTTACGTTGTCTCTTTCTCATGGCAGCTCTACAGCATCTACAAAGAGTGTGATGAACTTGTTCACCGCATCTCAGAACATAAAAATGAGGGCCTCCCTTGAAGGTAATTTCACAACAAAAGAGAATTCAAGATGATAGTAAAAGCTGAACTAATAGGACACAAAATGAAATAGGTACAACAATGAAATTGTTAAAATAGAAGTGAAGTGAGGCTAACTTAACACTGGTTAGTTTTATAAAGAGGCAGAGAGAGCTGCTCAGAAGACTGAGGAAATTTTTGCCTTTGGATAAATTCCTCAGAAGACACTCCAGCTTGATAGGTGCATCTAACAGATACTTAGAGTAGGGACATGGAGCTGCCATAAAAAGAGCATTTCTGCTGCTCTTTATTGGCCCAAGTCTTTTTTCCTGGGGACCCTCTTTACCCCTCATGACACCTGGGAGCTCAAAGTCAACAATTCATGCTAGTTGCATCATCCCGACATTCTAGGGTTCCCTTACCTTTGGTCACTAGAGTTAGTAACCCACATATAATGAAGGTCAGCATCAGGAGATTCATGGCTTCTGGGAGAGAGGACGCTCTGTATCCTGAGGAATCTAGGACACTTTGCACAGCTAGGACTCTAAGTGGGGAGAATGCTACACCACTCAGCACACCAGACCATTAACTTGCACCATTGAGTATGCATGACAAAATAACGCTCTGTTCTAGAAACTGTAAGAGGAAACTGAGGCCTTATGAAATGAGTTATAATTCTGAAGAAGTGTGGGGCCTGATGGAAAGAAACAACTCCCTATATGGGACCCGTCTGATTGCAGCACCACATATAATATGTGGGTATATACATTGATAGCGGAATGCTATGTAAAGATCCCATTTCTTTCAGACCAATAGCTCACGACATACAGCAGAGTATCCTCCTTTCTATTTGAATGATTGCCCCAATCCACTTTGTATTAATTTTTGTATAAGGTATAAAGTTTAGTTTGAGATGGATTTTTTTTTAAACTGTGGACATCTATCTAATTTTTGCAGTAACCATTTGTTGAAAGTACTATTCTTCCTTCATTGAATTGCTTTGGCACATTTGTCAGAAAATTACTTGGCTGCACTTGGTTCTTTATTCTGTTCCATTGATTATGTGCATATTCTGCTGCCAATCCAATACATTCTTGATTGCTGTAGCTGTATAATATATCTTGAGATAGTGTAGTGATTCTTCCTGCTTTATTTTTCTTTTTAAAAATTGTTGTAGCTATACCAGTTCGTTTACCTTTCAAAATTTTAGGGTAGTCTTGTGTATTTCTACAAAAGATTTTGCTGGGATTATGACAGCAATTGAATTAAACCTGCTTATTAGTTTTGGGGAGAAATTACTTCTTTACTATGTTAACATTTTCAATCCATGAACATGTGTATATGACACTTCATTTAAATCTTTTAAAATTTTCTTTCATCAGCATTTTAAGTTTTTTTTTTTTAAACAAGGAAGATTTTTTTTTTAAGATTTTTATTGGGGAATTGGGAGAAGAGGAACAGACAAGTTGCTGTTGTTTTGTTCTTCAGTCTAATTGTGGAGGATGTTGCTTCACTGGCCCAAGCTGGCACCATCATTGCGCTCTTCCCGGGTGAGACAGATCAGTCGCCGGCCTCTGGACGGCCGCTCACGGCGGCTGCTGGCTGCTCACGCTGGCTGCCGGCCATACACGGTAGCTTATGGCAGCCCACTGCCACAGGGACTGCAGCCTACGCTGTCGTCGGTGACCCACGGCAGCCCAGCTCCAGGTTGAGCTGTTGTTCACCATCTTGGCTGCAGAGGGCAGTGTCACTGGCCCTCATATGTGGGATCCGAACCAAGACCCTCTGGCGTCCCAAGCCAGCTCTTAACCAACGCGCCACTCGGCCGGCCCCAGCATTTTAAGTTTTTAGAATATAAGACCTAAAATGTTTTTCCAATTTACACCTAAATATTTAAATTTATGAGTAATTTTGATTTGGTGCTTTTAATTTAATATCCCCATACCCTTACTAGTACACAGCAATACAATTCTTCATTTTTATGTGTTGATCTCGTAGCCTGGACCTTGCTTAACTTACTTTTTAGTTTTAGGAGGGTTTTTTTTTTGTAGATTCCTTAGTCTTTTCTATGTGCACTATCATGTCAGCTGCAAATGGGGACAATTTTCCTCCTTCTTTTTCCAACTGTATGCCTTTTATTTCCTTTTCTTGTCTTATTGTATTGGGTATCATTTTCCAAATATGTTAAATAAAAGTGATGCAAGTGATTATCCTTGCATTTTTTATCTTAGATGTATTTATTTATTCTTTGACCATTAAGCATGAAGTTAGGTGTAGGTATGTTGTAGATTGTTTTTTATCAAGTTGAAAAAATGGTGAGAAAGTTTTCCTCCATTCTCAGTTCTCTGAAATTTTTTATCATGAATACATATGGAATTTATTCAAATGTTATTTATGCATTTGTGTTATATATGCATATTTACGATACGATCATATGATTTTTCTCTTAGCCTGTTAATTTGGTGGGTGACACTGATGGTTTTCAAATATTTAACTGTCTTTCCACATGCAAAAGATCCCATGTAGTCATGGTTTTAATTCTTTCCATATATTGCCTGTTTCCATCAGCTAATAGCTTTCGTAAAAACCTCAGCTGAAATAATTGGAGTTTCACACATAATTATAAGAAATAACTTAAAGCAATCCTGTGTAACATTTATCCTGTGTCTTCCAATGGTAACATCTTGCAAATCTATATTGCACTATCAACAGCCAAGATATTAACATCGATACACCTCACTAATCTTATTCTAATTTCCCAGTTTTACTGGTTATCATTTGTGTGTGCATGTGTGTATTGTGGTATTGTGTGTGTATGTCATTAAATACAATTTTTTCACACATGTCAGGTCATGTATCCACCACTACACTCAAGATACAAAATGGTTCCATCATGGGTAACAGACTTTATTGGGTTATCACTTTGTGAGGTATATAAGTGTCTAATCACTATATTGTTTTGTACACCTGAAACTAATTTAAAAAATTGTTCCATCACCACAAGGATCCCTCCTTTATTGTTCTTCGGACCTTATAAAAAATCAGTTGAGCGTATTTGTATGGTCCATTTCTAGGCTAATTTGTTCTACTGATAGTCATTTATCCCTTATACTGCTTTGGCTATTGTACTTAAGCCATGATATTGGATAGAAAAATACCTCCCACTTTATGCTCTGTCAAGATGGTTTTATTATTCTAAAGCCCATCTCTTTTAATACCAATTTTATAATAAACTTGTCTTCACAAGGATTTCTTTGGGTTAATCCCATTTCTATTTTACTCAGCTTCTTGACTCCTGTGGTTATTATCTTTTGTCACGTTTGGGAGTATTTCCTCAAACACTTTTTTCAGCCCAACTCTCTTTCTCTCTCCACACATTCTGGACTCTGATGATTTAAATATTAGCTCTTTTGTCAATGTCCTATAAGACAACAGGCAAAGAAAAGCACACCATTTTCTGGTCTAGGTTGGAATATTTTGTTGCACCTGTCCTGAGTATATGTGAGGAGTTCAGAAAACCCAGAGAACTTAGCCCCAGGTATTTCTCCAAGTCCTCAGTCATATTGGCAGTCCACCTTCTTCTCTCCACCTTTCAGAGTCATGCAATCCTGTTTGTTGTATTAAGTATAGAGTTCTTTAGATGGAAGAGGGAGGACCTGGCAGGAATGGGCTATTCCATCTAGGTGGAATTGGAAGCCATTTATTTATTTATTTATTTATTTATTTATGTTTTGCTTTTTCCTATCACATTTTAATGGGCACCTTTAATTAGTAAACTCATTTTAAAAAATATCTTTAAATTTTTCTCTTTTCTTTGGGATTCTCCACTCTGTTCTGTCTTTTTTATCTCCATGCACTTGTATTAAAGAGATTTTGGGCTGTTTCTGGCTGGAACCATGAAGGGTACAGAAGAAAAAAAGAAGGTTCCTGCTGTACCAGAAACCCTTAAGAAAAGGTGAAGGAATTTCACAGAGCTGATGATCAAGCGCCTGAGAAAGGAGTTTGCCCAAAAGATGTTTCAAAAGGCAAGAAGGAAGCTTATCCATGGAAAAGCTAAGCAGCGTCACAAATAATACAAGCAGATGTACAGAACTGAGATTCGAATGGCTGGGATGGTAACAAAAGCTGGAAACTTCTATGGACCTACAGAACCCAAATTGGCATTTGTCATCAGGATCAGAGGCACCAGCAGTGTGAGCCCAAAGGTTCAAAAGGTGCTGCAGTTTCTTCACCTTCTGCAGGTCTTCAATGGCATCTTTGTTAAGCTCAACAAGGCCTCAATTAACATGCTGAGGATTGTGAAGCCATATATTGCATGGGAGTACACAAACATGAAGTCATAAATGAACTGATTTATAAGCATGGTTATGGTAAAATCAGCAAAATGCAAATTGTCCTGACAGATAACACATTGATTGCTTGATCTCTTGGTAGATATGGCATCACCTGCATGGAAGATCTTATTCATAAGATCTATACTGTTCGAAAATGCTTCAAAAAAGCAAACAACTTCCTGTGGCCCTTGGCCCTTCAAATTGTCTTCCTCACAAGGTGGAATGAAGGAAAAGTCGACCCATTTTGTAGAAGGTGGAGATGCTGGCAATGATCGACAGGCTTATTAGAAGAATGAACTAAGGCAGGGGTCAGCAAACTGCGGCTCAGAAGCCACATGTGGTTCTTTAGGTACAGTTCCATCTCAAAACTTTGCCCACCCCTGAAAGAGCCAATCCTGTCCATCACAACAATTTAAAAATTATTCGAGAGCCATAAGTATATTTTTACATAATCACCATTATGTGAATAATGTCCTTTAAAATTTTTATAAATGAAACTATGATAGTTTTATTTTCATTTTCAATTTTACTTCAGAGCTACACGCTCACGAGCCACAGTTTGCTGACCCCTGGTGCCTCTTCCATTTCAAAAGTTTGCCGACCCCTCAACTAAGGTATCTACCATGGTTATATTTGTAATCTGTGACTGCTTTCAAATTGAAAAAAAAGGATTTGGAAATTTCTTGGTCTGTTTCTCACATATCTTAATATTTTTTCCACACAATTTCTATCCCAATTTCTTCTTTTTAATGTAATCTAGAATTTCCATCCAGCTCTTCCAAACTACTAAGCTACTCTCTAGCTGATCCATTACAATATGAATATAAAATATGGAGTTGACATATCAGCAGTTATGTTTTTCATCATTGATATCTCAAATTGTTCCTTTTCATAAATATCTGTTTCATTTCATGGGCGTGCTAGTCTCTTACCCTTCTGATTATATGAATTACATGCTTGAGAGAGAGGGTGGGAGCTACTGTTAAGTCTTGCATTTGGTGGTGTTTTCAGTAAGAGCGACTTAGAGAGTAAACCTGCTTGTGATGTTCCCTTGGGCCTGTGTTTCTGGGCATATCAACCACCCAAGGTCCAACACGAACTGCTTCCTGGAGACAGATGCTACCTTCTCTCTCTCTACATATTGCAGGGCCTAATAAAGAAGGTGTCATGTGCTCAGTCCAAACTCCCAAAGCTCCTCCTACAGAACTCCAGTCAGTTTCCTTGTGGGCCTTCCCAGGGCGCCTCCCACTCCAGGTCTGTATAATCTCTGTGGATAGAGCCCTTTCCCACTTCCCACAGTGGCACTCGATCATATACCTGGAAGGTATTTCCTTTCAATCTGATCTCATCAATGTTTTGCTCTGGAAACACATTCTCTGCTCCAATGCAGTTCCTTTCCTTTTCCATAAAGGAAAATCAGAGAAAAAAGACAAGCTCGAGAAATTTAGGAACTTCCCTAAAGCGTTGTTTTCACCTTAATGTAGAGCTTTCTGGATGTGTGTATGAGTACATGTGGGTGTTTGTGTAAATGTTATCAAATGCATTCATGTATTTATTCTTCCAACAAATATTTATATTGAGTACCTGCTCTCTGTTGTACTGGCAAAGCAGCTAGGGATAAAGCAGTGAGAAAACCAGAAATAGTCCACGGTCTCATGAAGTTTAAACACAAGTGGATTAAACTTCCAATCTGTGACCCCAGGAAATATGCTCAGGACAGACTCTAGATATCTGAATGATGTTTTATAGGGTTTTGGTTTATTTGTTTCTTTTCAAAAATTGAGATGATCCTCTTCTTAGAGCTATTCAGCTACATTTTCCAGTCACTTATATGTTTTAACCTTCCAGGTAAAGGTGCCCTAATATAATTGATTGCCCCTCATATCCAACTGGAGACAGTAAAGAGAATGAAAAATAGGGAAGGAAACTACATCTCTATAACCCTAAGGTCTCTCAATCACATTCAACCTATAATACATGACTGATTAGTTAGGAAGCACAATAGGCTATAATGTGAAACACAAAGACATGCAAAAAAAGTCTTATACACATTAGGGTTTTATTCTTCTCGTATGACATAAAGTCAAGGGATGCTATGAGAGCTTCACAACAAACTCAGGTGCCAGCCAGCATCTTCCCTTCTTTTCCCACCCTCCTAGCATGTGCCTTTGCCCCATAGTTACAAGGTGGTTGCATTGCCTCCAGCATTGTGACCATGTTTCATGCAAAAGGAAGTGGCAGGGCGAAAGCTAATGGGTACATGTCACTTAGATCCCTGCCCCTTCCCTTTTAAGTATCTTATCACATACCCCACCAAAAATGTTCTGCTTAACGTCATTGACCATAATTGCATCACATTGCACCACTGTGTGTTTGTGAAATTTGGAACAGTTGTTTACGTGGGCTGTTGCTGCACTTGAACTACCTTTCAGAGACAACATGACGTAATAAGGAGCAAAGTAATGGGCACGCCCAGAGCACACTCCCCCCTCAGCAGATATCAAATAGCACACTGAATTCCCCAAGAGAAGTGGCACAGCCTGCAGAGGCAGCTAATGATCCCTTTCCTGGAACATCAGGTTCTGATGGTGCTGGCAGCCTGTGGGTGTACCCCGAGTTCCGTGGGACATCACAGAGTGCAGGAGAGGAACTGTGCGTTCATTTTCTTTACAAAACGTACTTCAACAGAAAGATGGAGTAATTTTTTTAAAAGATGGAAACATGGCATCCAAAAATATTTTTGTCAACTCAGGCATTTAGTAATTCTGAAGTCTAGGATGATATATCTTTACCTTGTATATCAAGAAACTAGTTCACATTGTAGAAGGAAGAATAGGATTCCAGATTTAAGGTATAAGTGAGATACACCCTCATCTACCACAGAAGAAAGATAAATGATGTCTAAAGTAGACAAATCATAGTGGCTGATTATTAAATAATAATAGTCATCTAATATATCATTTTACTTTGGTGCATTATTATTATTATTATTATTTTTAAGATTTTTATTGGGGAATTGGGGGGGTGGGAAAAGTGTTAGGGAATTGGGGGAAGGGGAACAGACAAGTTGCTGTCATTTTTTGTTCTTCAGTCTA